>NC_054065.1:13935778-14248695 GCF_017639655.2 Falco naumanni
GCTGTTCTGGCTTTCTAGGTACAACTTTATTTGCTAAAGCCTTTCTATGGTAATATTTAGTATCATTTATTAAATAGAGAATTAACCACGAAATTCAACTCTATATTAACTGCAGCTCATTTTCTGCCTTTTGCTCAAGGGAAAGCGAGTAGGAGGCTTCCTGCCTCTCTTCCCAGTTTTACTGCTGATTAGGGAAACTGAGACTATAAGAGTTAGGTTTTTTTCTGCTATATAAGTTTGTGCAGCAAGGTATTAACAATCTTTCAGTTGGGCCCAGGTCTATTAGTGGGAATATACAGTGGTATGAGAATGAAATTGTTGAAAATTTTATGCCTCCATGACCTACTGTAGAACATTATCCTGCTGTAATGTTATTAAGTCATTTTTCATCTCCTTTTAAATTAACATTGACGTTCTATTACTGGATTTGTTCTTCTCTTCAGATTGGAACATAAAGGAAAAAAAATCTTATTGCTGGAATGTTAAAATTAATTGTTTGATAAGGTGTACCTTGCTTGAAGTGGAATTCTAGAAGGATTATAATGTAAGATCAATCTCTGCTTTAGGTTTACTTTTATGTTTGAAAAAGTCCTTTTGGAGCATTCAGGGCATCAGGAGAATGCAGGAAGTAGGGATGCATTGAAGTCATAGTGAGAAAGGGCAAACTGCAGAAGAAGAGAGACCCATGCCCATCCATGCTGGTATTACAAGGGATAGTAACTCTGCCTTTAGTAAGCATTATGTCTTTTCAGTAACTGCCTTGTGACACTGTCTGCTGTTTGGTGATGTGAATTTCATGTGATGTACAGAGAGGTGGGAAAGCTGTTTGCAATTGTCAGTCCTGGTAGTTGGGGTATTTTTGTTTGCTTGAAAAGAGCCTTTTTTGCAAAACTGGATACAGGTTTGGAGCTGGTATTTTACAAACGCTTTCACTATAGATTTTCACTCTGATTCAACTTGGGTCAACCCTAACTAGAAGTTATTGATAAGGAATTTATGTTTGTCTATGGAAGCCAAATTGGCTTTATAATCCAGTTTCTATTTAATACTTTAATCAAAATTTCAGAATACTCCAGGTGAAGCATGTGTTCTTAACTTTAGGAAAGATATAGATCTATAGACAGAGCTGGAGTGTTCAGCATAACCAGTAAGAGTTTGGGGTTGGGGAAGTGGAAGGAAGTTATTTGTTCTGCTTTTAAGATATCACCACCCTACTTGGAAATTTACAGTCCTTCAGATGAAGCTTAGGCATAAATGCAGGTCAGCTGGTACTTGACAGAAGTGGTGGAGCACAGACTTCTACCAAGAGGGATGATGTGTGCAAGGAAAAGAACACTTCCACAAAAGGGGGTGGGTGGGTGGGGGAAGGTGAATGGCAGATAATTCACTATTTAACAGCCTTGGACAGAAGTACTCAATTTTCTGAGAGTTTTTAAATTTCAGAACCTGTTATTATATTCATTTGGCAAGTGATGATATGCTTTTACTGTTTTGTATTTGTTTTGGTTTTTTCTCCTGGTCAGCAACACATGATAGCTGAGGAGGAGGAAAATTATCTTCAGTTTGTTTTGTGGGACAGTTGTGTTTTTCCAGGAGTTTTTCTAGTGTCTTGTCTTCTGCTTGCTGTCTTCTAGAGTGACAGCAGCATCACATAGGGTTTATATTTTTAACACATTTGGTTAAAGTTAATGTCTTCAAATTATGTTTGTCTGGCTCAGATATAAAAATAAACCCAATGTGAAGTAAATTTTGATAATTTTCTGCCTAAAACATTTTAAATTGGTACAAATTGGTGGTTAAAGTAGTCATGATTGGCCAGAGAGGTAAGTTGAGATTTGAAAGTTAGGGTTAGAGTTAGCTTCTTTCTTCTGACCCATATTGCTGAAATTTAGATCACGAAAAGGATAGTTGGAAACTTTTCTGCCAAAAGTCTGTGTGTTTCACCTGTCTGGCCGTAATGGCATTTATGAAGAAGAAAGCTTTGGTTTGTTGGAAGCCATAAACTAGTGAAGTAAAACCAGTTTGATCACCTAGTCCATCTGCAGGTGATACAAGATTTCTGATTACTTTTGGTATATCATGTGGGCTATAGAAATTGCTTTGAGGGTAAAAGGCGAGTAAGTTAATGGAATTGCTTCATCTTTACAAAGAACAAAGGAAGAATGCTCATTTTCCTGATGTCTACCAAATGAAGTGCCAAGAGGAAGTGAAATACATACACTTAAAATCTGATTATCGCTCTGCAAGAAAATAGCCTTTTCTTCCTATATTTTCATGTCAGACACCGTGATATTTTTGCACCTGAGCTAGATTTGGTCCTAGAGGCATTTAGAGAGTTTGTAAAATAAAGGCATCAGTTTGTGCATATGTTAGCTTACCAAAAAGAGCTTTCTTAGGGTTCTTTTAAAATTTTTTTTAATCTTCCTCCTTCTGAGAAGTGAGACCTTCACAGGACATCAAGTATAACGTGGCTACCAATAGATGCAAAGAATCTGTGGTGTGTACCTTTGGAGCTGTTTTTTTCAAGTTTTCTTACAGTGGTGTCAGTCTAATGTAGCTTTCTAACTTGTGCCTTAGGCAGCATGTACTCATGATCAATCCTAACTCATAATGGATCATTTTTATTATTTTTTTTAAGATTTGTGTGAAAGTTCAAATTATTCAGTTTGATCTACAGAAATTCTCAGAAGAAAATGGGGGATCTGTTTGAACAGAAAAAAAACTTCTTTAAATGAGGGTCTGAGTTTGGGATCTCTGTGTTCCAGGTGGCAATGGTTTGTGCTGCCAGGTCTGCAGGTGTCTGCTGGAAACAGTTCCCTTACACCAGACAGTTCTTTGTCATGTCCTTGTCCCCCCCACTGTTGTTGTTTTTGGGGGTGGGGTGGGGGTATTTTGGTTTTGTTTTCTGGTTTGATCCAGAAATTGTGATAGATGCTTACCTGTCAGTGTGGTGATACTGTACAGAATGCAGTACAAGAAGGTTAAAGGAAAGTATCTGTATCTCTGATAGCTTTCTGAGAAGCAGTTTTAGTCCCTGGGGTGTGATACATTGCCTGTCTCGTATGATCAGTAGTAAGTGTTCCTTACAAATCAGGCATTCTGTGATAACCTCTTTACATTCTTGAAATCCAACCCACAGTATTCAAGAACTGTAAAAGCAGTATTATAAGGCTACTTACTCTAAGAAGCAGATGTGCATTAAAATGTTAAGCGGCATGCTTCTAGTGTTTTCACTAAGAGAAAATAAGTGAAACATTAACAGTTTTTATACTTCGTTAATATGGTAAGTCATTTGTGATAACACTTCTTCCTTCCCCCTGTCATCTTCTTCTATGTAGGTTTAAGTGGGAAATGTGAGTTGCATTTTTGAAGGAGTTTTGTGCATCTGTGCTGTCTGGTGTTTAAATTGATTGGGCCTTTTCTTTCAAAGCTTTTAATGAGGTTTCAAAACTGTTTTAGTTTCTGATCAAGGCTTTCAGATATGTTCACTCTTGAAATGTATTGGGCTATGAGTAGAGTAAGTATTTTTTCTCTATATGTATGTTTATTACTTTTCCAAAGGAACTGAAAATTGAAATTAACTCTAACCTGGCAATATTGTATGCGTGTGATACTGGACTCTCCCATGATTAAAAATTTAGGATAAGGTGAAATTACTAGGTGTTGACAGACAAATTATGAAAGGTGTCATTGCTAACTGGAAGACCATCTGTAGAGAAACTGCTCAGTTCTAAATATTCTTCATATTTAATCTTTCTTTGTTCAGTAGCTTGTATCTGGCTCCCCTGTACAGTTGGGGGAATCACAGCTGTAGCTTCCCTTCTGCCAGTAGCTAGTGAAGGGGTATGTAGAGCTCATCCCTAGAGGAGAAGAGATGAGAAAAGTGTGTTAAACAAAGAGAAAAGTTTGAGGATTCATATTGAATCTTAGGATACAGTCTAAACTTAACAGACATCTGAGTTGCTCTTTTTTTTTTACAGTATTCCAGCATGTCATGCCACACCACTCCTGTCAAATTTCTTGAAAGCACTGAACAATAGTGCTGCAGTCACTTATGTAGGGTTGGCAGCTGTGTTGGAAAATGACACTACTCTTTTGGAACCCATCAAAGCTGTGCAGTAATTAGCAAATTTAAAAATAATTGAGTCTGCATGAGTTGGTGGTACCATGTGATACCACTGGTAATGAAAAGTTATTAGCAAGCCTGAAAAACTTCTTTACTCCCTAGTACTGTAGTCACCATAATAAATCTAGATGATCTTCAGTAAAAACAATGATAAAAACTGGATGCTAATTTCAATGTCATTTTACAATGACAGTAGTGTTTATGGAACTTTGTTGTGTGTATTTTCTATTGTTTAGGCAATTTGCTTTGCAATTTCCATGTGCTTCAGTCAAAAATAGAGCTGTGTACTATACAAATAAAATGAGCCCAGGTGTGACAGCTAGGAGATGGGCAGTGTGCTTGGGAGGCAGAGGCCACTGGTAGGAGGGACATGCATTAATGGGTTCTTGCGTTGGGAAAAGTCCTGCATTCCTTGAAATTTTCCATTGCATGTCAGTAGCAAAAACTTCCACATGTAGTACAATTCTGAAAGTTGCTTTTCCAGTGTTTTTATATAATTTATTTGTTAAAAAAAAAAAAGTATATTATTTAATGGATTAAAGCTACATTTGCATTTTTAGTGGAAAACATTCGTATAAGGAAGTTTTGCCTAGCTGTTGTCTGCTGTGGAACATAAATAACTGAATTATGTTTACTTTTGGGGTTCAGAGGCAAAGAGTAGATTTCTATAAGATTGAAAAGAAAGAGAGGATAGTTGCTTCATCAGACCTCAGTTTGTGGAATCACCTTGCTTATGGATTGTTCTTTTCATGGGCATAGTTCAGTGACCATTGATCTTACCTTAGGTTGTGAGCCTGAACAAAAAGCATGGAGAAGGGACTGAACAGACTGCATGGAAAAAGAGATTTCTTTTTGAAGGGATGATTTGTGTTTCCTCCCATCAAGGTGGAGCTTATGTGGGCTTTTGAGGGAAGTTTTTCTGCATGGTGCAGGAGAGCAAGATGAGTTTTGATCACAAATGTGTGCTTGGTTTGAAATATCACCTTAAAAAAACTGCCTCTTTATAAATGGAGGTAGCATTTTCTCTCTTTTTTAATTCTCCTGTCATACAGAGGAACACTTTATGAAAAATTTTAGGGCAGGTTAAGGCAAGACACAAAACTCCTTGAAGACACCAAGTGATGCAGGATTTTTACTCGTGAGGTAAAACCTGGAATGTTGTGAGCAAAAGTAGCTAGCTGATGCTCCTGAAGTATATAAGCAAGGTACCATCAGGTTTTTTCTTTTTCTTGACCAGATGGCCCCATTTATAGCCTATTTTGGATTCATTAAAGTAAGCTGCTTTAAAAAGAAATGTTCCTTTATTGGCTTTCTTAACAGAGGTCCTTTAGTAAGTTCAAATTTTCTTGCATTCGCCAAAGCAAGGAATTTTCAGAAAAGTGGAAGTGCAGGACTCAGTATTGGGGAAGGGTGGTCTGCCTGGGGCTGTAAAAGGCATATTTATCCAGTGAAACTATGTAGGATGTAATAGCGTATGAAAACACTGAAGGTGGCGAACCATTGAAACTAGTTCCGTCCCTCCGTGTCTCCCGCTCTTTTTTTTTTTTTTTTTTTTTTCCTTAGGGCATGATGTATTGTTTTTAAACTCTGAGAGTAACTTCTTTCCAGAGTGTTCATTTGGCATGATTTGCTGAAATAATTTCTTTTCTGGTTTTCAAATTGTATTAGACTATTGTGGCTGACTTGAGAGATAAGAGTGTGTGCATGTGTGTACGCAGATTTATTTATATTTGCTTCCATCACAGTTCTATAGAGACGTTTCTCAGACCCTTTTCCCTGCCTCTGTTTTGGCTGTTTCCATATAAATAAGTGACAATTATTCCAATTTCAGTAGAAAGAGGAATTTTTCCTCTTTTCGAGTGTAATGCCTTGACTGGAGGTACTGTCCTTTCTAGGAGTAAGTACTGGAACATTTTCTTGTTACCTATCATTGTGCTTTGCAGTAATGAGAATGTTTTATCAATAAACTACCTTTTCATCTGCTTTCTAACTTATTTCTAACAACATATATGAAACACTTAACAGAATAACAGAATGTATTTGTAGTTCAACTCTTACTGGAATTCTGGATGGACATTTGCAAAGGGACATTCTCTACTTTATGCATATTCTGTCATGCGTAAGTACCTATTTTTTTCCCCTGTCAAAAGGCTTATCAAATTCCATACCATTTATGTCATGAAACATTTTCCAATACAACCTCATTAACCACCATCACCCTTCCCATCCTCTGATGTAATACACAGATATCATTCCCCTAGTCTATAGACCACCCCTTTAAAAATGTCTATAAGATGTCTACAAATTGTCCGTTGAGTTCATTTAGTCCATGAACACAGTCTCTTATAGTGGTCAGTCAGGAGAAGAGAGGTTGTGTGTTTTATGGAGTTATCGGGCACCAAAGCCAGCTCAGGTTGGGTCACTGTTGCACTTGCCCTGCTTCTTGTAAGGCTTGTCCTCCAATGGTTCAGGTGGTTCCTGCTGTAGTCATTTCTGTAACATGAAACTCAGATCATGGGTTACAACAGTTTAGAGGTATATCCGTTACAATCTCCACCCCTTGTCCCTTTGGACCAGCCTGTGGGGTTTAACATTGCAATGAACTCCTCCCCTTGCCCCTGCTCCAGCTTATCTGCAGTCTTAAGGTTGTACCTGCTCCAGGTGGAGCCTCAGCTATGAACCACAGTCTCTCCAGGGGTGTACCTGCTGCATCCTACTCATCCACAGTCACTTCGAGGTGCACCTGTTCCAACATGGCCTTATCCATGGGGCATGACCATTGACCTGCACCAGTGTGGCCTTACCCACAGCCACAGTCCCTTCAGAAGTAAATCAGCTCCAGCATGGCCTTACCTCTGGGTGCAACCCCTCCTGGGCTGTACTTGCTCTGTTGTGGGCTTATCTGTTGACCACACGCTTTGAGGTGCTCCAGCATGACCTCATGCACAGCCACTGATGCTTCAAGCTGTACCTGCTGTAGCTTGGGCTTATCCACAGCAGCAGATGCTTTGAGGTGTAACTCCTCCAGCATGGGCTTGTCCTTGGGCCACAATTCTTTCAGAGGCATACCTGCTGCAGCACAGGCATAACCATGGCCACAGGCACTCTGAGAGATGCCTGCTCTGGCATGAACTTACTCATGGCCACAGATGCTTTGGGGTATACTGCTCCCGTGTGGACTCATCCACAGGTCACAGTTCTTCTGGCTCGAGTTCACACTGGAGCTCCAGCCTGTCCGGTGCAGCAGCACAGAAACAGCAGCGATGCCCTGGCTATCTGCCAGCCCAGGCGTATTACCATTGCTGTTATCGGAATGTTCCTGGGCACAGCACGGTGAGACGATCAGCAGTGCAGCAAGCGGCAAAAGCAAGAAGCAGCCACTAACGAGCACTAGACTCTAATACACAGTAAGGCAAGCAAGCCTCATGGTAAGCACAGAAACCTGCCCCTTAATAGCTAAACAGCAATAACAGCTATAAATTTGATCTAGCACATTCCAGTGTAATCTGTTGTTATCTCCAACCCTTCGAACCCCACATTGGGTGCCAAAAAGGACTGTTGTGGTTTAACCCTGGCCAGTGACCAAGCACCACGCAGCTGCCTGCTCACTCCCCCTCACCCAGAGGGATGGGGAGGAGAATTGGAAAGAAATGTAAAACTTGAGAGTTGAGATAAGAACAATTTAACAAGTAAAGCAAACAAGGAATTCATTTACTACATTCCATTGGCAGGCAGGTGTTCAGCCATGCCCAGGAAAGCTGGGCTCCAGCACGTGTAACGGTGACTTGGGAAGACAAATGCCGTAATGCCGGATGTTGCCCCTTCCTCCTTCTTCCCCCAATTTATATACTCAGCATGACGTCCCATGGTATGGAATATCGATTTGGCTAGTTTGCGTCAGCTGTCCTGGCTGTGTCCCCTCCCAGTTTCCTGTGTCCCTCTAGCCTTCTTGCTGGCAGGGCCCAAGAAACTGAAAAGTTCTTGACTTAGTATAAACGTTAGCTAGCAAAAACTAAAAACCGTGTGTTATCAACATTGTTCCCACACCAAATGCAAAACCAAGTGCTGCACCAGCTAAGAAGAAAATTAACTGTATCCCAGCTGAAACCAAGACAGTATCAGATGCTTTAATCAGAGTTTTAGTTCAAGTTTTTGGAAATCTCTATTTCAGTTGCCTTAGGCAAATCAAACTAAAAATTTCTGCAGTGAATTCAGCTTGGTGCTGTCTCTAGCATGTGTTTATTCTGCTGTGTGTGAATGTACATCCTAGTGCTAAGAGGTTTTCTCTGCTGGAAGGTACAGTTCAGATGTGGAATGTAGAAAATGTACCTTAAAGAATTGTTTAGTGAAACAGTAAAGAGCAGAAAAAAATCAATTACTATTTGCATAAGAACCTCAACATGCAATATTATGTTGGACTTAAATTCTCCTTTGTAAAAACCTCCTTTCTGCAGACATAAATAGGCATAGTTCAAAGCAGTTTTCCCGTTGATGATGATCTTGTAATGAAAACTGTACATTTTACTTTTTTAGCAGCAGATTAAAAGATAAACTTACACTACTTTTCTGGCATTTAGATCTGTTACATATTACTTAAATATTCTCATATACACAGTATCCATTTGGTTTTTGCATCCTTTTATTCTGCTGTGATTTTTCTCATTTAAATCCTCTATCATTTTTTCTTTGGTTCATATATGGCACTTGTCTTTGCTATACTGATTGCACAATACAAAAATTCTAAGCATAAGAATTGCTAGAAGAAGCTAAGAAGTATTAAAGCTGTACAGTTATGAAGTGTTGTTCCAAAAGAGAAATTTTCATTAGCTGAAAGAATAAAATAGTGGTAGAGAAGGTGGTATCAGTCATTGTCATCACAGATGCAATAAATCCCGAAGCAAGACGGTAGCTCCAAAGAGTAATAATGCAATTGAGTCTTGCTTTTAACTGTGGTAAACAAAATGAATGTGTGGTTAATATTTTAAAGCGTATCTATAAAATATTTTCTATGGGAAGAGAAGAAAACAAATGCTTTTGCCGATTTTGAAGATCAGAGATTCTTATACATATATTTGCTTTAATTTATCAGTTGCCATACCCTAGTATTGAATATAAAAGATGGGATAGAATACCTTTGATGTGAAGTGTAACCATGCAAATAATTTGTTTTGGTGAAAGCCTTCAAATCTTAACACTTATACTCCATATAATTTTAGTGCTTGTCAATATTACAAGATGAAAATGAGCGTTAGTTTCCAGTGTAATGGATGTGAAATAAAAATACATAAAATCCTGTTTTTAACAGGAAAGTGTTTGTAAACAAAAGGGAAACAAGTTAAAATTCATGAGAGAAATTAAACAATATTACATGGTGTGTCTGAGAAAAATCCAGAGACATTCTTTAAAATGAACTCTTTGTCAATACCAAGTATTTGGATTCTTTTTTATTTGATACTATTGTTTTTTATTATGGAATGTTATAAGAATTACAAGTACTCATGCCTGAAGTTTTTAAAGTGTGTTTATCTGTATTTAAATATCTACAGAAGAGTGCTTCCAAGCTGTTGGCAGCTCTTCATGTTAATGTTCTACTCAGCAAGAGCACGTGGCGCTCTCTTAATTCTCTGTGGCATTGCATGATCTTCTGGAGGATATTGTGTTCCAGCATAGCTACTTGTCTGCCTCAAACATAATGTTTTCATAGTATCCCAGAATGCTAATTGTGTTAGCTCAAATGTGGCATTTTCTAATGAATTTACCTCCTTGGTATGGGGTTTTGTTTAATATATAGTTCTCCTTATTGTAATGCCTGAAATTAATTAAGCAGTGTGATTAACATCTGTTATGGTTGGTTTGTTCTTTCTTTCCCTGAGGTAAATCCTGTTAGGGCTGTTATTAAATACGTTATTTTATTCTCTACTCTGTGTTTGTGTTAGTGACAGCCAGATCACTAAAGTATACCTTGCCTTTAAAAAGGATACTGATAATATTTGCAGTTGTTTTAGTTTCTGTAGGAATTTGTTATGCAGACTTGAATTGACTGTGGGGAAGGAAGAGTCTGTGCTATGAAGGTGAACATCACCCTTGCTTTAGGCAAGTTGTGGTGTGTTGGTTCACTGCATGGTTCTCCTCAGATGCCTTCTAGTACCGTATTGGCAGATAACTGGGTTTCACAAAGGTAAGATCTGAGATTTCAACTGAATTTCCTGTCTGAGAAGCCAGTGAAGAGGTATGGACAGGTTTTACGTGCTACTCGCAGTATGACGACTGGAATATTCAGCAGTATTTGTAGTTCCATAAGGGTTTGGACTGTCAGCGTTGCTGCAGAGATCCAGGGTATGACAGAGCTGAATGTACTTGGGGCCAGGTTATCACCATCAGATGGAATGCAGCCCTCCCCTAGGGCAGCCGTTTGTCAGAGATCGTATTTACCTGTAGGTGTTGATATATAGATCATTGTATCCTGTAAGTTGACAGTAAGACATCATCCATGATTTCCGTGGATGCTGTTGATTGGATATTTCATATGCTGTCCAAATCTTTTGTTTCTGTTCTCAAACAGCAGCACCAGGAATACAGCCTTAGTAATGGTAGGTAACTATCAGCAGGTAATAAGAGCAGCTTTATACAGTGAGGGATTCTTCATCATTGTTCAGCCTGCTGCATATTTCACAGAATCATAGAAGGCTGAGGTGGGAACGGATATCCAGAAGTCAGCCGATTCAGCCCCTCCTCCTCAAGCAGGGCCACCTAGAGCTAGTTGCCCAGGACTGTGTATGGTGGCTTTTCAGTATCTTGAAGGATGGAGATTTTGCAACCTGCCTGGGCAGTCTGTGCCAGTGCTCAGGCACCATCACAATGGGAAAGGTGTTTCCTGATACTCATAGAGCCTTCTGTGTTTCATTTTGTGCCTGTTGCCCATATTTTAAGGAATGTGGTTGTGAAGGAGCAGGGTGAGAAAGTGGTCTAAATAAGTAACCTTGCCATTCCAAAATAAGTATTTGTGAAGAGGAAAAATACAGTTAGTCTTAGTTGTTCAAGTTGCTTCAAGGAGTATTTATTGCTTCCTTGGGCTGTTGTGTGTTGAAGCCATTGTGTGGAAGGAACAGTATTTTCAAAGTTCTGTTTGCTTTGACATGATCGTGTATCTAAATGCATAATGGTATACCAGCCAAATATATCCATGAATCTTCTTTCTATGCTGCACAGCAGTATTCCGTTTCACCTAACTTTCTGTGTCTTAGAGCTCGAACAAGCAAAAGTATAGTTCCTGGTTGATGACAAGTTTGTCGTTCCTTGAGAGTTCAGGTGTTAAAGGTCATGCGATAGGAAGCACAGGAGAATGTGTCTTCATGGCTCCGAAAATGCAGTCATATGAAGCAGGTGGAGTTTTACTTGAGGTTTTAACAATAATGAACAGCTTTTCATCCTCTATACTATTTATGGGGATCTGAATACATCAAATCACATAATTAGGCTAGCTGTAATGATGGATTTCAGGCGTCATCTTAATTTACATACAATTATTGTGATATACATAGTTTAGTAGCTTGCCATAAGGCAAGCGATTACTGTGGGCAAAATCAGTATTGGATCAAGTTCTTAGTATGTTAATTTTCCAGGCAGAGGATTCAGAACAGTGGCCCACTATTGTGTATTGTCACTTCCAGGAGCTATTGAAGCATGTTTATAGGAACAGGCAAAAGTTTCTGTGTAGATTGCACGTAACGGGCAGAGAGAGCACCAGTGTAAAACAGTACTTCAGCCTTCTGTGCTGACCAGGATTTTCAGTTCCTGGGTTCACACTACTGTTTTACAATACCTTGAGTTGTCACTGTGCTTTTTTCTAGTACCTGTTAACTCAATGGTGTTTGTCATAAAGAAACAATAGATTAGATGACTGATGCTCTCCAGCTCACCTACTAAAGATGTAGCTGTAAAATTTGACACTGGAACAGCTAATATCATTTGAGGTTTGTATTTGAATGGCTTTGAGCAGGAATGTATTGTGCCCTAGAGAAAGGTCAAGTTAATCCTCTGCATTGTGGATACTAAGTAATTTATACAGTGTTTCCAGTAGAAAAGAGTTTAATGGACCTGCAGGTAATGTTTAATAACTGAAAATGTAAGTTAAATTGACCATCTGTTACATGTCTCTGCACTTGCTGCTGTGGCATGTGGGATGGTAGGGAAATTCCACACTCATTTTGTTTCAGATTGTTCTAATTGTTTCTTTTTCATGCAAAGCATGAAAAGGCTTTTGCAATTAGGAGAATGCCCTCTCTAAATTAAATGTAAACCCAGACACTTAATCGAACTACTTTCCAAAGTACATTCACTCCTCTTCAGTGATGTGCCTTGAAGGGATGGTATGTAACTTCGTGAGTTGAAATAGGACTTCATTGCAAATGATGCCCCTGAGGTGCCAGCTGAGTTGCCTCTGTCGCATTCCTTGACTGATTTGCATTGGTTAGAAGATTACAGTTTGTCCTGGATGGTTTTATTTTGGGTAGTTGCAAAATAACTTGCACAGTTTTTCAGAATTCTGGTAATTTTCCTTTAGATGTTAATTTTGGACCTGTGTTTGAGGTCACAGGGCTAACTAGAGATTGTCAGGACAAAATCAACAGGAAATGGAATTCAGAAGAATTTAGTCCATATACAAAGTAACAGTAATGAATATGTTAATTTTAGAGACTCTAATTAATTAGGAAGTGGTACCATCCCTTGATGACTCTTGTATTCCTTGATGGACAGTGGAAAGGTTGCACCATATGCTAATGGAATGAATAGTACTTCCTCATTAGGAGAAGCTGTAGCATCTCGGTGTCAGCTAATTTAAAGAATGTCCAGAATGAAGTCATGCAACATAAGTGAGAGCTCTCTTGAGAAGGTGATTGTGAACTGTAATACAAGAGCACTTCTTAAAAATCAAAGTTACTTCAGGGATCAACATGTTAGTTGAAAAGTGCCCTCAAGCTGACAGGTATTGGAGGGGAAATCAATGTTTTAGCTACAAAGTCTCTTTGGAAGTGTTACAGTTGAAATAGTGTTTATTTCTCCAATGTCCCTAGAATTAAATGGAAACTTGTCCATACGTATATATACTGTGAGCACAGTTTAACTTATACAGTGTTGGACCTGAGCTAATAATGTTTCAAACGCATGTAAGTGGACTGTATAAGGGATTGGTATGTACAGAAGCTAGCCTTGGCATAAATATGAATTGAATTTTCAGTAATGTTTCTCTTTTTTAACTGCATGATTTTAAGTGCTTTGTAACGGTTCTGTATCAAGGAATTAGAAGGGGGGAAAACCAACGAAAAAATCTAAAGCCTACATTCTTGGTTGAAGTATTAAATAATTACTAGGAACTTTTTTAACCTAGTTGGTCAGGTGAGTGAACTGGCAGTACCATAGAAAACAGCTCCCAAATCAATTAAATGTTGTCAGTATTTGGTTTAGAAACACTGAAACTGCAAGACGGAAACAGTTTTTAAAGCATGCTCCTGGTTTTAGGTAGGCAAAATAAAGATACCCTTCATTTAAGGATTTAAATTACTATATGTATTTATATAAACATGATTTTATTCCTGTTACCCCTTCCCTGACCCCCAGCAAGCAGCCCGTCCACGTAACAAATGGCAAAAGTAATATTTTGCTATCTTGAAATACAGCTTTAAAAACATTAAAATCTGGGTCCTGTGCCTTATGTACTGGAAGGTACTTCAAGCCGTGCAGGGTAGCTGTGCCACTAAACAACCACTGATCACAGGTGGTGTGAAGCGTTAGCCATCTCTGTTTCTAATGGAAAGCTGATGTGCATTGGCTATTTTCCAGAGAGGCTGATGATTGTATGAGGCGTAATAAAATCACCATCCTCCTGAAGGATGAATAGGAAATGTTTCTGCTGGTTCAAAGCATGCACTGAGTTCTGTGAGTGGGGAAGTCTGTACTGCACTTCTTAAGCTAGATGCTGATGGTGTACTTGTTCAGTTACCAGTTACTTGTCTTCTGACTGAACCGAATTACAGTACGAAAGCATCTTCTTGAATTTATTGGACTTTAAATATTTTAAAAACATAAATACTTATCAAGAAGCTTAGATAGCATCTGGCAATCCTTTGTTTTAAATTCTTTTTGTGTGGAAAGTGATAGGAACAAATTCTCAGGTGTGTCTGCCTTATTTTTTTTTTCCCTTTATAGAAGGTATTTAAGTGCTCCAAGGGCTGCCTTTTAGAGGTTTCTATAAGAACGAAGCATTGCTTATGCTACTTGACTTACTAGAGCAAAGATTGTCAACCCCTTAAGGTAAATTGCTATTGATTGTTTCACACTTGTTATCGCAAGTTTCCTTTACTGTACGTTAATATTATACTAAACAGAAGTGAGTGGGAAAGTAGCTGCATCTCTGCCTTCCAATGTACAACCATCACTGGTATGACAATTCTTACTGTTTATTTGAATTTCTTTTATGTAAATGACACGGAGAAAATATTTGCTAATGTCCAGTGGGAAATGACAGCAGCAGTGTCCTATATAATCTCTTATGCACACGTTAGTATTTGTTAGCTACAGATGATATTTCACAATCCATATTCGTGGAGCAGTATCCTTTCCAAAATGCGGCCATTAATCTGTTGAGAACAGGATTTATCTCCCAGTTCACCAAATGCAACTCATACTCGCTGCTATTTGTAACAACAGGTGAAACAATGTAACATTTTAAAATCTCCATTTTACATCTGTTGCTTTTGCAGCTTCCTGCCAAAGTAGGTTTGTGGTCTTCTAAACTCTTTAATTCCATTTAGGAGATCCCAGCTTTCTCATCTGTCACCATACTTCTTACTACTAATGTGATAAATATTTGGGTGCTTAACAAAAGCTTGTAAGCTCCACTGCTTTCCTTACCTGAATTTTTAGTTTTGCATTATGCTGGTTGCCAATATATTTCACCAACTATGAATAATAGCAAATCCTAAAATCCCTGTTGCTGCTAAAGAACGTGTGTCCTGTAGACTTTCTATCCCAAAATTTTCTCCAGGAAAACATAGTTTATAACTTGAGTGACAGCCAGCACTGGACTTTGTTCTAGTATGCTAGTGAATATGCTTATGTTCAAGAGATTATCCTATTGTTTTCACTACTATCTGGTAATTCTCTTGCTTCTTATACCTACTCATGGCTTGGACAGTATGGGAGTTTTTCAAGAACAGGAATTACTTTCAGGTTAGAGAGCTGAGACATGTATCTTGGGTTCTGCTGTAATCTACAGTGTTGCATCTCTTAATTCCCACTTCTCTGCCATAATTGCTTAAAAATGCTTTTTTTTGACAATATCTGTTTGACTTTGCATTGATACCTGCGACACATGGTTGGATTCTTTCTATTCTGACTTCTACTGTGTAACATAGTCAGAACTATGTGTTGAGCTCAGATAAAAAAATAGTTGTAATAACAGAAGTACTGCACCATACCTGCTGAGAACATGCTTGGGTATCCCAGGCTGAAAACTAAATGTGGACTGCAGCTGTGGTTTGTAACTCATGTGGATATGGAAAAAATAGAGGAATTTCATTTTCACTGTTCTGGATATAAGGAAAATAAAAAGCAAGCATGTACTATAGTGCTCCTAAATCTAAAGAAATATGTTTTACCCAGATTCAGAATAGTTCAATAATTGTGATTTTATTTTTAGAATAGTGGGTAACACTTTCTAAAGCAACCAAGACAACAGGGTACTTTCAAGAAATATAACACAAGTCATCATTTTTTTTATGCAAAACAGCTCAGAAGTTCCTTTTACACAGGTTTGTGTATGTTAGTTTTCAATATGATTCCTTAGATAGAGGGCAAATAGTAGAGACTTCTGTTGTGGGTTTTGTGGACAAGCAAATAGGAGTAATGGAAAAATAAGCTGGTTTTCCTGCTTGGGATTGATTTAGTTAGGCTGTCTTTCCATTATAGAGCTACTTCAGCTGGTATTTGAGGTTGGTTATTAGTGTGCCCA
Organism: Falco naumanni; assembly: GCF_017639655.2. Lineage (NCBI taxonomy): Eukaryota > Metazoa > Chordata > Aves > Falconiformes > Falconidae > Falco > Falco naumanni. The sequence goes on from NC_054065.1 coordinate 13,951,915, forward strand.
GCCAGCCATGTATCCAGTGCTTTTAAAATACAGTCTGCAAGCTTGATCTGCTTAGTTCCACTATATCAGTGTTCCTGTTTTTGAAAACACCTAACTGCCGCTCTTCACTTCATGCATACAGGGATCCAAGATAAATTCCGAAATGTATATTTATTCTTAAAGCTTTTTCTATTGTCTCTCAACAATGTGGAAGCAATAGGAGGAAAATAAAATTCCACATCTTTGTAGCTGTTGCTTAACTTGAAAGGAAGAACAGAAAATCACATAACCTCTCAGAAGCTGTGGAGCTCACTGCTCAGATTTCTCCTAGTGTCATTCTTTGAGTTGGACAGATAATGGGATGGATACGAGTTTCTCAGCAGACATCAAACTGACATTACGATGTGTTCAATTTTTTAATCTCAAGGATAAGACTATCCCCTAAAGACATAGTTACATTTCAGGCTAGTACTTTTTCTGTAAATTACTTTTAGAAGGCCTATACTGTCTGCTAATTTAGTAGCTTCTTTTATCTAGTACCTTTCTGATCTAAAACTTAATTTTCCTGATTTTGTTTTAATTTTTGACATCTTATATGACATGTAGAATTAGACAACTGGTGGTATATAGATTGCTTTGTTAGACTTTAGGTATTGCTCTTTCCCATTCTTACCTGCTGAACAGTAACTGTGCCTCAAAGTACTTAAGCTATTGAGTTGTCCAGTTTGCTTTTTAGATTTCTCAGCCTTTTTCTTGTTTTGTTTTGTTTGTCTATAATTGGACCAGTCTTGCTCCCCCTCTCAGTAGCTGGTTCCAGGCTCAGTGTTGGGAAGTTTCATCTGAAGCTGCACATGATTAAGCTTTCTGTATTTAGATGATTGAAATCAAGCTAGCTCAAATTTAACTTAATTTTAAGTTACACTTTATTGAGTTCCATCAGTAATCTGAACTGTTATAGGTAAACTGACTTAGAAAGACTCTCTTGCTATTTCCGTCTGCTGGCATAGCTGTTTTGGCCACACAGCAGACTGACCTGGGAGAAAATAACCCATCAAAATGCAAACACCTGGCTGAGTTCTGTATTCCAGTGTATTTTACCACTGCACAAGTAGCTTTGAGACCACAAGCTAAGGGGCAGTTACACATTCGCCAGAATGGTTGGGTAGTGGAAATTAATAAGATAATTACAAACTAAAGATATATTGCCTAATTGTCTGAAAATCTATTTAGGAATAACTAGATATTCTTGATTTTTTATTTTTTTTTTAATCTCTGCAACTTGGGGGGAAAACAAAAAACGCTAATGACATATTCTAACATGTTTTGGACAGGGCAATGCTTAGAGGTAACTTCCAACCAAAGTAATACAGTGGTGAAAGCCAGAAGATAAAAATAAATTTATGAACTCACTTCATTATTGCTGAGAGAAATTCAGGAATATTATGGAAATTATTACACTGAGTCAGATTGCATTCAGAACCTTGTCTGGAGTGGGAGGTATCCAGGACTTCTAAGAAAAGGAGCAAAAAAATTATCTAGAGCACAAAATGCACAACAGTCTAAGAACAGATAGCAAAGGGAGAGTTATTTTTGACACCTGTTGGCAACCGATTTCCCTCTGGCACAGGAGGGTTTCATTTATAGTATATTTATTCTTTTATATAGAAGCATTGTCAACGTTGCCTCTTCTAAATCTTTCTAAAATGCTGCCTCCCATGATACCTCTGCCAAAGACATGTGTGGTTACAAAGAAAGGAATTTTGTTCTTTAGCTAAAAAAATCGAAGGGGTATTTGTGGAAGATGTATGGCTGATTTTAGAACATTTGTTACAAAAACTGTGTCAGAGAGACAGTAATATTTGCTTATGATTTGTAGAGTTACTTCTAAGTGTAAAGTATATTGAAAGTCTTATTTGAGACCATCATACTAAAAGATAAAGGTATTCTTAAGTTTTGCTGTTAGGAAGGTGAGCTGCGTGGAGGGGAAGGGGAAAGGTGAAGTGTGTTGACATACTCTGCAAGTATAGCACCATTCATGGATATTAAAATATGTATGCCTGTATAGGAAGAGGGTGTAATTTAAGAAAACTTTCCATTTAAATGCTGAAGCAACAATAACTATGTTACTGCGTTTTGCAAACAGCTTCAGTCACTAAGAACATGACTGCTCTGCAAATTGGGTCACTGCTACTCTACAGATGGACTTGAAACCCGGCTGTAGTTTCAGATGTTTCTTCTGCGATTGATACAGTTTCAGGGATTCCCTGTTGTTTGTTTTCCCCTCAGTGTTGCCCCCTCCCCCCCCCCCCCCCCCCCCCCCCCCCCCCCCCCCCCCCCCCCGCCCTTCCCCCCAGCCCTGAGTTCTGTTGTGTAACTGGTCTGGGAACTACGTGATGCTGGCCAGAGTAAAAAAAGATTTGACAACAAAAATGTGCTTGTTCTGTTGTGTGAGGCACTTTGGGATGAGAAGAGGTGTTGCATTTTTTCCAAATTCAGATTGGTTTTCTGGTGTGGTTCATCATACTGTAATATCGGCTGAAGGCACAGTGTAGGAAGGTCAATGAGGAACATGTAGGGAGAGCTGCTTAAACTGCTGCAGCTGTTAGAAGAGATGTTTTCTGAACTGTAGCATGTATCTCTCCTCGGGATGAGATTTTTAAATGATGCAGTCATCTTGGTTTGGATATGCTTTGGTTGGAAAGTGAGTAGGGTATTTTTGCATTGGAAGGAGTTTCGGACTTTTGCTTCTTGCAGATAATTGAGTGGGATAAGTTTAGGTTTAAGTTTTTTTTCTGGTTTGAGGAATAAAATCATCTTCAACTGGAGATTAGATGAACTGTATTTTTAAAAAGTCACTTTTCAAGTGAAGAAAGTCTTGTTTTTGCTAAGGGTGAAAATTTTCTTTTAGTATTGCAGCATGTAAAACTTTTTCTTTCTTTCTTTCTTAGTGTTGCCTAAGAAGTGAGGATGGCAAGGCTTACCATTAGCTGCATAATTCTAAAATGTCAGGGAATGCTGAATATTTAGGGGTTTATAGACATTTCCCCTAGTTCTTGGTATACAGATTTTTCAAAGAGAAGGTCTGGAGGAAGAGAGTGAGTAGTGGATTTACAGGTCACGTCAGGATTGTGTGTTCTGTGTTGGGAAATATCAGATCCCAGAAAACAGACAGCCTGACATTTTCATCGTTTTAATTGTTGCAGAGAATTCATGGACTTGAAATTTCATTACTCTGCAACAAGAAGCATGCTCTCAGTGCTACAGAAAGTTGCTTAAAAATTCTAATTAACAGGATGATTACCCTTTATACTAGATCATAAAGCAGTATAGTTTGATCTTTTATCTTAGTCACCACAAAGACAGGATCCCACGGAAATGTTATGGAATACTTTGAACTTAAGATTTCATTACAATACTTGAAGTACGCTGTAATATCCCAAATATACTTTCTGCAGTCTTGCCTCTGCATGTTCTCTTTTTTTTACACAGTACATTGTATGGTAGAACAGGAGCCCTACCCTGTTTGGGCTGCTGGTTACTACTGCAGCATGAATAGATGAAGCATTGGGGTTTTTTCTTGTTTAAGCATGTAGTAAGGTTTTGTGGTGATGTTGGGTTTGGTTTTTTTAAAAATCATTGTTGGTATGTCTTGCTCTTTATTTCCCAGTGCCAAGAGTTGGTGTAAGTCAATATACTGGTTTGCTTTTCTGTTAGTAATTGCAATAGGTCTGACAGTGGTTGAGGTTTGCACTTTGAAATGGTCATAATGTAAGAGAGAGACTATCATTTCTATTACAGCCACGTTCTGAAGTGTCAAGAAAACATGATACGGTGGCAGTGTTATTAACATGAAAATCTGCTTTTAACTCAAGCAAGTCTGTGACATGCTCTATCCAGGGAGCTTACAGATCTGTACAAAAGCATTTGTTTTGCAAAGTGAAGGCAGTGGTTTGTGCACTGAAGCAACAAGGCTAAATAAAATGACTTGTGAAATTAAAGACTGCCATCTCCTTGAAGAAATGCATCTTCTCATTTTCCCTCTCTCAACCTTTACACAGTCTTATGTTGTTCAGATTGCTGTGGGTCTCTTTGTTAAATGAGGTTTGTATCACTCAGTTAATTTTCTGCCAGTATCGCTTTAGGCTGACGACTGTGGGTGTTTGTGTATCCATTAAGCACGCTGCCAGGACATGTCCACCACTTGCCACCTTTCCCATTAAATGGCTGTCAGCAGGCTTACAGACCTGCTTTCTTGCTTTGCATTAATTGCTGCAACTCACTAGATGCAGTGAAAAGCACCTAGAAAGAGAGAACACGGAGTTAGCCTTGAAATTTCTAAAGGTAAATAGAAATGCCACAAGCAGTTAAGTTGGATTTCATAGATAGTCATATCAATATGATTAGCAGGAAGGAAGTGTCACTTCTTTTTAAATTTTCTCTTTTCAACTAACCTTTCTCCTTGAACTTCCACCCCCATAAGGAAAAAATACTGCAAATGTAAACAAGTGAATGTCGGCAGATTCTTGCATGAGACTGTCTCATTGAAGTTGTATATAATCCCATGCTGAGATTTACAATTGGTTCTGAAATGAAAATCTGTTAGAATTAGATCAAACATTATCCTAGCTGAGATAAATCATTAATCTTCCCCACACTGCTTGTCCGTGAAAGTCAGTGTGTAGTAGGGTTATTGGTGTAAGGCTTTCCAAGAGATGTACTAAATGTGAGAGGGAGTGCTAGGTTAGCTTCATGGGCTGAGCAGGTGTGCTGCGTATTAATATGGTGTATTGTTGGAGAATAAGAAATTCTGATTCTAGTTCTTAAGACAAAGGATCTTTCTTGGGGGGGGGGGAATTTCTTTGTACTACTCAAAGCACTAAAAGCAATAATGAATAATTAAGTAATGAAGCAGTAATTTTGTATATCCAGACTTTTATTAAAATATTACTTTGGAAATCTGCTGGTGAGCATGCATAGAAGGCCAGCACAAGACATGGGAAAACTTAAGTGTCCTGACTGGAGGTGTAAAGTTGAATCTAAAAATTTGGTATCTCTGAGAAGTACCTGTGCAGCTTTACTGTGCTTAACCTTATGCTCACGACTTCGGACTGTTACCTCATTTTCAATTTAGTTAACGTTCCTGAGTATCCCTTGTAGGTGAATTCTGAGAGCAAATCATTGTACTGATGAGTTTGTAAGCTTATTTGAGATGACCAGCATATGGAAAAAGTGGCAAGAAACTTACTTGGAGCTGACTTGTGCAACATCACCGGGAAAGCTGGTATTGGAGAGCAGAATAACTCCTAAGTGCTTTGATACAAATATGTATCCTCTGCGCTGGAGGGTGCAGTCTTCTGAAAATGGCTGCAATAAAAGTTCTTCTATTCATTCAGCTTGCTCTCCATTTCCACACTCTGCAAGACTGTGAATTTTTCAACCAGAGGTGTTCTCTTCAGAATCTCTGTTCTTTTTACTCCTTTCTGTATCGTTGAATTGGCCTTTTGGGGGCAGTTCAGTGTTGCTTTTCAAGCAGCCAGCTAAGGGTACTACTTACCTCTCCTGCCAAACCTGCTGGGCATAAACTTTCTACTTCCACTGGTGATAGCGTATTGGTGAAATAAGCGATTTTTAAAGATGATTAAGACCTTTAATACCTTCTTGCAGTAATTTGTGTGTTCTGTGTTTTATCCGTATGCAGTATTTCTTTCTACCCAACATCTCTGTTGCATACAAATACATATATATAAACTAATCCTGGTGCAATCAGAAAATCAGCTTTGTCACCAGGCATGTTCTATTCTTAATAGTTCCTAGGCCTCTTGAAGATGTCAGTATAAAACAATGTTCATCATCAGACTTAAATATTTTGAGTTCCTTTCTGCTCTTTAGTAATCATTGCATTGTTGCTCATAAAAATTTTTGGTGAAAATTCACGATTGCATTAAATTTCCAGAGTCATTGTCTCTTTCATAGAGAAAAAAACACCCTTACCTCATAGACATATAATTGCTCCTAAAAAACCCTGGCATCTCCTTTTTCCATCTACTCCTCCCATTGCAGTAGGACTTGCTCTTTTGACAGAAAATACTGTCTCTTGGGTTTTCTGTAGCTTTAATAGTTATTCTTGGTGCTCTTATCCATTAAACATGGCTGGTGATTTGTTTCTAGCCCCTGAGGAAGCTCATAGTTTAATGAGTGAAACATGATAGGTAATGAAGAAAAATGTTTCTCTGCATGCACCAGTTTAGAGAAATGAATCTTGTGAATGTTATGTACTCAGATTTTGATAATAACAAGAAAGGTCCGCTCAAGTTTCTAAATTTTGTTGAACACTTAAAAATCTATTGTGCTCTACTCCCATATAAATTAAAACCAACCAACCACCCCCCCCCCCAAACCTTTTAAAAATGCTGATATTCAACTTCCCCATTTTCTGCTTCATATTTTCCCGTAAACTGATAGTGCATAAACTTTTTCATCGTTTATATTGCTTTTCAAAATCTTTGGGATGCCTATTACTCCATCTTGTCCAGCATTAGAAGTAAATTATCTTTAAGACACATTTACACGACATTTTATTTTATACAGGCTTCTTCACCATGAGTCACTATATTTTGAGCAGTTTCCAACAGTGCTGAAAAAGTGTGATGTCACATTTTCAGAAGTGACTTAAGTGACTTAAAGATGGTAGGATGCAGGTTTGCTAGGACTACTAGGTTTGTAGTCATTTAGGGTCTCTAATTTTTATTTTTACTATTTTTCTTTTAATGTGGAGATAGATAGATAGGTATGTGCACTCACTGATTAGGGTATTACCTAGGCACCTAAGTCTATAAAGCGATGTTACACAGTATAATAGAAGAAAGAAATGCAAATAGGAAAATAAAACGATCCAAAGATGTAGGCTTTGTTTGGAATTTCTTACAAATGACTTTATTGCTCTGAACAAAATTATTTATTTTTCCTACCTATGTCTTGTTCGTAAAAGGTGCATCATGAGGAATCAGTGCCATTTAAGTATCTGAGATAGAAATTCAGGTCTGAGTACCATGTAAATAAATGTGGTCCTAAAAAATAAAGTGGTCCTTGCGCTAAATAGTGTACCATCCCAACAAGCAGGAAAAAATAGCTTTAATATTTTCCTTTATTCCAAACCTGTATTTCTGGCCCTGTGAACTGAGGATTGTTATATATTCAGCTGTATGGAGATTACATCATATGTTCAGAATGTCACTGTGGCTTGAGGAAAATTTTGAACTCTGGATGCTTTAAGCAAGCGAGTTTAAGACTTTAACACTTACATAGAAATAGCAAACCATCAAATTTCAAATATATTAATCAAAGATCTTTGAGATTTTGGCACTGGGAAGCAAGATACTTCACAAGTACAAGGACTTGTTCCATGGTTGAAAAGTACTAATTCAAGTTAAAGCTGTCGTTGCTTAGGTGCTTGTAACTGAAATCTGATGAGTGTTTAACGGGTGTCTGACACAGATCCATGCGGTTACTGATTGTAACTTCGAAACTGATGGTCAGATCTTAAAGCAAAGTACTGACTCCAGATGTCAGATACATTCAGTTACTTGTCAGTTCTGAGGATTTTACCAGTGTAATGACAATACTTGCATGTTTTCCAGATTACTTTTCTTCCCCTTTCCTCCTTTTTCGTCAGACCATAACTCACCAAGTGCTGCAAATGTGTTCTGGCTATGTTAAATGCAAATGTCAGAAGATATTTTGAATAATCAAATTGCTGTCAAATTCGAAAAACCTGCAGGTGAACAATGAGTGGCGACCAAGGAGTTACTTCATTATTTTGAATCTGATGCAATAAAGAGGAAAAAAAATAATATTAACTTTGGAGGCATGTTTTTCCTCAACATCTTAGTGTCATTGCAGAGTTCTTTGCCACGCAGTATCTCCTTTGCCACAGGATTTCTCCTATCTGCCTTAGCATGTTTTTTGTATACAGAAACATTTTGAAAGCATTTTATCCTAGTAATGAAGTATACAAAGAATCAATGAACATTTAGAAGATTAAAATCCCAGTGGAATCTTGTAGCTAATTCAATTTATGCATTATTGGGTGAAGCCACAAAAAAATCAAAGTTTCAAAGAAAAAACATTCTTCACAGCTGGGCTGCCTTTGTAGGTATAAAACATAACAATTTATACAGAATTCTCCTTTTTCATTGGAGACCATACAACCAATATGGATACCAGGGGGGAAAGGTTCTTAGTCAGTAAAAGAAAGATGTCATGAAGTCAGCAAAAACAAATCAAGTAGAAGTTTCTGAAGCCAAATGTAAGTTGCTACTCTTTTGCACTTCACTGCTCTAGCTTCTTTCAGCTTCTGTGTGAAAATTCAAGTTTTGCATTTCAGTATGGACTTGGATTTTAAAAAGGGCAGAGTAGCAGGTCTTGCAATTCTAGCTCATGTATTTACTAAGAATACGGTTTGAGAGTATACAGTGTATCACAGTCTCTGGTAATAACTGCCTGTCATGGTACTGAATTAAAATTACTTGATAGTTTTCGGTTTTTCAGGGGCATTTATTGTCACTTTTTTGTCTTGTCTTTTTGCGACATGTTAACCAGAAGAAGCAATGTTATACTGCCTAGAGAACCCAGTAATTGTTACCTTCTTTGCCCAGTAAAGCCCTAATTAGGGTGAATAAGCATGGAAAATAGATACTGAAATACACTAGATAAAGGTAATACATTGCCACAAGAGAAAAGCTTTCTTCATTGTGACCAAATTCTGGCATATTTAAAATATTAAAAGGATTAAATGCATGAATTAAATAGGTCTGCTGTCACACACCATTTACATTTGAAAAGGAGGACTATGGTAGAGCTTAGACAAGGAGACCTGTCCCAGCCTGCTCAAAGTCTCTGCAGGGACAACAGAGATGGGAGTGAACCTACTGGATTTCCTCACAAAAATTTTGCTTGCCAAATCGTTTTTAGGAGAGCAGAAGAAATGCATAAACATTATTAAATTCAAGATAGATTTATTGATATATCTTGCTGTAAACTAACCAAGCCAAATGGCTTTTTTAATAGTCTAGCGAGTGCTTGTTATATACTTCTCTAATAATTTTGAATCTTTGTTAACCAAGGACTATTTATTGCTTTCTTAAATATGACAAATATTTTTTTTTTAAAAAATAATAGCAATATGTAAATTGCGTGCTGTTATTCCAATGTCTCATTCCAAGGCCCATTCTGATTTTTATTTTCTGGTAAAATTACTTTCAGGTGCATGATACCGAGGGAGCATCGTTTCTCCATTAGTATATCTAATTATGCTCTATTCATTCTTTTTTTTCTCATTATGTTTAGTTGTTGAACAGAATTTTAAATAAATATAATACTTAGGTTGCACTTACAGTTTCAGTTGGAAAAAACACTTGAAGCTGCTATCATATGGCTGCTTTTCCATTTATACCTACAGATTTCTAACAGATGAGTAGTTGAATTATGGAGTAATCTCGTATTTTTTTTTAAAGAAACTACATGAGGTATTGGCACATACTCTGGACCTTTTGAAGAAAGAGCTACTGTTCTTAAGTGGATACATATATACCCTAGTGTTTGTTACTTTTCTGATGTGACTTCTAGTTCTTTAGCTTAGACAGTATTTCCAAAAATCTGTTGTTTGCAGCTGTATACAGAATAGATGTTATCTTTTGCCTAAACAAGTCATGTAACCTCTGCTAAAAATTTCAGAAATTCCCAGTTACGGACTTTCTGCTTCTCACTCCTGGAAAACTGACCAGGTGTGGGTCCTGAGAAACTTCTAGTCATCAATGACAGGTCCATGACATAGCACACTAGACAATTCTTATCTTGTGAAAAATTACAATGTAAAAATAACTTGTAACTTTGTCAGTAAGACAAAAATTTGCAAAGCAGCTGTAGCTTGGTGGTTTTGGATCAGTTTCATTTAAACTTCAGTTAGACAGTCATTTTGTATTAACATAGAGCTGTACTTCCAACTTCTATTTTTAAAAGCAGATGTTTTTAAAGATATTTTAGTACTCATCAGGCATCCAGGTGGAAAGCTACAGCTTTCTGTTCTTCACCACGTGAAATTTGATGAAAGCTTTTCAGTCTGCTGTCATTGAACAGGTAATGAAGATAATAGAAACTCTGCTTTCTCAGCATCAGAATAGCAAGCTAAGATTTGTTTCCTTAAAGAAACTATGAAGAAGAGTTCAGAATAGTGGAAGGATAGCTCTATACCTTTACTGAACATCCAGGTCTTTCTAAAGGTGATACTGTCAGAGCCTCTGCTTTTGACAGGATTCAGGTGCATTGGGACTGCTTTACCTTTGCCTAGCAATAGCATGTTTTGCTAACACAGCATGTTAAAAATAAAGTTGCTCTTACTGACTTCAAGCCTTTTTTTTCCTTGTGCTTGATAGCAGAAGAGAATAACTAAAGAGAAAGAAAGAATTATACTCAAGTGAGAAGACAATACAAATATGATTAACAATAGTGTTAATTTCCTTTTGGTAGAATATCTTTAAGATGTCATTTGTTTGGCAGTATTATCAAACAGGAGAGGGGAAAAAAAAAAGTTGCAGGAAATGTCCATCAGTGTAAGATCTGATACTGCTCCCTAAAAATAAGTGATTAAAAGAAGAAGTCTGTTGCTAAGAGGAAATACCTTTTATAGCACTGAAGGAAGCCTGGCAGGCAGTTAATGCAGAAAATCGTAAACATGAGTCTTGAATGTAGAAGCTGGTGACACATCATTTATGGGTGTGCACAACTGTCACTCTGCACTGAGCAATGTCTGCCTCAATTTAGCACGAATTAAGCAGAAAGCTCGAGAATCTAGCATTGCAGTGAATTTGACAGAGAAGCCTGTTCCTAGCAGTCTTTGTGACCAACACTTTTTAAAAAATCATTACTTTTCTGCTATTTAATGACCAGAGAACATAAGTTTCATGTTTCTAAAACTACTTTGTTTTGAGGGAGTGTGAAAAAGGGAAGAGATTTCAGGTTTTATGAGCAAGAATAAGAGAAAGAAGCTCTAGAATCAGAAAGTGGTAATTTTTCCATACATCATGATGAGCTACTTTAGGGTCCTCTGGAAAAGGAGAGAAAAAGTCAGGCACTGAAAAGCTCATGCTGTCAGCCATGGTATTACTTTATTTGAATTTACAGTAGGAATTTATTTGCAAAATAACAGGCTACTTAGGCATTGTTTAACATTTATAAAGGTATTATAAGAGCTGTTTCTTTTCAGAAGGACCAGGTGAGCTCTTTTTCAGAAATAATTTAAAAAAAACCAAGTTTTGTTTGGCTAGAAGGGTCAGTATGATTAAGCAAGATACAAATGGCAAACCATACCATTTGCAAGAAAAATGGCTAATACCAGAATTTTCATATTAATTGATTTGTGGCATTGAATTCTTCACACACTATACTCTTGTCTTGTTTCTTTGCTGATTTCTGTTCTTCTTTCCTTAGCTTCATTCTCTTTACAGTGTCGCTTGCTCTCTTCAAACCATTTCTTGTGCAGAATTGAACAATTCCTAAATAATTTATGAAACTGAGTAAAAGAATGTTTGTACAGGGCCAGCCAAAGCTATCAATAGCCAGCACCCTGTCATCAGTAGTGGCCAAGAGCACCAGACTAAGAAAACAGGGCAAACTGTTCTCAAGACTTTTAAGAATACTCACCAAAAAGACCCTTCCTAAATCTGAAATGAATGTAGGCTTCCTGACTTTGTCATGCGTTTCCAGCATGAAATTGGGCAAGTGGCTTAACTTTCTTCATACACAGCTTTTCCCTATCTCTAAAGGCAGTTGGATACCCTTGCAAAATGGTTATAAAAAGGTAACTAACAGCACTGAAAGTGTATTTACAAATACTGAAAAGATCACTTAACAATAAACACAAACTTTACTTTCAGACATATAACACGGGATGTTTTTTACTCTACATGATGTACAATTCAATATAAAGCAGCTGGAAATAATCCAGTTGAATGTACTATGGAAGCTTGGATTTTATCTGTCACCTCTGCCACCACAGTCTCTTTTGGGGCACTGATTTATTTGTCTTGGTTGTTCAAAAATTCTTTTAAATGTACAGATTTAAATCTACTATGCCAAGCAGCATCACAGACAGAACTCAGTTTGGTGGTAATTTAATAAAGCAGAATTCGACTCAGGACAGACTAGGCAAAGAAGTAGTAGCACAGCTGTTAGTATAAATGTCTGCTAAATACAAAAAGAGCGTTCTTCCTAAAATTAAATATGAGGTATTGAAATCTTGTAATTGAAAGTTGAGCTTCTGTAATCACACTGTTCATCCCAGATGCAGCTGACATGTTCTAATATAGCCTGGGGAACTTAAAAATGAAGGAATAAGCAGGAAGCCAGACCAGTGTTGCAGTCAAGATTGAATTACCTTCTGAACTGGGAACTGGAGGAGATTGTAGATTGAGGTCCCAGTGTGTTGCAGAGGTCACAAATTCATTAACAAGGGAGTATGTTGATGGAATTGAGTATTTGTAGTGCTAATGTGTTCTTAGTCGTTGCTGAATTTGGCAGGAAGAAGATAGGGCATAACCAGAAACACTCTTGAGGCTGTGAAATCAAGTGCAGATTTGCAGGCTTGTCTTTGTGAAGCAAGATTTATGATTCAAAGTTTGAGTTCCTGCAGAATATCAGTGTAGTTAGCATACAAGCCTACAAATTAATTTCTAAGTTAAAATCTTGGTGAAAACATGAATCAACTTGGAATTTAGTGCTAGGAAAAAAACCCTCAAACATTAAGCTGTAGATTGATTTAACCATCTGAAATACTTTCATTTTAACTCTGTTCTCAGTTGAGCTGCCACTGTTATTTGCCAGAAATCTTAATGTATTAACGTTTACAGAATCCTTGGACAAGTAAGGGGAAGATAAATATTCTCTAAAGTTGAATTCTAGAATATCAGCTGCAGCCCATTTTTTTATTTAAATAAACATATAAAACATCTTTGTGTGTGTGTAAGTAGATCCTAGAAATAATCCAAGTCCATAACAGTGTTTCTAGTGTTCCTTTCCCATATAGAAAAAAAACATTCCATTTTCTTCCATTTTAACCTGCACTAAATACATTTATTTTGTTGAAGTTTATTTTATATATAGGCATAAAAATGTATCTGGTGTCATATCTTTCACTGTGGTCCTACTATATGATTATGAGAGTAAAATCCATCCTTCAGAAAGATTCTGAAGTTGTTTGCCTCAGACATATTTTACTGTACAGACAATTAGGCAGCATTAAAATGTTACCTTGAAGCATTTTAGATGAGGAAGAACAGTGGGAAGTCAGCCACAGAGTGTTGTTACCTGTTAGATTTACTGCTGCTGTTTCCAAGCAAACCCCATTTAATAAGGAAAATTTTACTCCTTTTTTTTTTTTTTTTAATTAAATACATTTATGCTTCTTCAGCAAGATCAGATTTAACATTGGAGAAGTCTCCTGATAAAAGCTACCATCTGATGCTCATATATCGAAGAACGTGCAGACTTGAATTAGAAGTAGCCAGTGCAGTGTATGACAGGTTTCTTTTTCTGAAGACTGAAGTTGTGTAACCTGTATTTGAAGTGATATACACGGGAAAACCTAGTGCTGTCTTTTTCATCAGTGTTTCTTTTTGCTGTTAGTTTGAGTCTTGTAGATATTAGCTGTTCAAACACAAGGGGGTTGGTTTTATTCCTTATTTGTGCAGAACAGGTGGAACCATTGTAAAGCATGATGGCTGAGGTTGTGGGATAATTTACTTTTTTTCCCCATGTATAGCTGGGTTGCCCACCACGGTCAATACAGGCAAGTGTTTCAAGAGAGTGGTGTAGGCACTTAATATTGTGCTGGTTTTTCTCCTTCTGTAGGCATTCCGAATCTTTTTTGAGTTCCATCTGCCTTTGTCCACTCACACTTGTGCACAAATGAAATGCACTTAAACATTGTTGGCACCATTCCTTTGTCCTTTAGGAAAATGTTCTTCTGGTTATTCCCACAAATTTATACAACAGAATTTACTGAAGATGAAATCACATCAGTCCTGCTTCTGCAACTCTCTCTTTCTTCTGTTTGATTTATCCATGTTTCAGGTTTGATTTGCTGAACTGATTCATGCAAGATAGCAAGGTGATGCCACTTCACAGTTCTGTGCTTTTCTCCCTGCTGAAGAAAGTAGAAGTTTCTGTTTTGGAAAAAAAAAATCTGTAGTGGTCCCTGATCATATGGAAGATGAACATTTCTTTTGGCTTTGTGTTACGGGTCTGAACGAGAGGATAAAGGGCAGGGGGGTTTGTTGATTGTTTGAGGTGGAAATGATGGGTTAGTTGCCAAGTTGCTTCTGTTAAATAGATAATCGAATTTGTCGTAGCAGTAATTAGTCTAAAGTGGATATACATAACGAGATACTTCAGAGTGTCTTTACAGAAAATAGGAAGCTGGTTCCTACTGATGATGATCAAACAGAATGGAAATCGATGTGCAGGGAAGGAAGTTTTTGGGAAATGCAATTTAATAGAACACTTCCCTCTGGTGGCAGGCGTTACATAGTCTGTTGTATCACACACTGAACTGGGAACTTCATGGGGGGGGGGGGGGGGGGGATGCCTCTGACTGCTCGTGAAGAACTAGTAGAACATTTTTTAAAGTTAATTGAATGCATATAGGGTTTCCTGCCACTCAGCTCTTTGAGTATAATGGGGGAGGGTTGAGCTGCTTGACCCAATTTGTTCCAAGTTTGTCAGTTAATTACATTTTTCTGTTACCCTCCCATCTTGCTGCTGGGTTTGGTTGCCTTTTGCCATTTTTGCTGGGCTGTAAGGATAGGCTCTATGGATGTTTGTGCTTTAAGAAGGTAATCAGAACAGCATGTGTGAAACAGCTAATAGCTTCTAGCAATCATTTGGCTCTTTCTGAAAATTTATTCATCCTTTAATTCATTCATATTTAGCTGTTTGATCTGAATTTTATGTGCCTGTCCTCACTTAGTTTCCAAAATAGTGCCTGTAATTACTTGTACTTGGAATGCAATTAGCCACCCTAACTGGAGGAGAAAGGTTGTTTTTAGCTGTTTATCTTGTAGTTTATTAATGCCAAGAAGCAGATAATTTCTAATATTTTCTCTATAAGCTTTTCAGAAGATGGGTTCAACCTATCAATCGATACAATGTGAGCCCCTGAAGAGCCTGTATAATTGTTATTTCTAGCTCTGTTTAGGCATAACAAAAAATGCTTCAAAGAATGCTTTCGAATGCTTCTTGAAAGCATATTTGAGTTCATTGCTTTTCATGGCCATTGCACTTCAGAAAGTGTAACAAACTAGCTGAATGTGTGAGAATAACATTTTTTTGTCCTTTTTTTCTTTTTCTGTTTAGTAAGCATTTCAGGATGATTTTTACTGTTGTTCTTTCAGAGTGTAATGAAAACTGTTCTTCCCCTGCTGCCAGGTTGAACATTCAACATATTTTTTTGCTGGTTTCGTATATCATTAATAAAGAACCTGTGAAACCTTGTAAATCTCCTCTGAGGCTCTAGATGAAAAACAAAAAACCCAGGGCCTTTCTGTGAGTAGGAGTCCTAATTCCATGGCCGTGACACTGCTAAACTTGTAGAAACGGAACTTGGAACATGGAGCTTGGTCACATGAATCTGTTTACATGTGCAGAATCCCAACGTTACCAGCATTTAATTAATTGTTGTTCAAGGTCAGCACTTCACTGCTTTTGATTTAGAGAGATATGCTTTCCAACTGAAGACTCCTATTGAAGGGATTCCAGATCTACTGTGCCCAGTAACAACCATTTCCAATCCAGAGCTCTGGAAAGGGCACTGGTGAAAGGCTAGTTTTCTCATATCCAGTAACTTGCAAGTGGTAGCATTTGAAGAAGTGAGATTATATCAAATCACAAATCATGGACATGAGAAGCAAAAGGATCATTTTCTTATGCTTTTTTTGTTTATTGCACTTTCCCTCTATTTCCATATTAAAACATAGACAAGAGTATGTTTTTTTAGCCAGTTTCAGCAGTGATCCTCCGGCACTGTGATTTAAATTCACATGTATTTCCTATATAAAAAAAGTGAATTCAGGAGTGTTTTTATCCTTCTTTTCCACTGGGGGGACAGGAATGTGTCATTCTGAGAAGAGTAGTTTTTCCATTCCTTTTCCTTTTCTACACTTCTTTTAATGTAAAGAAAGCAGAGAAGCATCTAAATATTGAAATAGTCAGCATTTGTTAGAGAAAAAAGTTAAAAAATCCATAAGCTTTAGATATGTACTCACTAAATTACTTATTTTGCAGCCATTTTATCCTGATTTCAAATTTTGAGATGTGCTACAACTATTTTCTTTGGGATTAATTGGCTAATAATGAGAATGTGTGTTGTCATTGACTTGAATTTAACATTTCTACTACCTTCTTCTAGATGACAATTTTATTGAATGAAATAATAAAAAGTTGTTTTTATTAACTCAAAACTTCAGCATGTTTTGTTGCTCACAGAGAGGCCTAAGCAATGTTTATTTTATTTAGGCAGTTCTTTGATATCTGCACATACTCATATTTTTGTTCCTAAAAGACTGGAAAAGAAATACATATATTTCAAGTTTGCTGGAAATAAGCGAGGGGTGCTTCAGGTGGGGTTGGGTTTCTGAGCTATAGTTTTCCATAGTGAGTATTTAATGTAAAACAGTGGTTTGCAGCAGCTGCATCCAGTCAGAGTTTGCTGTGTTTGACCTTTTGGATTCATAAATCTAGATCAGCTTTCTTCTCCTTGGTCCTTGAACTTCAGCAGTTTTTTGTCAGCAGGTTGAACACCGCTTTTGTGCATTTCTGTATGATTACAGAATAGGATGGAGGGGATAGTAAGTGGGAGACTGTAGCTACTTCCTTAAGCTCCTGGACTCCTTTGGGAAGTCAGTAAAATGTGGAGCTTGAAGCTAAAGTAAGAAAGTGTCTGATGAGTTTCCAGTGAGCTTTCTCACTTGTGTGAGATTAAAACGTGACCTGGTTTTTTTTTTCCCCTTCATATTATTGTAGACTATTGCAGCCACGAACTGTTCTCATGAACTGCAACAATGGCAAAGTTTTTTCCCCCACAACTCTGAAGACTGACAGACTTGGGAGATTACTTTCCACACTTTTCTGTAGCTATTGCATACGAAAGGCAGGTATTTATTGCAACAAGTAGCATCACATTCCACTAATGTTGAGAAGGGTGGGAAGAAGCTCACCCTTATACTTCACCTCGCCATTCATTGCGCACAGGTGCACATTTCAGAGGCTTGGGTTGGCTGTGGGGAAATGAGTGCCTGCTCTCCCTTCTCTTCCAGAATGGTCTTTAGCTCGACCTTTGGGCTATTCAAAGGAGATTGGGGAAAAGAATCTGATAAATGAGGAATTCAGAGGGATGTTTTGAGAGTTTCAGTAATGGTAGTTATTAAGGTGCCTTAACTGGAGGTGAGGGAGAGGGAATTGATGAGGGGTTTGTAGGTTAGTACTAAAAAGGTTTAATTTACTGTAGAGGCCTTTCATCCCTTGTGAAAATCCTGATGGTTTATAGTACAGTCAAATATTTGGAAATGCTTGAACTACAAATGTGACTATTATTGGCAGAAAATGAGGCAAACGTTCACTTTAATTGAAACCACATAAATTAGACTGGAGGAATTAATTAAAAAATAATAGACATGCCTTTTCAAATTGGAGGGTTCTCTCTAGGTATTGGAAAGGGCATGATAAGGTGACTTAAAAGATAGCTCCAGTACAAGAAAAGCTAATTGAAACATTTCTTTTAATAAAACAATATTATTTCCTACGTGCCTGCTGAATGAAGTGTCCAGAATAAATATGAATGGTAATTAAATTCTATCAGTTAACAGTCCCATTTTCAAGATCTGTCATTTATTACAAAAGCACCTCAAGAAGTTCACTTCATTAGTTTATTTCATATGACTGTTGCAAAGTGCTTTGGTTGTGGGTTTATGAATCAGATCCTTCTAATAAAAGTGAATTATTCTTCCCCTTTAGGAGCATAGATATAGATGTATTGTCACACTGTGAATTTAATTTGAAATGGGACATTTCTTACTAATTTGTTTGGTTTCATAAAGGGATACTAGTACTAAAGGAATTCTAGAGGTAAAGATACAGATGTTTAGGGGAGTGGTAGAGCTGCAGTTATTTGTAGGTTGTGTGCTGCTCTTAGTCAATTTTAAACTTAGACTTTTGAGTATTTTCTAGAATTTTGTCTTGTCTGGTTGTAAATGCTCATGTTACTTGTTTTCCAAGTTGTATTTGAGAATAAATTCTGTAGATCACGGGTGCTTAGATGTTTTCCCTGGGTACTTTTTTTTTTCTTTAACTCTCCTATATTTAATTCTATTATATCTTCACTGTTGTATTACCTTCAGATCATGTTAAATGATTGCTCTTCTTAAGTGCAAATGGATCCTTCAAATGGCAGCAGCCAATTAGATTTACAGACTAATTCTGTGACCTTGTATCAGCTTACTTTTGTTGGCTGTTGGGTACCAGTTTCTTTTCTTGTTTCTTGCTGGAGTTGGTCAAGTTATTGTCATGGCTATCTTTTGCAGTGGCACTATGTAAAAGTCCATGGCAAGTTGCCCACTTAGTTGGTGTTTTACTAGTAGTCTGTTTTGGTAAATGTTCTTCCTAAAGAATTCCCACTCTACATATCGTTGCAAAATAAAGTATTTCTTGCAGTCATGACCGAGGAGTGGTCACTTTGTTTAAAGTTGATGCTTTCACCTTGGATTATTGCCAGTATCCTTTGATACAGGTTCAAGGATCCGTACAGTGTCAATTAGTTGAGGTATAAATAAATTGTCTTAGTATCCTAGTTCCACTGTCAGATGCAGGTGCTGTATAGCTAGCCCCTCACTGGTTTTGCAATGTCATAGTACCTTTATGTAGTACTTTCTCACCGTATGTGCTCTGTAATGAATTAAAGTATGATTGCTAACTGTGGACCTGAGGGATTCTGTAACAGGAAATTTAAAGTGGATTGTTAGGATAGTAGTTTACTCTTCATAGCTTCACTACTTTGGATCCTGTGATGACAGGCAATATGTATTCTTCTTTAAGTTGGTGAGTTTTATGGAATAACGGAAGTTCAGTTGCAATAATGTAAGCATGCTACTTCAAGTAACAATAGGAAATGTGACCAAGGGTTTTTAAAATGTTATGTACAGGGATTTTCAGTGACCTTGTAGTGGTTTGACCCTGGCTGGATGCCAGGTGCCCACCAAAGCTGCTCTATCACTCACCTCCTCAATTGGACAGGGGAGAGAAAATATAACGAATGGCTCATGGGTCGAGATAAAGACAGGGAGAGATCACTCAGCAATTACCATCACAGGCAAAACAGACTCAATTTGGGGAAATTATTTTATTTTTTGTTCATTCATTTATTCAAATCAGAGTAGGTTAATGAGAACTAAAAATAAAAACTTAAAAACACCTTCCCCCCACCCCTTCTTCCTTGTTGAGGTCAACTTCACTCCCGATTTCTCTGCCTTCTCCCCCCAGGCAGCACAGGGGAATGGGAATAGGGGTTATGGTCGGTTCATCACACGTTGTCTCTGCTGCTCCTTCCTCCTCACACTCATTCCCTGCTCCAGTGTGGGGTCCCTCCCACAGGGTGCAGTGCTTCAGGAGCAGCCGGCTCCAGCACGGGTCCCCCGCAGGGTCACAAGTCCTGCCAGCAGACCTGTTTCAGCATGGGCTCTTCTCTCCGTGGGTCCACAAGTCCTGACAGTGAACCTGCTTCAGCGTGGGCTTCCAGCAGGTCACAGCCTGCTTCAGGCACATCCACCTGCTCCAGCGTGGGGTCCTGCATGGGCTGTGGGTGGATCTGCTACACGGTTCATCTGCGTGGGCTGAGGGGGACAGCATGTCTCAACATGGGCTTCACCATGGGCTGCAGGGGTGTCTCTGCTCCAGCACCTGGAGCACCTCCTGCACTGACCTTGATGTCTGCAGAGTTGTTTCCCTCACATAGTCTCACTCCTCTCTCTGGCTGCCATTCTGTTGCACATTCGCGTGCCCCATCTTAAATACGTTTATCCCAGAGGCTCTGCCACTGTACCTGATTAGCTCATCCTTGGCCAGCAGCGGGTCTGTCTTGGAGCCAGCTGGCATATTGCCTCCATTGAGTTTGGGGGAAGCTTCTGAAGCTTCTAGCACCTTCTGGCAGAAGCCACCCGTGTAGCCTCTCTGCTACCAAACCTTGCCACGCAAACCCACTACAGCTTGTTCCTGGTCAGTACTGAAATAGCTACAGTAAACAAGTTGTTAACAGGCAGAGCAAGGAGTGTTTGTTTTGTGGGGAAGCTGCTCTCAGAGGATACTTTTGCAGGTGATAACAAAATTCCTTTCATCAATTCAGGATTTCACAACTACTTTGAAGGTGGTGGGATCTTGTGCTGTAAAAATGGCAATTTTTTCCATTGCAGTCATGTAAGGTGTTATAAGCCTGGTTAATACAGTCACTGTAAATTCTTCTCACTTTTTAAGGAAGAGAAATGCAGTTTTGTATAAAAGATGTCTGCATATTTATTAATGACCTGAATCTTAAGTTGAAGGTCATCTGTAATAATGTTATGCTTGTTGTCTTGCTAGACTTTGTTTATTAAATATTCATGAATTTTCTTGCTAAATAATAGGCAAAATCTGGTAGTCAGATCTGATGCTCCTCTGTAGCTTTAAGAGAGAGTTATTTTATAGTATCAGAAGAAAGAAGGCCTATTACAGAATGTCATCTTTAAGCAAGAGTTGTGGGGTTTTTTGTTTGTTGGGTTTTGGTGTTTTTTTTTTTGGTTTTTTTTTTTTTTTAAGAGAAAAACACTTCAAAACAAAGTATCATCAGATTTCCGGGGGGGGGGACAGGGACATAAAAAAAAAAAGAAAAGAAAACCTCCAAACAAACAAACCCCCCCAAAAACTTGATCATGTTAAATATCCCAGTAATTTTACAAGTGTGGCAGTCTTATTAGATAGCTTGATCCTAATTCCTGAATGATAAGTACATGTAATTGCAGCTGCGTTCTCACTGTTTGCCACCCTTGGAGATCCATCTTTTTTTTATTATTTATTTTTTCCCTTTTCCTAGTATTTTTTCTACTTATTTGAAAAGGAAATAAAATGCATATGGAAAAACTCAATATATGCAACATACAAATCACAGTATTATTTAAAACTATCAATAATATGTTGCTATCTAAAGAGGTACAGTGTGAAGGGTAACTAAGCATAAAGAACTCCTGAAGAAAAACTGGAAAAAATGAAAAGGTTTTATTTATGAGTAAAAACCTTAAGAGCTGAGGGGCTTTCTTGTACCACATGCTCACAATTCTAAATAAACTTCAGTTGTACAGAAAACCCATCTTTCTTTCATTTTTGCTTGTTTGTTAATTCTCTTTGTACTTTGTGCTTATCTGTGATAGTGGCGAGCTCTGCCGATACCCCCTACAAGAATATACTGCAATAGTTATTTCACACTCTCTGGTCTAATTTTCAATTCATCCACCTATAGTTCCTATTATTATTGTAGATGTATTAAGAAATATCTTTTTATATATGTGTATATGTTATATACTGTTTATTATTTATAAACATAATTTTGTACAGTACTTACCTCTGATTCTGTTTTATGATCTTAGTTGTCTTCTAATTCAAAAGCTTGTGCAAATTCTGTGGTGCATTTCCCCTAAGGGCAGGTTATCTGTGTTTATTCTGCAAGTGGGCTTGTGCATCTTTCTCCCTGTGTGTTATTTAAAAAGAAAAAAACTGAAGCAGTCTTCCCAAGTGGAGTTTTATTGCTAGTCCATTATTGGAGTTTTAGATTGCATTCAGATATAAAGGAAAAGTTTTATTTATTTCAGTCTAATTTATTATGCAAAATTTAGTTATATATGAATGGCATTTGAAATGTGTTCATAAGCTATGAACCAGAAAAGTCCAGTGAAGAGTTCTCAGTAAATTAGTAAGTGAAATCTTTAGAACTTATAGTACTATACCATGGTCATATATGAACAGCTTTTCCAGAGACCTGAAGGAAAAAAAAATATGATGCAATAACTTAAAATAAACATTTCGCTGTAGCAGTTTCAGTGTCGAAATATTTGTGTTACTTCCCATAGAGTACATTCAAAATGCAATTTCTTTTAAGTGTGGAACTGTTTTCTGAATAGAATAAGGTAGAAGTGTGTATGTTTTGTATGTTGGGATTCTAATGGACTAGCAGACGTTTGCTGTGACACTAACACATTAATTTATGCTCTGTAAAGGAACAAGATGCACTGGTAATAAAATGTGCAGATTGCACATTTAATGTAGTATAAGAAGCAAACACTCTCCAAATAACTTTTTTTGCTAGTTCACACTGTGAAGTTATGGGAGCTGTAGGACTGAAGAATAAAGAAGTGGTGTAATACTGCCTATCAACAAAAATAATTACTTTAAAGGCTCTAATTTTCTCTTCTTAGTATACTCTTTACTCTGACGCTTCTTACAACATCCGTAATTTATTTGAATGAACCCATTTCTTATTAATGAAAACATCTGTTTCAAACCAGAGAATGACTCTCAAAATAAACCAGAAGGATAGCTTAAGTTTAAGACCCTTTGGGAGTTTCATACATCTTATGATTTCTTATACCATAGCATGAGTGCAAATGAGAAAAAGCTCTGGCTTGGTATTAAGTCATTTCATGTAATAGTTTGACATGCCCCTCTTTTTCAGAATAAAATGCTTTATGACACACTGATACTGCTTTTATTTGCCTTTACCGCAAGTTTCAACTGATTGTAATCACAGAAATTACTTACCAGAAGCTGAAGGGTTGTTCCCTGCTTAGTTACAGACCCCATACAGTTAAGCAAAAGTGTGGACTCACTATTTCCTTAGGTGTTTTGTTGGATATTGATGGCTAAAGTAAACTAAATACTGGAATTGTGATGGATTTTTTGTGTCACTGCATCAGGAGTATTTTGGGTGATGGAAGAGGCTGGATGTTGTAAATATTTGTTAGTTGGATGAATATGTTGGGAAGGCTCTTTCTGATTGCTTACCCTAACCTGGTAACAGTAACTGCACAAATGTACCAGGGAGTTTTAGTCCTGTGCAGAAGATGTGATTTTGCATTGCACCTCTGGTTTTATGGGTTAGAATCAGAAGCTGTAAAGGCAGTGGCTTTCGTTATCAATGCTACTTTACGAGTACAAATGGACAAAGATTGTCTTGCAGAAGATCTTGTCTTCTGAAGTCTGGAAACAAATCTGGCTTCTTGCCTTTCTTTTAGTCTAAACTATTCGAATTTACTGTCTATATGTAGTGTATGAAATGTTTGTCTATATATGCACATTTTCATTGTTTTGCTTACGAAGAACTCCTAAGTAAAAAAAACAAAACCAACACTCTTACTGTTCACATCCCGTGCATGAAAGCCCTGCCTGAGATTTTCTTCTCCTGCTGAGACACTGGGTGCAGCCCCTTAAACTCAACAAAGCAAAAGGGTTTTGGGGCTAGGAGACTGGCAGTGTTGCTGCTTACTACTAGCAGCTTCTTTACTGTGCAGTAGTGGTTTGTTGGATGTATTTCACATATTTTACTGATAGATCTTGCGTCTATCGGTATTCCCAGGCAGGAAATGGCTCATTTTCACGTTATTTTGGTGCTGACTCCATCTTGTACCTAACATCAGGATATCTTGCACTTAAAAAAAAAAATAATAATTACCCACTAAAAAAAACCAAAACCCAAACCTGAAGGCAGTGGAGAAAGGGAGATAATGTTGACAAAGTGTTTTCTGGAAAAACTGAGAAAGTTTGTTTGCAATAAACTGTGTTGCTGTGAAGTTTCTGTAAAAAGTTACAAAGTTGCATTGCACTAAGTAGGAAAGGGTAACGTGGGTTTGATGGATTTTTGCTCAGGCATTGTGTGTTTTCACACAGATTTTTCTAGCACACTGAAAGTCTCAGTAAAAATGAAGGAAAAAATTAAATGAAAGTATTTTGCATGCATCTCTAGTTAAATAGAAATTTATGGAAATTATGATTAATGTCTTGCCAACTCTGGTTCTGTTTTTCCTTCGTTTGAGACTATTAGGAGAGGTCATTGTTCTGTCAACAGAATTACATTCTGATTTTAGTCAGAATAAAGCCTCTCTTTCAAAACTTGCCAGGGTCCTGTGTGTGTATTTTTGTTTTGTTTTATTTGTTAAGCAGTTAAGGCTTAACTGGATTTATTCAGACACAGGTCTCCTGTAATCGTTGCCAGCTTTAAGTGTGCTTGGGGGGAGATCAAGGTGATCTGCAAGTTATTTGTGTTAACAAGAAGCCTGGTTAACAGAAGCCAAATGCTGTCCACCGATACACAGAGCAAATATAATAAAGCTCATCCAGTATGTCATTAGAAACGTATTTGTACCAGGTAAATACTGGACCACAAATGATAAAGTGGTATTTCAGAAATCTGTTCATAATTTAGGTCAAGTTTATTGTATCAACTATGTTACTGAATAGGTCTTGTGTTGCTGTTGACACCACATTACTAAAGCAACTGTTAACAATTTGCTGTAGTGTAAGTAAGTAGTACAACTTAGTTAGGGTTAGTATCTCTTGAGTGCTTGAGATCAGCAGACTCAACAGTTCCCTCAAGTACTCTTGACTGCAGTGAAAAAGTTGTTAAAAAGGGGGGATTGGAGACATTCTGAGGTGCCACATAACTGAGCAGGCTAAGACTTTCTGGAAAGTTAATTTTTGCAATCTGAGTAAAATTTTGTTCTGAACACGTGCTCCTGGATTCGTGGAGGCAAAGAGCATTTAACTGCCGTGGCAGGTTTTACTGCCGTGTGACAGCTCTGAACGGTTTCACTAGTATGCTTGTTGGGAAATGCTGTCACTGAGTGACCATTTTTGACAGGCTTTTATGGTCTCTTTGAAGTTGGAGAATTTATCGATAGGTTGCAAAAGTGAATAGTTTTTCACCAAAAAAAAAGAAAAAAAAAGAAAGAAAGAAAAAGAAAAAAGCCCACCTTGGTCAATGTGCTCTTAAACTTGCAGCTTTGAGAGACACAATGCAGCAGTAGTACTTACCATACTATCACTAAGGGAGTGTCAGGACTTTTATCTACATCATTTTGAAAAAATGTTGTTTCTTTGGAAATGCTTTTTGTGGGTGACACTGAGCTAATGCAGTCTAAGTATTTGCAGCTATCTAGCAAAAAACCCCAAAACAAAACAGTGTCTGAGAATTTTTAACTTGCTGGATTTAAATATATATCATACTATCGCTGTTTTGTAACTCTACGCTTCCTTTTTAAATGCATTTTATAGATTGCTCACTGTGTATAATATTGAGCCTAACCATTATTTTTGCTCTGCTCCTTGAAGATGGAGTTGCTTCTACTTCTGGTACATGTGCACAGCACTGCCTTGGATGCAATCTCATGTAAAACACAATCATTGTAGCCACTTGACATTTGCAGGCAATGTGAAATTTTAATTTATTTTCTGTACTGGTTATTTATCGGCTGTTGGTTCCCAAAACACCTCCAGCTGTGAGCTCCCCTTCTGTTAGGACTGTGGCATCAATAGAGGCGTGAAGAGCTGGATGTTTTCTGGGGTGGTGGCTCCAGTTATAATCACTGCAGCTGTCTGATTGTGGCTGGTGCAGAATCCCAAGTGCTTGAAGCTTTCTTGACTGCACAAACACACTAATAATATCCAGGAGCCCAACTTGGGTGCAACTATGTGCATGATAACTAGTGAGGCCTGAGTAGGACATCTTCCTGAGTCCAGTAAACCCATCCCTGACAAAAGCATCCCACCAGTTTCTCAGAGCTGTGTTATGGAGGTTGATGACTTCTTGTCTGCTGCCTCTCTCCTCCTCCTTGGCTTTAAGCTTGTTCTTCTCCGAGCTGGACTTCTGGCTGACTCTTCCACAGCAGAAGTTACAGCTTAATTTGTCTGGCAAATCACTTAAATCCTAAATCAGCATTTAGGGACTGTTTGACTACAGTGCTTCCCAATCCCAGTGAGTCATGTTGGCAACCTGTGTTTCTAACACATCATCATCCACAAATTTTTATGGACTGCTGTGTTTTCTTCTCTGTCATGACATAATAATGAGCAACTGAATACAGATCTATTTATGTGTTTGCCTAATGAATAAATTCTGCCTATGTAATATTGTTTTAGATGTATTTAGAAATACCAAAAAGTGATGTGCTTAATCTTCAGCTGTCTCTTTAAAGGGAAGAGGTGCCTTTGCATCGTGAGAGTAACTGGTTGTTAAGCAAAGCAAAATCCACTTGGCCGGGAGGGGTGTTCCCCAGGGGCATCCAGTGGCAGAATTGCTGGATTGAAACCCATTGGTGTAGCTGGTAGGAACTGAGATTAATGCTCTAATCTGTGGGGTATCAGGAAGTGTGGTTTTGGGAAAAAACCCTCAAGGAAGGATTTGCACTTAGAAAAGAAAAGAGTATTTCCCCTCAGACCTGATTGTGCTTTGGAGGCAATGTGAGCCTGAGGATGGCATCTCTCAAAGACGTGGTATTTGGACTATGGGGGCAGTTTGGAGACTTAGTATAACTTGGGACTTGCTGACCAAAAAAAGGGGGTGGGGGGTGGGGAATGGGGGGAGAATGAGAACTTTGAAGCCAGATCATTTGTGCAAAGCTTTAATGTAATGTACCAGTTTACTTCCCATATCTATCTCAATGGTCATAAATCAGTGAGCAACTTTTAATATCAATGTTGGAGTAAGTGAAGGAAGGAGGAACCTGCCCCCGCCTCGCCCCCCCCCCCCCCCCCCCAAACCCCCATCAGGCAAGTGATGCAAAGGCAATCCCTCACCAGCTCCCCACTGCTAACATGGAACCATAGCTGTCTGCACTAGGTTTCCCCAAACCTACAAAACAGCAGCGAGAAGTGTAACATTTCCTTGTACTTGTAGTACATGCCTTAGTTCTTCCCTCATTGGAAGTTTGTTCGTTTATGCATTTGTATGTGCTTTGTGTGAACTATTTTTAAAATTATGCTGTGTGCTGTGTACTGATAGATGCAGTGGTAAACTGTGGGCGCTCTTGAATGGCGGGGGAAACAAGACCTTTGTGTAGTTCTGAAAAATGTTTATTGTTCTTCAACACATAACTTCTAAGGCATTGTAAATCTGAAGTAAAAACGTGAAGGCTACTCTTTGTGCTGTATGAGATGTACAAATAATCAGAATGATGATACCTCTGGCAGTGGTTTTTGGGTTACTTTTCTTATGCTGAGGGGGAGGTTTTGTATAAAATTGGATGATTAGCTTGAGCAAATGGGTGATGTATGAAATCTTGGTTTTGATAGATTTCCAGAAGAAGCAGCCAGATGATGACTCTACTCCCAGCACAAGCAACAGCCAGTCAGATTTGTTCTCTGGAGAAACGAACAGTGACAACAGCAATACCTCTCTAACCACGCAGGCCGCTAACTCCAACCAGCAACTTTTGACAGAACTGAATGTAACTTCACCGAGCAATGAGGAATGTAAGTGCACAAGTCCTAAGTGACAGCAAAGGAGGCTTAAACATTTTGCTTTGTTCTCAGGCTTGTGTTTCCCTGACTCCCTTTGGAAGTAAATGGCCTGGTATTTGGGGTGAAGGGAAGGGTTAGAAATTATTCACAAAATAGGCATTGATGGCTTTAACCAAAGGACAAATTGAAAGGGGTTGCAGGAGTTTCTAACTATACAGCTGTTTGAACTGCAGTACACGATTTAATAACGATTTTGTGGCATGCTCATTTTGAGAAACTCCTCACTTTACTGGTAAATAAATACATATATTCTAGGATAAACACCAGTATCTTGTGAAATTTGACTTTAAAACCTTTTTTTTTTAATTATTGCAATTGCACATAGCAGTGGCTGTAATGCATGTTTGTCTAGACTGCTGCTAGGTTACTTGCATAAAACCCAAGTTTCATGTGGTAATCCATCTCTTCTTTCATGACCCATCTTTCTTCTTTATTGAACTCTGTCAGGCAAATATTCTCCCTGAAGGTAAGCTAAGATGTTAAAGACTGGCAAACACGGCGAGATAAAGTTGTCTTTTAAATTATTCTAAACCGCTATGTAAGTTTATCCTATGTGTAATATATTGAATTTTAAAATCTGCATTCTACAACTTAAGCTCAAATGTGTAATTTGTTGTTTCATTTTCCACCAACTGTAGTTTTATTTTTAGAAGGTGGTCTATGGAGAGAATCCCTCTTGAGCTGAGTTTACGTTGTGGTTGGTAAATAGATGTACACACTGCAAGAAAAACATGCTTATTTTTTAGTGGGAAATCTGCAAGAGCTACTCTGGTTCTTCAGCCTCGAGGCAACTGCTGGAAATAGCAATGCTGACAAAGCACTAGAACTAAAAAAACCTTTAGTGTGCTGCACTTGTTTTCAGTTGCGTTAACTGTTTGCTTAGGATGCTTTGGCTGAATTACTGAAGTATTTATTCTGTTTACAGGTATGTAGACTTCGCATATATATTCTTTTTACTTACCTAGATTGGCTGTGGACAAAGACAGAGTGTTGTTTTGGGATTGTGGTAGTCTGTTAGGCTACTAATATAAAATTTTTAAATGAAGTTATTGTTTTCTATCTCTCTGTGAGAATATTGTCAGAAATACAGCCTGGTTCAAATGTGAATGTTCTGATAAGAGTTCTTCTAACAATAGTAAATGTGCCATATAATCCTCGTCTCTCCTTAGCGTACACGGCTGCTGCTGACCACCCATCATCTCTTCCTTCTGTCCAGCGCTTCTTCAGGGGAAGCCTCTAGTTTGCTGTAAAAACAAGGCCTTAAAACAACCTTCTTAGAGAATTCAGCAAAACATTATACTTCAGCAATACATGTGAGCGTTTACAGGGGCTTCAGCACCTCTGCTGGCCTATTAGCCAGGATCTACAGCGTTACCGGTGCTTTCTGCAGTGCTTGCTGGGTCAGGTTATCTGAAAATTTGTTCAGTTAAGAATTAAATTGTGTTAACAACAAAGTGTTTCTGCTGTGACTGAGAAGGACTTGGGGGTAAGTGAGGTGGTGATTACAGGGATGGGAAGGAGGGAAGGAAATTAAATAGTGTCCTTCGTCCTGAATTGCTGTGAGCTTGTGAACATATACTGAAGGTGATGGATATTAAGGCAGCACAGCTTGCAGAGCATTTGAAAATATTACCTATAAAAAAAATTCTTTATGACTTCCTGCTGGGGTGATTTTAAGTGAAATACAGTGAAGAGAATTGTTTACAGCTTGAACACTCTCTGTCTTCTCTCACATCCCCACTATCTCTTTAATGAAGCTTAATATCTTTTATCAGAAAATTATACACAGATGGAGATTTTCTGATTGTAATGGCCTTAGTGTGGAAGATTCTTTCCTGTAATGAAGAGTTCCCAAACTTTCAATGTCTTTCTGATTTTGAGGGTGTCTTTTTTTCTGTGCAATATTTATTTTGCAGCAAGTTCCATAAAGCGTGCACTGCTCTCATTACAACTGTATTCTTCGAAGACTGATATTGTGCAGTGCCATGCGATGATGTACAGATGTGCTGTTCTGAATAGGACTGTGGTAATTCACCAGAAATCAATATATGGGACCCTATCAAAGTACAGAAAAACTGGGGTATGCGGGAAGGATTCTTATGGTGGATTCCACTCCCCTCTCTTTCTTTTCAAGCTTTTGAGGACAGTCTCACCTCAAGGTATCTGCCCAAGTACTTGAGTCCATAGGGTAAGCGGATTGGACAGAATTGCAGCAAGTCATTTAGGCAATTAACAAATTCCATTCTTGTTATGACAACTGAAGAGAACCATAGAAAGCCCGTGTGGTAAGATTCATATTCTATGTCAAAGAAAGGGAGGGTGTGCTTTGTATTTGATTTTAAGTAGCCGTTTCCTTTTTTTAACACAGAATAAATGATACATGAGAAAAGTTCCTTGGACTGGATTTTTCAAGAGTTCAGTTTGGCAATGCGCAAGTATTTCTGCCTTTTTTGTTAACTGTTTTGATTTTATGTGAGAGTTGCATTTGCATTCCTGTCTTGTATACACAACTAGGTTGTAGTGACTTTCCATCTCCCGCCACCCTCAGACCAGAACAATCACCAACCCCAGTGGCTTCTTTGCTGATTAATAACTCTCCCCCTAGTAGAGGAAAGTTAGTTCTCAGTCTTACAGTTAAAATGAGCAAAAATGTGTTAAAGAGTTATGCCCAGGGATAGTGACTCAAGCTTCATGACTTTTTTTTTTCCCCTCCTTCACTTGTGTTTTGTTTTTATGAAGTATGACTTGTCACCAATTTCAAAAAAATGCTGTTGCAATTTAGAGGGGCATTAACATTCTAAAGAATTCTATTACTTTTTTCCTCCACATATACTTTTTGAGTTGCCGTTTTCTATCCAGAGCCTTCAGGTCTCATCAGTTGCAGTAAGTGTTCTGAAATAAACTTTTGCAGACAAGGAGTATGTTGATATTAGTATAGCTTTTCTAGATCTAGATTTGCATGAATTTTAATGATCTGTTTCTTAACAGACGGTTAGATCAGTCCAACTTTTGTTCTGCTGCTGCTTTATGTGCAGATGTTTCTCTTTTCAAGTTCTTGTATAGTTTACATCTATTATCATTTTTTCTTTTCATCTTCTCTCTTCATTTCGGAGGTCCTACTGGTAGTTTTTTCAGTGTCAGTCACCATATGAGCTGGTTGCTCTGTCAAAGATTTCTTTTTCTTATTGAGTGGGCAGGGGGTTTGTGTATTTTTAACAGACAGGAAAAAACAGATTTGACAATGGCCTTCACTTCTTTCTTTCCCTACCTCCAGCCACTAGCACTCTTTAAAAAAACTATCTTGTTAAGGAAGGTTCTGTGTATTTTGGTAAAGAAAAGGTCACGCTGTGCATGGAATAATTTTGCTTAGTTTCAGGCCTTCATTGCTTTCTTTGGGGCTGTCACATTTTTCTGTGTGAGTGGACCTAAAGCTGGCGCTGTGCAGGTTTAAAACTAACTGTGTTGTTATGCGACAGGAGAAATGTCAATGTGAACAACTCTGATGCTGGCAGCTGGATCAGATTTGATATTTCAGTAGTTCTTAGCTTTGCTTGGCATGATTTTATTTTAATTATGTGCTTAACTCTTACTGGCCTCCTTGAGATAGCAACAATCACAATTGAAGAAGGACAAAAGGAATATCTGATGTTTCTAGAAGAGTTGAGCGCTCTACATTTCTACGTGGAAGACTTTATAAGAAGAAACATAAAGATCTGAGATATTGCTGTAAATGTCAAAAAAAATTACTGGCAATTTCAGCCCAGAAAGACGGGGATGATTACTGACCATACCTTACCTCTACATACGCTGAATTTTAAATGCCCAAATATGAATTTTTAGGACTGAATGTCTGTAAGTTTTGGCTAGTTACTGCATACCCTCCAGAATTTGAACCACTGCATGTCAAGCTAAGTGCTTAAAACATCATTAGTTCATCTCAAACACTTAAATTTGCAAGACAGGTTTGAAAAAATCTTTAAAACATTATTTTATTAAGTATTTGCCTGCATCGCAAGCCCTGAAATACCCCTGATTGTCAAGGTATTTTGGTGAAATTACTTTATGTTCATGAAATGTGCTGCATCTGAGACACACGCACCAGGCCTCTGTAAAGGGTCTCTGGCAGAAAGGTGAGAGACTGTTTTTTCTACTGCACCTATTGGATATTTATACTCTGAATTCCATGGCTTGATGAAGCATGACTGTGTAAAAAGCTACATAGGCTATAGTACTAGAAACATAATTGTATTTTTTCTATTTTGGGGATTTAAAAAATAATTACAGTTTTTTCAACATAACCTTATGAAAATTGGATAAACAAGGGCACTTTTCTTTCTGCTTTTGTTGAACGGCCTTCTTTCTGACACTATGCAAAAGCTTTCTACCAATATAGAAAGACTTCACAGTTTTTGCATTTTGCCTGGGTTTGTCAGCAGGGTCAGAGATGACAGCTTTCTTATGTGTGCTCTGAAAATATTTTGTATTTTGGATTATTATTGTGATATCCTTAATTGCATTTTGTGCCTTTTAAGTAAGGACAGTGATTTTTAAAATGACAATTGCTCTTAGATGCTATCCATTTCGAAATGTCCTGGCTTTGAGAATTCAGTTGCTCATTGCCGTAGGAGTCAGTTTTGTACATCCTGTCTTTTTTTCTTTTTTCCTAATTCTGGCTATGGTGAACTTTGTTTTCTGACTCATCTCTGACTAAAAGTTATATGCATACCCACTTCTATAAAGTATTACATTTTCAAAAAGACCTAGCTACTTGCCTGTTTTTGTCTTGCTTGTAACAGATGGCTGTAGAAAATAATTTGCTTTGTTGCTGACCTGAGCTATTCTGATAGTGAATTGTACATTTTTCTCTGATCCAAAAGAATACAGTAACTTTTCAAATTATGGTGAGCTACAGAACTAGCCTAGCTGACCTGCATGATTTAATACTGCAATTAAACTTGTACCCAAACATAGCTGGTAAAGCTGCAGCTAGGTCATGGTGATGATGAATAACTAATTATCCTTATCAACTCAAAAGATCGTCATGTGTTCTTTCTTCTTGTACTCAATTTTTTAAGTCTTGTATCAGAGCAAGAGGGGACACACCTCTAGTCTAGTATAGAACATACACCTGGCTGGTTTTTGATATTACAGGCATCTCTGGAATTCTGTGCCACAGAATAATAACTAGTTATTTTCTCAGGCTTTTAATTTTGTTGAGTTAGGTAATAGCAAAAGGTGTTTTAAATTGTAATGAATTTTTTTTTAGTCTTGTTTTCATTAGATGATATGTACAAATAGGCTTTTGGTACTGTTTTTAATGTTAAAATTAATAGTAATTCAGTTCTTCGTTTGGATTATCATCAAAATTGGATTTTCTTGAATATTAATCACAAAATATGCATTTATTTTTTAGTATTGATGCAAACACTTTTTGTCTGGGAATTTGAAAGAATGCTTTCAAATATCAAGCCATATTGAATTGTGGGCTATTTGAGTTGTCACTTGAGAAGTGCCTCTAGAATTAGATGCCAGTACAAAACATAGGCAGTTAGGAATTTGAACAACAGTGACTGGTAGAAGTGTTGCCTTCCTTGTCTTATGATGGCGTGAGGATCTTTCTGTAAGTTTCAATCTAATCCCTAAAGTCCCAGTTTCATTAAAGAACGTTTCTGGTTCTTGTAACATCTTAAGCAAAGATCCGGCACATAGATTTATTAAATGAACACTTCTTTCCACGTCTGTGGCATGGTAATTTTGAAACATAATAAAGACCAGCAGAATAGTACCACTGTTAATTGTTCCCTCTGATTTATAGTCACTTCACACTGCAGAGTAGACAGTGTATCCTAGGGTCCCGTTTATTAAAGTGAAAAGACCCCATGGAACATGAAACAGAAACAGAAACACAGTCACATTAGAAAAATGTGAGTTAAAGCTGCACAGCTATCAAGGTTACATAAAAATTATTTATAAAAATATAATTTAGCTGCTGGTTTCAAAAGCAGATTTTTACAATTCAACTTACATCTAGAAAGCAGGAAAGTATCATGTCAATTTTACAAATAAGGAAATATAAGTGAGATGATAGCATGGAAAAAAAGTGGAATCTGATTCCTGTTTCAGTTTACTTCATTACAGTTGTTAAATTTACCAGCCATTCAGCAGCAGCAAAGTAGTCCAGGTTTCACTTCTTTCTCCAAAAGCTTGATGTAGGTAAAGTACCACAAAAGTAAATAATGGCAGATTTGTAAAACTAGATTCTAAAAAGTATGCAATGGTGTGTGCTATAATCCTCTTATCTTTTTAGTAATTACATCACTTAAATTATCATGCAGCTTGCCAATTCTGCGGCAAATAAGCAGTTCTTAAGTGCTGTAAAGTTCTTTTTTTCTTTTTTCCTTAAAGAGATTGTATCCTGTCTGTGCAGACTGAATGTAAAGATTTATGTTCCTCTTTGTTTATGTATTGGTGTTTGTAATCAATGACTGTTTTCAAACTCAGTTGTGTAGATTAATTAGATTATGTCTCTACCAATTCAAGAAATGCATAACTAGATTACTGGTTTGGACAGGTTTCCAAAGGTGAGTTCTTTCCTGTATTGCAAATAGCCCTGAAATTCTCCCTGTCTTGGCTACAACACTGCTGTCCAAGGAAATTCAGCTCTTACTTGTTACCCCTCTTCCAGCCTGTTGCATGTGGGGAGTTGGTGTGCTTTTGCTGGGAAGGAACCATCACAGTACTGAAAGCTCAAAGTGGTGTTTGGGTGTGCTTATGTCATCGTGAGCGAGTGTTATTGAGCGTCAGGCTCCTTCACTTTTCGTGTTTGTTCATTATCTGGTTAGCAGTTTTTGTGTTAACTGTCATTGCTTCAGTGTGTTATTTTAATCTTAGGCTTTGTACACTTGTGCCGAGCTTTGTTTCACTCCATTCTATCTCTTTCACTGCTCAGTAAGTGCTTCCAAGCACTGTTCAAGTATACCTGACACATGTTCTCTGAACTTTGCATGTCCTTGAACAGCAAGGAGAGGGGGTTACCCTAGTGTTGTGCTGCACAGGGCGTTCTGACTGAGTCACTTCACTTTACAAAGACTTCAGGAAGGGGAAACGAGAAGTTACCCTGGCTCAGGGTATGTCCTGCAGGACAGGTGGTGCTTGGCAATTGTTCCCGTCTTTCAGGAGGGGAGGCGGACAATGCAGAAAGGCATTCTAAAAGTCAATTTAAACATATGGAAGTTATAGTAGTAAATAATAACAATATTAACCTATCTAGAAAGGTAATACATAAAATTTTACTACTTTGGAGACTTAGCAGAGAAACTGGTTTTGAACCTGTTTTTCCAAATTGATATATTTAGAGTACAGTTAACAGTAAGTTCCAGAAAGCTAGGCATATCAGAGGCCAGAAACATAGCAGCTACATTAACAAGACATTTTGCTTTAATATATGATAATTTTTGAGTTAAAGGATCTTGTTTTGCCCTTTATTAATTCTGTGTTTGCATTTGCAAACTTGGTGATTCTCACAATTCTCCTAATTTTTTCAGTAGCTTTCAATATTTTTGTGTTTTT
This sequence comes from Falco naumanni, assembly GCF_017639655.2. NCBI lineage: Eukaryota > Metazoa > Chordata > Aves > Falconiformes > Falconidae > Falco > Falco naumanni. The sequence continues at coordinate 13,987,096 of NC_054065.1, forward strand.
AATCATCTTCTCTTGCAACTACATTATTGCTGAGCAGTGTCTATGTTCATTTGGAGGAGAGAGCAGTTCCAAATGTCAGGAACCATGCACTGGAAAAAAAATAGGAGCAGAAGCTATTGTTTAATCTGTTAATGGGATGGAGGGTAGAAAGATACCTGTATTCTTCCATGTTAATCTCTTGTTTGTGCTGAGAAAAAGAAATAGCAGTCTACAGCCCTGTGGGTTGTGTTAGAAGCTAGACATGTGGCCTTTCACTGTGCATGGAAGTGTTTTATGTACCACAGTTAAATCCCCAAAAAATAAGTGTTTAAAGGGAAATGAAGATACAGATGTATCCCAAATCATGCTAAATTATAAGCCTACTTATGTGTATAGCTAAGAAGGACTGGTGCTGTACTGTTATCTGACTTCTCTTTTCTTTCATGCAGAAATTTTATAAAAACTGTGGGAAATACACTGCCCTGTTTCAAATAATACAAGGATGCCTGTATTAGCCGTTATATATACCAAAAGATTCAACATAATAACTTCCAAGTAGAATTGCACAGTCAAACCTGTACTACCTAGTATTGAATTATGTATGACATTTTTAACGGAGGAAGAAAAACAGTAGCAGAAGGAAGTGCTGCAGAGAGTGTGCTGCCTTTGCTGGTTGTTAGGCACAGGTATACATGCATGCAAATACCAAGATATTCTTGTGGAACTCTGGTGCTGTGCTATACAAATGAAAGCTATATGAAAGTAATACCTAATGAGGGAAGATTAAATAAAAGAAAAACTCTGACACAGGGAAGTTCAGAATACATACCAATGTCCTGTATTTTAGAGTGGGAAATAAAGATCTCATATTAAATTGGATGCTGGAAGTAACAGGGTGCTGGAAGTACCAACTAGTGTAAATATTTACAGTACAATAATTGCAAGGATTACTCTTGTTTGATAGTCCATGGTGATGATGCCTGTCAATGTCTATTCAGTGAAAACTGGGAGAATGTAACTACAATTATTTAAAGAAGAGCCGCTGCATCTTCGGAGGCAGCTGTGGTCTAAAGTCAGTTCAATGAAATTCCATACTCTGTTGTATATCTCCTGATATATTCCATGTCCTTTTGTATATATTGTTTACACAAAGTCTTTATTGAAACCAAATACTATATACTTGGTCTTTGAAAACTGAGACTGACTTAACAGACCTGCTGTGTAATTTTTTGAATATCCAAAAGGTTTCAATAGAAAACTTGGTGAGGGTTCTGTTGTAATACTGATTTTCTTCCCAAATGTGCCAAACCCTGGACTAGGCATTTTTTGAGCCCTTTACAATAGTATTACTGACATAGATCAAGAGGATATTTTCATTTTTTATATTTGAGCTTAGAAAAAGGTTGTAAAAGATTATTTGAGCTTACTTGACCATTCCTGGTTATTGCAAAATATTTTTTGCTTGCTAGTGCTCTCAAGCCTGGACCAGCACAAACATGGTGATACTGGGATGCTTGATCTGTCCATCCAGTGTGCTTTCCTGTTGGCGCAGAGAAGGCACCCACCCCAGCTGCCCTGTCCCCCTCGCTGCAAAAGCAAGCTTGGCTCTTCTCATGTGCAGACTTGACTCTGCAGCAAGGCCCACCAGTCCCCTCCACTTAGATGTGGAGTTCAGCCATTTCTCACCAGCTCCCTCCTTACAGCCTGCAAAATCCATCCCTTGCAGCAACTGTAACTTCTGCCCTGCTGAGTGGCCCAAATACCAGCTCGTTGGCCTTTCTGACTACCCCTCTACAGATTACCTGTTCCATGGTTACAAACTAGTGTATGTTGCCTGAGGGACTTTTTAGGAGAACAGGAAAACTCAGGAAGTTTATCAGGCCTTCTCTGGAAAACTGAAAACACGTGCTCCCAAGTGCATTTCATTGAAATCAAAAGCACCAAAATAATTCCCTCACATCATTCCTTTCCAATTGCAGAAGCTTCTTTTCTTTTTTCATAGTGTTACAATGCTATGAGTTTTACAGGGTAGACAAATTTACCCAAGACCTGATACTTATTAAAGAAAGAAATGAAAGAACAACTTGAAGGGGGAGCATCTCAGAGAGAAGCAGAAGGGTACAGTTTAATAGCAGAGCAGACTTGAAAATATTTGAGAAGAGAAAAACATTGCCAAAGCCACAGTGCTGCTTTCCAGACTGCAAAGGCTGAAAAAAAATTAAGGGAAAAAATATTTTTCAGGGCATAAGACTTACGTTTAAGGTTATCTTGTCATACTAAGCTCTGTTGCATTGCCAGAATAGTACTAGTATATCACGAGCAGTCCAGTGCAAACTTCATTATTGGTATTTTGATAGCCAAGCTCTACTAGATCTAACTTAATTTCAGACTCTCTAGCATCATCCAATTTATAATATCCAATTAGCAAAGCTATGATGTGTTGTTACCACTGGTAATGCTACTATCAATTTGGTTTGGCATCACTGTATGGAGTTTATTTTTATTTATTTATTTTTACTGCAAGTCGCTGAGTACACTCAATTGGTTGCTATTTTAACAAGATCTCTGGAGAACTCTTCAACGATGATGCATGTTAAGAAAAAAGCCAGAAAGCCATTTACTACCAAGCAGATACCAGATGAGTGGGCAAGAGTCCAGAGTTCAACAAAAAAAAACTTCACCATGGAAAGAGTTTGTTAGCATGTGCTTGTGCCACACTTTGAAAACATAATGAGAACAAGATAAGAGGCAAAGTCGTTATCTCACTGGAGTCAGTGACAAGGTTTCTGCTGACATCAGGGAAGCAATCACTTCATCCCTTGCGTTCCTTGATAGGTTTCTAGTTTTGTTCTGACATAAACCGTACCTTTGTCAATGTTGGAAAAATTGCAATTACAGTGCGTATTTGCCTAAAACTGCCTCTTGAAATATTTATAAAGTATAACATAACTTGTCTTTTTGTCCCAACTTGTCATCTATTTTTTCAGTGCAAGACATATTCGGATTTGACTGGGAAAGAAATACTGAGAATAGTAGACTGCTTCCATATGCGCTTTCCAAAGACAAGTGCTGCTCAGCGTTTTACATTCCTAAGTATAATCTTCATGTGGTTGTAAATGTTAAATGTAAGTGGTATTTTGAGACATATGATCTTCTCTGTTTCCAGGTGGGCCATGCACAGGTACAGCTCATGCCTCGTTAACCACACCAACCAAAAGATCTTGTGACTCAGGTATGTGTTTTGTGGGGGTCAAGGGATTAGATTTTGTATGATACGTAGCTGTATGGTTATAGTTTAATAGTCAAGGGTAGTATATCTGGTGAATGTCCGTATGTCAGTATATCACTAAATCTGGTGAATGCCAAATGAAAGTATTGTTGTAGTGCTGTCAGAAATGTATATATTTCTGTGTATATATATGTATACAAATATATACAAAAGGATTTGTATGGCAACTAGTTCATCTCAGAGTCCTGTTAAACGTAATTCCATAAATATACTATGGTTTCGGTTAAGCTTTGTAAACATCAGGCATACAGGAGCAATTGGTTTGATTTAAGTCTAATGATTGTGAATAGTATTCTGGAAATCCCCCCTTTAAACGCAAAGTATTGAGCAGAAAGAAACCTGGAGTAAATAGACTTTCCTCAGTTGAAGATGCAGTATAGACAGCTGATGTCTGCATTGAGACTAAATTTTACCTGCTCTGGGTCCTTTCGATGACTTTATTTCTAGATGGAGGGTACATGGATAATCTCTCACAGGGCCAGCATTAGTAGTGATGTGTTAGGTCATTGCCAGGCTGAAGTTGCTGCTTCTGCAGCAGATCTGTCGCAAAGAATCATGTGAGCAGTCATTCAGGCAGGCAGCCAGGTTACCCACATTGACTTAGAGCTTATTCAGACTTTGGTTTTGCATGGATTAAGGAGAGTTCATACGATCCTTTCCACCAGCACCACTGTGGGAAGCCATAACCTCATGTGGAGTGGCAGTGGCAGGCATCTAGGTAGCAGTAATGCTTTAGCAGGCTGTGTTTCCAAAATAATTTTTGCCTGTATTTTCATTTTATGTGCCAGTTGAGCTGTATTGAGCGTGCAGAAAGCAAGGGTACTCCTATTTGATTAAGGGCTCTTATTCTTTCAGGAGTTCAAGGTAAATTTACTTTGAAGTCATTCTTTCAAAAAGTGTTTCAAGTTACTGTATGTTTAGCTGAACTGTAGTTATTCTACATATGCGTGTTGTTAGCTTGCAGCAAATGTGTGATGATGCAAGTTGGCTTCGTCTGCACTGAAGGAAGGTTAAAGAGAAGGTACGTTGCCTTGCGCTTGGTGCAAGTGCAGACCTCTCAAGTAATGCATGGTAATCTGTGACAATGCTGTGAGTGTTGTTTGCCAAAGAACTCTGTTTGGCACTGGAAGATACAGGATTCAGCTTCTCCAGAGTAGGAAGACTGTAGGTTTTCTTTTCTATGTAGCCATGGAGGTGTGCCTAAACAAGACAGAATATTTGCCACTGTATCCCTAGAAAACTAATCTGCTTTGCTCATGGTATTACTAAATTGTATTTTCATCATACGTTAGCTGTTGTAATGTTTAACTCTGGTTTTCATTGCAGCATTATTTAAAAGTTTTCTGTGCTGCTATAGATACTGAAAACTGAGAGAACTACTATGAATATTTTAAAAAATGTGCTTGTGATTAGCAAAAAGGCAAGTAAGTCCACTATTTGGGGTGTCAAATGGTAACAGTAAAAGCTCCTTTAGTATAAAGCAGATGAAGCTACTAGACATGTTGAAATATATCCACAATACGGTTGGCTAACTTTGCTCAGTAGGTTTGTGCTCATGTTTGGTCCCTACATGCTTTATGTCAATCATGTGGTGTGTCTAGCAAGAAAATAAGGAGATCATCTTAATTTGATGTCACAAATCTCATCTTCACTCAACTAAACCTAATGATTTTATATTACCTCAATTTTTCCCAGTCTTTCAAATTTTTTTTAATGTTATTTGCTTAGTGATCTGCATATTTTGTCCCCAGTAAACCTGTTACTAGGAGTTACAGTTTTCTGCAGAGCTTGACATTTCGGCAAACTTCCATTTTTAAAATAAATTGCCATGTTTTCAAAGTCTGCATTTTGGAATCCAGACAAATATGGGAATTGACAGGAAAACATTGGCTACAAAATATTACTGAGAAATGGTGTGGCATCTTCAGGCATAAGCAGCAGACTATGTAGGTAAATAATTGTTGTGGTTTAACCAGAAATCTAAAGCATAAGCCTATACTAGCTACAGTGAAGAAAAATGAATCTATCCCAGCCAAACCCAGCACATTCTTTCACACTACATTCACTTCAGCTTAGTGTCCTTTCTTAGGAAGCTATTTAAGTGATCAAAGCAATAGTTGTCAATACTACGAATTGTATATAAGCCTCTTTTCTGTAAGTATTCTACATTTCTTCTGCTTTGAAGACCTTTGAAGGAAGAATTTTTGGTGTTGGTGGAATTCATCTGTGTAATTTCCCCCCACCCCTTCAAGTGTAGTTTTCTCCTGACGTCTGCCATGTATCAGCACTTGAGACAGAAAATCAGAAATTTGACCTACTTTTCTTGTGTGCAGGTTCCTATCGGGAGGATATTACAGAAGACATAAACCTTTCCTATTTTATTAGCATTAATGTAACCATTGAAGAAAGATCAAAACAATAGATCTGCCAAGACACAGGAAAAGTTCTCTTACAAAAAAACCCCCAGTTTTTACCTCATGCCCTTGTCAACTTGTGTGCTGGAGGAGCTGTTCAGATAAAACATTGTATTATGACACCATATAGCAGTTTTTTTCCTCTTCCCATTCACCACAATCATCGCTGTGGTAAAAAGTATTTCTATTCCAAAGTGTGCCCATAGGACAAGGATTATAAAGAAAACAATGAACAAAGCCTTGCGATCATTAGTTTGGGTGATGCACCAAAGGTTTTTGAGAGCCAGCAGTCTAAATATTTGTAGGAAAGAAGATGGGACTGTGTGGCCTACTCTATAGCTTCTTAGGTATTTTGATTTGTTTCTTCATGGTTAGGTAATCTTAGGGTTGATGGCAGATACTACTGTGAGGCTCACTCTAGTCAGCAGGGCATCCAGATCCCGTTTATGTTGGGTGCCTGTGTCATGAAAGTGCAGTACTAAGTGGCATATTACTCTTCTTACTCTGCTGTACAACTTTAATGATGATTTAATATGCAATTCTAAACAGCCAGATTTGAAAATATTTTCATGCAGTTTAAAGAAGCCCAGAAAAAATTGGTGGAACTGTGTGAGTGCGCTCAGTTAACTTTTAATTGTGCAGTAGAGAAAGTAGTAGAAACAGGAAGATAAAATACAGTAATGATGCAATCAATTCATTCATCATATTCGTAGAGTCAGTGAGTTTTTAAGTACTTTATTTCTCAGTAGCAGTTCATCAGATATGTGCATCTTTAATATTTTGTGTAGGTATATGTGCAGATAGCTCACATTTTATGAGGATATCTGTTCTAGATGGGTGTGGTAGTATTTATATTGTACAAGATTACGGTATCTGTCTCATTACTCTTCTGCTTTTTCTGGTTTAAAATTTGAGTGTAGAAGATGCAAGTAACGTTCCACTGCTTGAGCAAAGCAGTTAAGCAGGTGTATGGTCCTTTCTAAGTTTCGGGTTTATTGATGTCCTTCTATGAAGGTGTGTGCTTGATCATAGCAGTGCCAGAAATCTCAATGCGTTGAGGCTGAACCTGTACAGTCACGAGGGCAGCCTTTGGAAAGGGCAAGCTGTGGAAACAGAAGTACACAAATTTTCAGCCGCAGCCAAAACCAAGAAATCATTTCTTTTGTATGATCATTTTTATTCAGTCTTTGTGTTGAGTAAGGACAAAAAGACCTGGTATACCACTAATTAGATTTGTTTGTTTGTTTGTTTGTTTTTATACTGCTTTGAAGTGTTAAGCTCCTGAGCAAAATACGTACAACAGACTGTTGAATGAGGTTTATAACATTAAAACAACTGAGGTATGTTTTTCATTGGTGTTTCAAGGGATTTTTAAGGTGTTCTTTAGTGTTTGACTTCTGGAGGGCATTGTGTTAGGAATCCAGCCTCCTTGGAGCTCTCTCACCAACAGGAAACAGACTTTGAGCAGCAGAATAAATCACCCAGCCTTGGCAATAACAGTGCCCATTAGGGACACTTTTTTTTTTCCCACTTTTTTCCTCCCCCCCCCCCCCCCCGCTCAGTTTCCAGCTGTACTAATAGAACAGTACATCAAGCAAGGCTGTAAATAAAAGTTATAACCTAATAGGTGGGCGGTGAAGTGGAACGGACAGGAGCTGAGGCATGGAGGCCTTATTACTGCTCATCAGCAATTATAAACAGGATAAAGTGCCTGGGATTTGTACTGATGTGGCAAGAGCTAATAGAGGCTGGAAGATGACATCTTACCATGATCAGATGATGTGTGTTGATGGGTTTTTACTATCTCGTCTTATTGCCTATTTCTGTGATGTGTTGTATTATCTGTTCTGTGCTTTCATATCTATCTGGATGGACAGATTGGTTTCCTCTCCTGCTCAAAGGAGCTTGAGTATATCTCTCACTTGCTTTTTTTCCACATATACTTTGCCTTAGTTGCCAGTACTGGTTATCTAAGAGCCTTCTCAAAATATTACGATCATTGTAGGTTAAAATCCTCCTAATGGTAAGGATCATAATAGTCATATCTGTAAACAAATCTAAGGACTTGCTGCAATTGTAGGATTTATTTTCACTATCACCTTGTTCAACTTTGCAAAATCACCCTCATTCATTAAAAATAGTGGATATGGTCACCTGAATGATCTTTTACACTAAATGCATCCCGTGCATTTTAGACTAAGTGTGTTATAACCAGTGTGGTTGGTGAATCCAAAGAGATGGGTTTGGGGTCAGTATATCAAAAAGTTTGTTAAAAGTCAGCTACAGCTGTGATGATCCTTGCCTCTGAGTTATAAAAACTTCAGCTGTTCCTGGGAAGGTTTTTAAGAGCTTGTTAGCACACAATAATTGGTAATATTCACAAAAAAAAGTCTTTCTTGATCTTTTATCTATCACAGTCTAGCACATTTCTGTGCTAGACATCTAAATCATCTCTTTACTAAATGATAAAGTGGAAAGAAAAGCCTTGAAATTTAGCCTGTACTTGCTTTAATCTAAAGAGAAGTTTTGCAAGCATCTTCATAGTTCATACATTAATCACTCATGCTGTTCACTTCTGAAGAGAATTTTCTTCTGAGTAGTGGAAAAAATACAACATCAAGAAATGAAAAGGTGTGCAACAGCATGACAGCATGTGAAAACAGTGACTCCTATCCTTGTCTATTCAGTACAGCCGAGATAAAATAAATAGATTATTTTTCTATCATCTTATGGTATTAGGACAGGAATACTTAGATCTGCCTGTGTTAAAGTACACTAAACTGAGATGAATGAAAACTCATCCTTTTCATAGTCGGCGTTTCTTTGAAATTAACTTTCACACTGGTTCCCAGGTGTTCTTTTTCCTTTGCATTGTTCATGAAGTGAGGAAGCTGGGTAGTTGAAGTGGCTAAAGGCACAAAAAATGTGATGTGACTGTAGAAGCCCTATTTCACATGCTGTATAGATAAATTAGAAATACTTACAATATTTTGAAGATGTTTATAAAATGTGCTAGTAATTCCTACTTAGGAATAACTCCTTTTTTCTAATCAGTCTGTTGAAGTCATTCATGAAAGGTTTGCTGGCGTTAAGAAATGAAACAAAATTACTGTTATGGAATAGGATAAATAGACGAATACTATCATTTACATGCTTATTAATGTTTCCCATTTTATAACATTGTCTTCCGCAAAACTGTTCTCAGATTAATTCTCTTAAAAGCAAGTAAGGCAGTCATATATGATCTCTGTGTTAGTAGTGCATCCTTTCTAAAGATGACAGGAAGACCTTGTAACAGAGGATTGTGTGGTGTACCAGTGTGTCTCTGTAATTAGCTACCTGTTGTGGTTTAACCCCAGCCGGCAGCTCAGCCCCACGCAGCCACTCGCTCACTCCCCCACCCTGGTGGGATGGGGGAAAGAATCGGAAGGTTAAAAGTAAGAAAACTTGGGGGTTGAGATAACAGCAGTTTAATAATTGAAATACTATAATAATAAAAACTTGTAATAAAAAAAGAAAAAAAAAAAAACCCAAACAGAGAGAGAGTAATAAAACCCAAGACAAACAATTGCTTGCCACCACTCAACCAATGCCCAGCCCATTCCCGAGCAGCCTTCCTCCTGCCAGCTTTCCCCCTAGTTTTGTATGCTGAGTGTGATGCCATACCGTATGGAATATTCCTTTGCCCGGTTGGGGTCAGCTGTCATGCCTGTGTCCCCTCTCCACTTCTTGTGTCCCCCAGCCTCCTCGCTGGCATGAGATGCTGAAAAGTCCTTGACTTACTGTAAGCACTGCTCAGCAACAACTAAACCGTCAGTGTGTTAACATGATTCTCATCCTAAAGCCAAAATACCAGCTACTAGGAAGAAAATTAACTCTACCCCAGCTGAAAATAGTACAGTACCTCATGCAGAAAGTGGGATTTGACATATGCTAGTGTGAATGGCAGAAATATGTACTAATTTAAGTAGATTTTGGTTATACAGGGGTGCATAGGTTATGAGAAACAAGCTTTTCCTTCCTTGTGGGGAGAAAAAAAACCACCCCAGTACAACAGAATTTAAAAATAGTAATCAAAATGTATATGTGGATGGGGAATAAGGGTCTCCTGGCCTGTATTAACCTCCCAGCAGGTGCTGAGGCACACATCTCTGTGTACCTCATAATGCTGCCAGCTATCTGAGATCACTGGCATGTTGTCAGTTCATTCAGTGCCAAAATTTTCAAGTCCAACATCCTAATAGAGAACATCCTCCAGGTACTTAAAACCCTGCTACCTTTAGTTATCCTCTTAAATCACCCAAATTCTTCTCTCTTATCCTTTGTGCTGTTCAGATATGCCCTTGAACCTTCCTTTTTCATTCTTACATCACCAAATAACCTGTCTACGACTGTTTTGATTACTTGTAAGTCCATTCCTCAGCTTTCACTTGTCTTTATTTATTTTTGCTGCTCTTGATTCAAATTTTTCGTCTGTTTTCATTTCCATATCCTGAATCCTATTATGGAAAAGTCCACATTCGAAATAGAACAACTTTGAGGAAATTGTGCTTAAGTGAAGAGGACAGGATGATCTTTTGGAGGAGTTCACATTGAATTGCAAGCCAGTAGGAAAATTATTTTGCATGTTGAATTAAAGGCAGCACCAGATGGTAGGAGAATAGTAAATGCTCTCTCTGGATTAGCTGTGCTGGGAAGAGTATAGCCAGAAGATCAAAGGAAGACATTTTTCCCATCTAGCTGGCACTGGAACAGGTACCAACAGAGGCTGCAAAATCTTAGGCTTTGAAAATTCTTGAACATTTTGAACCAGACCCTGAGCAACATAATCCAGCTCTGATGTTTACTCTGTATCAAGCAGGAGGCTGGACCTAGGTGACCCCCAGAAATCACTTCCAACTTAATTTTTTCAATGACACTAACAGAAAACTAATATGATCTGAGTGATTAAAGGTATTTAGTCTAACCTCAGTATCGTTCATGGCACTTAATGAGAGCTGGGGCAGGCAGGCTCTAGAAGTACAGGCCAGCGTTTAGTGCCTCAGGCGTTGCAGAGAAGAGCCAGCAGAGGGGTTCTTGGAAAGGTGGGAGAGTTGCCAATGCAAAGCGAAGAGCTGTGACAACAGCCTTTGCAGCAGGGTTCTTGGTGGCCATGAGCAGGATAAGCAAAGTGTGCTTCAGTAAAGAAGATACTCTCCAGTTCTGAAAAAATGTGTGCTGCTGTCCTTATCACTTTCTCACCGCTTTTTCTGTATGGTCTGATAGTTGGTTTTCAGTCTAGTCTGGGAATTTCTTGCCAAATACAAAATTGTATGTTTTCTAAGATCATTATCTTTTAAAATTCAGATATGACATCTTTGTATTGAAGTCTTAGGGAATTACGACAAAGTATTTATCTTCAAATTTGTTGAAACAGAGGAGTAAATATTTTATTCTTTATCTGTATTTTGCTTAAAATGAAACAAATTTACCTTTAATTTATTTTTTTTTTTTTGGTGGTTTCATGCCACGTTTAGTTTTCAGAACTATCAGGATCTCTGTGATCAGTTAACTGAGCTTTGACAGTAGGTACCTAGTTACTGTTAGAGAAGATACATCTATTAAGCTTACTTGGCAGTATGCTCCCAGCAGCTCTGAATTCCTTGTTTTCATTACTGGCATTCGCCCACAGACTGCTGGAAAGCCATTCCCAAGTAACAAGATTGCAGCTCATTGCAGCTTTAATAAACCATATCTCTATTAATTTCAAGAGCAAGGAAATCAGGGTTACGCATCTTACATTTCCCACCTACAACCCCTTCTTCCTAAAATGTAATAAAACTATATATTGGAACAGGATTGGGAAAGTTCAGGATTTGCTTTAATCTTGATTGGGCTTGCCCAATGGCAAGACAATATGGAGAATGCCATAAAGAACAGCTGAGATCATTAACTTCAGATCTGTGAGGAACTCTGCCTCCTGGCAGCTGAAGAATTGAATTGGTTTTAGCTCAGTGTGTTGCAGTCAGCACCTTGATCTGATCTGTACAGATCAGACAACTTTCTTACCAATGTGTTTCAGCCAATGATGCACAGCCTTTTATAGTTTTAAATTTGTTAACTTCATTGCACTGAAGGTTTTTTTAACAAGTTCAGTATTAAATAACTGGCCTGAAATATATTTAAAAACACATAGCCACTTAATTTGCTTTTTTTTTTTTTTTTTTAATTAAAACACATGTAATGTGCAGGGAGCTAAATGCATGATCCTGTTGCTGCTGTACTTTTTGATGTGAGGTTTCATCTGACTCTTGGTGAAGGCCTCTATTCTGACTAATGAGTTCCGACAGCATCAGACAGCTTTTAAGTACAAGTTTTGACTATTTTCCATTTAGCTATTAATTTTCATAAGGGCCTTAAAAATATATGGCAGTAATTTTAGAGTCTCTTGGAAGTATGCTGAAGTCTGCTGAGCATACGCAGGGGGAGGTGTATCATCTTACAAAGTGAGGGGTTTCATTTGTATGTTCACTGACTTGCAAACAAGTTACCTCTTTTTCCAAGTTATTTTCCGTAACATAAACTACAGGGAATAACTAATGAGACCAACATCTTGGAGCAAGGAGGGTTGAAAAAGAGCTGGATATAAGATACAAGACAGTGCATGTACTGTTGCATCCTCTGAGTTTCATTGATCTGTTCTAGCTCTCCCTCTGTGTAAATCTGGTCTTTGGTTCAGGTTCATGTCGATGCTTCCCAGATATCTCCGTTCAAAGCAGTAGGAGCTGCCCAGTAAACCAGCCTGACTTCTGATGTACTGTAGGCAGCAATCAGGTGTACAGAAACTGTCTTCTATGCCAGGGCTGGTTGATTTTTCCCCACAAAAATTGCTAGAAAAGGTAACACAATCAAAATACAAACTGAATTTTAAGCTTTCTTTAAAATAACTGAATCACAACCAAGTATATTTTGAAGATGGATTAGCTGTACATTTTAGAACCTACTCTTAATGCATTCAGTAAAATTTTTATCAAAATACAAGAGTTCTTAGTTTTTTTCCTTAAAATAAATCACTCACAGTCCTTGGAATTACAGTCTCTTATTGCAAGATTTCTGTTGCTAATGGCATCACTGAGGTTCTACAGTTAATGACAAATAAGTTTTTTAAAAGATAAATACTGGAAAAAAATTTTTTTCACTGCTAGCAGGCAAGAGTTCTTTACAATTCCTCTTTTGAATCTGTGTCTTAGCCTTGGAAAACCCTCATTACAGCAATGGGGGGAAGGATGTACTAGAAGAAACTTGGTATGTGAATGAAAAATAACAGAGCAAGTAGTTTCTGTATAGAAGTGGTTTTAGGCTATTAGTTTGAAGAATTACTTTCCTGAATACTGTATACCATCTGATCGATGAGAACATAGCTGGAGTATACTACTAGGATTTTGAAGCAGAGCAACACTGCTTATTTATGCACTCTTGAGCTGACTAGCGCATATGCAATATTTATGGCATTATCTACTCTTGTTAATCCAATATTAGAGAATTTCACAAAGCATAAGAGGGCTGTCATTAAAGTCAGCAAAAACAAAACTACGATACTGCTGAATGCTTTAGAATTTTCCATTTTATCAGAACCAGTGTAAGCTTATTTTTAATGTTTGTACATACATATTCATATATGTAAATATGTAGTTGAATAGTAACAAGCTGTCTTCAGGTGCTGTGGAATGGCCAGGATGTCCATGATTTGCCCTCATAACTTTTTCATCACGTATATTTCCCTGTTACAGCTTTTTTCGTCCTCCTTGTGTTTCTTTTCTTCCATTTAGCTATCTGTATTTGTGCATTGTTCCTTCACTTATTAATCTTGTTCTGATTATTCAGGCCATTTAGGATATCGTTTGTTCTCTGGGTTTCACTGTCACCAGAATCTGCCTTTATCCCTCTCCCAACCCTAACCACATGCCGCGAAGATACATGATTTAATAATGAGAAAACAAGTTCAAATTGACACCTGTAAAATATCTTTTTGAAAACTAGTGAGTTTAGTGCTGTGGTCTTTTTTTGTCTCCTGGCCCTTTCAAGGTTCGTTCTTTATAATAGCCTGAATATATGAAGGGCTCGAGATGCTGTTTGTCAGCTATTTAAAAAAACTTAACCATTCAAACCAGCTTCCCTTAATATCCTTAGAATAGAACAGAATCAGGCTTCTATAGTGCATAAATTGCCCCCAGTAATCAAGACAACGGGAGTTCAGTCTTGTGCCTGCAGACACTTGCAGTTGCTACCTGTGTATGATTTTGCTGTCAGCTGCTGTTTTTAAACGTGTTCTTCGGCTGTTTACCCTTGTAGCAAGAGATGGACAGCAAGCACCAGGCCAAGTGCTCCACAGGGTGGTCCAGCCTCTTCTCTCTTCACAAACTCATCTGTTGTTGTGGGCTCCGGGGGTTTACAGACTTGGCCCATTGGTGTAATTCAGGAAAGGAACCCCATTCGCCTAGTTTTCTTAAATAGACAAGGTTCTTCTTTCAGTCAGCAGCAATAGGAGTGGCCAGTGCCCCAGGAAGTGTTTCAACTAATTGAAGTGCCCTAAGTTAATCCACCAAAGGAACCGTACAGTACAGGTGCCTGAATACATTTAAATATGTACTTGTTTGCATCAATTTGGTATATAAATAAAAATGTTTGAGAAACAAATGAACATTTTTATTAACTCAAAGACTTGGAGATATCAGAAAATATAGGGGGGAGTAATTAAAGAATTTTAACTATAAAACATATGTAGTATAGGAGCCTAAATATGAGATGAAAACCAATTAGCTTTTCACTTAATTTAGCAATTGTAAAATGTATTGACAAGAAAGGATCATAGGCATTCTCACACTTCTCACTCTTCTCACACTTAGCTAAAATGCATGCAGTAGCCTATATAGTTCCCTGTTTGTTGTACAGTTTTCAATGTATGTTTCATTCATCTGTGTTCCTGGCACTAGATTCATCCCTTTGTTTCATTAGAGCTGGTAGTTAAGAGCCTCATTAAGTTACGCTGCAGTACAGTATACTTCCTGATGGATGGTAACACCAACAATACAGGTTCAGGGGAAAACAAAAATTATGAGTGGTAGGAAGGAGTTAGTGTATAAATTTTTTTATTATTATTTTTTATTTTCCCACCCATAAATCTCAGCATTACGGAGTGGCTGAGGGTGGAAGGGACCTCTGGAGACCGTCTGGTCCAACCTGCTTGCCCAGAGCAGGGTCACCTAGAGGAACAGGCTGGGGGCCGTGTCCAGTCAGGTTTTCAGCACCCCTGAGGATGGAGCCTTCACAAACTGCCCTGGGCAACCTGTGACAGTGTCAGGTCTCCCCAACAGTAAAAGAAGTGTTTTCTTATGTGTAAGTGGAATGTTACTAAAATTATATGTTTATGTGTGGTTATGCTCCCGCATTTTTATGTTTTTCTGAAATAATATGCTAGCAGTAATATATGCATTAATACTTATTCACACACACATGCATACGTATATATGTATATAGATATTTTAAAAATTTTAACTAGAGAGTGTTAAGTTTTGAAGTTTGGTGGTAAGAAACACAAATGAGGTGGATGAACATAAACCACTGGAGATGGAGGGCAGCTGCTGGCTTTCCTAAGGAAATAAAGCACCCATAGTTTGTCCTGCAATAATTTATGAGTCTCTTGGATTATTTTAATCAAATTTCAAAAAGGTATCATGGTTTTGAACACACTAATCTCACACACAGGTTTTATGAAAATGGGCAGGTGAATACTTGGAGGGGGTCGGTGTGTGCCACAGTGCAGATCAGTGTCCCAGTTTGAAGTGACCTGCAGCTGTGGCTGGCAGCCCCTACACCTCAGGTTGCTCTGGGGGGTGACTGGTGGCCAGGGGACCCACCTTGCCCTGTCAGTGTTTCGGGTTGTCCGGATTCAAGTCAGCTGGAGCCCCTAGGCTGGTGAGCCCCTGGGCTCAGCCACAGTCCTGTGCTGTTATGCAGTGTATTTGCTTAAGTATAGCACTGGACTTGTGTGCTCTAAGACATGCTGTCAGTTAGCTGGGTACACAAGTTTTGTGATGCTCTGGAGTGTTCATCTTTGTGTTTTACAAATGCCTGTTATTGCTGTGCTAGCAAAGGGCTTGGTACTACACGAGTCTGATGTTCCTTTGCTTTCCTCACAACGCATGCATCATGTGCCAACTCTCATTTGGGGAAATTAAGCTATGCTATTATTGAGCTCAAAAATTCTGCTTACACTCAAAGCAATATGAACGCTAAATTTCATTTCTTGAGGGATTCTTTTAGTGTTCATTAAAAATAAAAAAAGCCCAACACTTTAAGTCACTGTAGCGCAAGCCTTTTCCTTAATCTCAATTGCAAAGCAGGAAGGTGAATTTTTGGCAGATTTTGAAGCACATCAGTAATGTCTTGCATTTGGAATGTCTTGCAGCAACGCCTTCAATTAAGTATCTAAAACAGGCTAAGAGTTGTGGGTTTTTTTGGGTTTTTGTTTTTTTGGGTTTTTTTGTTGGTTAGTTGTTTTTACTCATTAGAGTTGGAAACAACTACTATTGAATGGTTTTGGTAATTGATGAGAAATAATAACTTCCGTAATGCAACTTCTGGGGCTTATTTGTAGTCTCCAGAATTATATCACAGGGAGCCTCCTGAGACAAAGCAGTGTCTGACGGGACTTGAGTTCTGTAGGAACTGTTCCTGTGTGGTCTCCCTACTCCACATGGTATAGGGACTATGAGTGTTAGTGCAGTTACTTTTAAACTCTGTGGAGGGGAAAAAATAAATTAGTGAAATGGTGATGCTAAAGGCACTGCAATGATCCTAGAAAAGAGATTGCATGTTAATTGTTACAAAAGGGTTTATGCAAGAATTTGAGACATCTATCTGTAGCGTTTTAAGAAAAATTGAGGTGAATTCACAAAAGAAATTAATTTCTTATGAGCATGAGTGCTTCCAAAAGTGATGTGTGCTTAGGTTTCTGATGCAGCTTTGAGATGCAGTCAGGATTGTGTGAGAGGGCAAGGTGATTGTCTCAGTGTACATATCAGTTTCAAAATAACTGTTTCCACAACATTACACAGCAACAGGGAGGAACTGAGGTGGTCACAATTGTCAAACTTGGCTCATAAGATGTTAATCTTGACTTTCTGTCTCTTCATTAATAGTCAACAAGCAGATGGGTTTTGGAACAGCTACGTTAATTTTAGGTTCATTTGAAGTAGAGGAGACAATTTTAAATGATGACTTTGGTAAATGTGATATGAAAGATTTGTAACAAGGCAGTTTCCTGTAGATGAAATTTCTAATGCATAGTCAACAAGGAGGGAATTAGGTAATGCCTCAGCTAAAAATGGAATAATGAAGGGAATAAAAAAGATCAACTAGAAACTGGCAACAAGATATTGCTCATCCTCAGTTCATCCCTGTTATGTAGTTATTGTGTGTGACTGAGCAAGTTTCTTCATGGACAGAGGTTTTAACAGCTTAAGCTTCCCTTAAAATAGTTTCAGAGGAGATGGCAGTGATGTTTGAGGGTTCATTAATTATTGCTCTTACTGGTGTTTTCACAGGCAGCTGAGATCATAAATGTCAGCCTGCCAGCGTGAGGGGCTCTTTATGAAATGAAAAAAAAAACAAAACCCTGAGAGCCTCAAGAGCTGTCACCAAACCAGAGATTAAACAGATTCCTCTCAATCTTGAAGCAAGTGGCAGTAGAGGAGAGCTCCTCTTTCTCTTACTACTCTCCCATCTCTTCCTTCCTTCTTCCTTCCCTGTTAAATTTTCTCAGCCCATGTCTCTGCAGGGCTTAGTGTCCCACCCCCTCCCCAAAATACCGCAGAGGAGCCGTCATGATTGTTAGTGAAGCCATGTACATGCAGCCTGCAAACTCCTCCATGGCAGGAGAGTTAAGAGTGGGATTCAGCTCTGACATCATTTATTTGGCAAATTTTGAGGGGAGAGCATGAGTTATGAAGACGAGAACAGTGACAGTGAGGAACAAATGTGAGTTTCTGTCCGAGACAACAGAATTTTTAAGAACACTACTCTGCTTGTTGTTTCCAGACAAGCCTCTAGTTTGTGTCTTGCTCAGCTGAATTGCTTCTGTTTCAAATGGGAGTTTGGCAGAGTCACCACAATTAGAAGAATCTATCATCAGATATAGAAGTATCCTTCTTTCATAACTCCAGAATAAAACTGCAGTGGGATTGTGGCAGTTGCAGTTACTCTGCTGAGCAATTTCTTTGTGAAATTTTGGGGATATCTCATCTCTATTGTTGGGGGTTTTTTTTCATTTCTACAGAAAGGTTTTATGATTTTTGACATCTGCAAGCACAAGGAAAGCATTCTTTATTCTTCCTTTTTTCTTTCCTCAGACTGGGTATTTGTTGGTTTAGGTGTAATGCTAATATGCAAGTTGACTGTGGAAAATGTTTCTTAAAGACAGAGCAAGAAGTAATTCTTGTTGCACGAATCATCCTTCTAAGGAAAGCCACTGTCAGTTACTGAAACAATCCTCTTCTCTGTAGCCATTTTTGATTGTTTAATAGTTGACACTGAGAATTTGCTCATGTGTCTAGTTGCAGCACTTCATCCTGTTCCTAGGGTGTTGAGGTTTTTTTTCTGCAATGCAGGTAGTAAAGCTATGCATGACAATTTCCTTTTGCTATCAGATCTCTGATTTAATGTTGCAAGATTCCAGGTGCTGGAAGACTTATTTTGTGTTCTGTATCGCTTGTGTCAGTATTGCGGAAGGCAACGCGATCTGGAAGACATGCATTGCAGGACTGAATGTGAAAGTTCTGAGTTCTGATCTATGCTTTCTCCCCCCTTTGTACTTGCCCATGAGAAGATGTAAGCATGTGTACTGTTGGTCTGGTTTTTAATGCATATTAGCTTGGGTTTGCATGTTCAAGGTGCTGTGCGGCCAGGCATCAGATAGCTGGTATTGTCCCCGAGGGGCTTCTTACCTCGGTGTTAACATTGTTTAAATTACGGCAAAAAGATACGCATGTTAAAAAATGAGATACCTAAATTTTAATTTCTATCATATTAACCAACTTATGTTAATATTCAATTAGTCATTACCAATTAACAGGAAATGTAAAATTAAATATTTTAATTATAGGACTACTAGCCTGACTGAGGGTAGCTATTTTTCTCATTAAAGCACATGGCTTCATTAACTGATTAGACACTGGGTGACTCATACACATGAATCCCTTATTTGGACTTTATTATAAGCAGACCACTATGGTTTCCATTGACTTAATTCAGAATGCCAGATTTGCTTCTGACAACTACCAGAGTGGCGTATGTTTCCAGAAGGAAAGATGTGTGGGAGGTAGCTATTTCAACACAGCACTGCGTCTGTCTCTGAGTAATGAATAAACTACAAACCATGTCGTTCCCCACCTTTGGCAGCAAGGTGGGCTGGCATAGGTTTTTGCTGGGTTACAGTACACAAGCTGCCTGTTGAAGGTGCACCCTACCACATTCAAGGCTAGCCTGCTCTTCAGGCACTCTAAAACCAGAGTCTGGGGGATAGGACCATAAGATATCCCTTGTTGCATGAGTTGGGATCTCGGTTCAGAGAGTTGGGCAGTTTTTTCAGAGGATTTTTCTCTTGGATCATCTTCTGCAGAGATTTAATTTAAGACAGGACTAGTTGCTCTATAACTGTAATAATTCATTATGTACTACTTACTTTTCCTTGTCAAGGCTCCTGCACAGCCAAGCGTGTAGAGGTGGAGTATGTTACCTACCAAATGTTTAGGCCTAATAGATGTATTTTGTAAGGTGAAAGGCACACATCAGATAAAATTATTGTAGATTAATAAAAACATCACCCATATACTCTGCAGAAAACAGTTCACTTCTCTGTGAAATGTGAGATTCCAAGACTTTGTTCTCACGGTAAAGTGAGGAGGGCATTTTCAGCATATCATAAGAGCACTATGACAGAATAGAGTAGACCCAAGTAAGGCAAGTTGTATATTTGTAATGGCTGTAGTAGTGGGAGTTCAACAACTGGAAAAACACTCTGAGACAAGGTCTGAAACACAGGTAAGAAAAGTGGGTTAGTTTATACTGTGTATGAGGAACCAGGGAAAGCTAATAGTGTCCCCTGGAGGGAGAGGCTAGCAGGTATTCCTGGTCTGACTTCATTAGCTGTTTGCTCAAGGAAAGTCATGGTGTTGATAAGCAGTGGATCAGATAAGATCATATAACTAATAAGGAGATGGGCGATGTTTTAACCACAGCAGTTATCTTTTCCTGGCTAACTCAGGACAACTAACATAGACTTGTCTTCCGTAAGCACAGGACACCACACAATGAAAACTTAAAATAAAGGTAAAAACACAACCAATAGTCTACTGCCTTGCCAAAAGGATATAGTTCTCTTGGTACTTGCTGGGTTGATGTCCTTTCAAAGTGGATTTAACTGAACTAATGCTTTTATTTTTCCTTGATCACCATTTTGCACTGGAACTGGCTGATTGCAGTAATGGCTTTCAGCAGTTCCCTTGCAACAGTACCACAAACAGTTTAATTTGTAGTACGGTTTGGGTAAAATGTATTTGCAGCTTCTATTAAAAAGAAATGGAGAACTGATTCTGCTATGCCCAGGTTTAGGAAGAGAAAATGTTTTTGCTAGCCTGACCTGACTCAGATTGCAGAGTGGCAGATCTGCTGAAATCCATTGCCTCTGACGTGCTGCAAAAATAAGGTTTGGGCATCCCACGTTCCAGTCAGTAATGTAATGTGCATTTCATGAGCTACTCTTGAGCCCTGTCCATTATACTGTCCAGTGTAAAAGGAAAAGAAAAAAAGGAAGCAGGGAAGGTACTATGCTACATGAAGTAACATTATCCTGAACATATCCTGAACTTCTTAAGGCTTTCCACATGCTATTTTCTTATAAATTGAAATTTATTAAGTTATTAATGCAGGTAGTATTCTGACTAATTCTTTAAAAATGGCTGAGCACTTTGAATTTATAGCCTGCATGTACAAGTTTGGCTTATTTTGTTTAGGTTTGTATTGGTGTATACTAATTTAATTTAAATCATTATCCATGTGGAAAGAGAGGGAAGCACAGTATGGTGCTTTCGTGTATTGCCTTCAGTCATAAGAGATATAATTTACATGCTGTGCCTTAAAAATCTCCCTCCTGCCCAGGGAGGAAATAGTTTGAACCTGCTTTCAGCTGCTTTTCATCAGCAGCCTACTTGTGCAGGGAGAACAAAGAAGGTGCACAGGAGAAACTAAATGAGATGACAGATGAAGTCTGTAATTGTTAGGGTGGTGCGTACTCTACATGTATCTCTATATGACCCAGCCATGGCTGGAAGGAAGCTAATCACTTCATTTTACATTCAGTAATTGCCAGCAGGAGGGGTTCTTCTAGGGAACAATGGTAATTTGTCCTTTACTTGATGCTCATTTTGATTGTTAAGAAAATGTGTATATGCAATAGAACGGGGAGTATCATGCTGCTTGGTGGTGACCCCAGCTGAAAGCAATATACCTTCAGTCTGCCCAAAGGGATGCCTCACCGAGGAAGTTCTAATATGTTTCCTAAAATATTTGTTGTGAATACAACAGATTCACAGTCGGAGAGTGAGGCTTCTCCTGTGAAACGGCCACGGCTACTGGATGACAGTAATGACAGGCCTGAAGAAACCAGTCGATCCAAACAGAAGAGTAGACGCCGATGCTTCCAGTGCCAAACAAAACTGGAGCTAGTACAGCAGGAACTGGGATCATGTCGCTGTGGTGAGTACTGAGTAGTGTCCTAATGCAGCCGTGCTCGGTTCCCTAACAGACAGAGGTGGAAATACAGAGAACACTTGAGGTTTTTTGTCTTTCAAAAATACTTTTAAACAGAAGCTATAGCTTCCACCGGTAGCAAAAAGTTATAATTAGTTCCTGTCTAATTTCCCCTTTAAAATGTTGGCCTTGATGTACTGCCTTGTCTCAAGAGATCTCAGATGTTAATGAATTTAGCTTCAGAAGTCCCTGTAAGGCGGGAGAGCATCATACCCACTTGACAGGAGGAGAAACACAAAGCACATCAGTAAATATGCAAAGATGACAGGGGTTTTACAGAGCTTAAAGGAACATAGGTTAGCATCTACATTCTGATTTTATAATTCTATTATTATTAAAAAGGTAAAACCCAAAAAAACCTCTAATTTGAAAATGTTTTCATTCTTACAGTTAGCTGTTGAGGGGAAGGCTTCTTGTTCACCATAAACTTAAAATCATCCAACCTGGCTTTTCCAGAGTTGATGACACTGTTCAACTGATTGAGCTGAGGATGATAATCTCATGCAGGCAGCTAATTTGGGGTTTCATATTACATGCAAATAATTTTTCTGAAACAATAATTAATAGGACTAGATTCCAGAGGAGATGCTTTTTCATCGTTCATCACTGGTTCAAATGTGCTCATCAGACCCAGTGATAACGCACATGGTAGTTTTACCTGCTGATTATTTTTTCATATAAGCATGTGTTGAAACCTTGCACTTGTGCTCTCTGACCATGCTTGTATTGATATGTTTGCAGAAGTTTGTTCAGTTACTTCATTGTGTCTCAGCAGGGGCATAATTTCCAAAAGATTTGCATAGATGATAGGTGCAATTCACATTGCACCTGTGAAACGTAGAATATTCTATTAAAATGTTTTCTGGATAGAAGGCACACCCTTGTGAGCAGCAGTGGGGAGAGGAAGGGTTGGCTAAGCTGGTTAGAAAGACCCAGTGAGTGAATTCTATACCAAATATCAAGCGAAGAGAAGCAATAGAAAGTTGCAAAGATTCCATGTTATACTTGTGTTTTTTTCTTCAGCACCTGTCTGTCTTCAGCCTTTAGAGATCAATGTTGTGTTGGGCTCTTTTGAATGTGAGGCAGGCTTTGTTTCAGATATCGGAGCCCTGCCATAGAACTAACATACGTTATCTGTGAAGCCACCAAACATGAAATCAAAAGCTGTAATGTTAAAATTCTTGTTACGGAAATCACATGTCTGGATACTTTGAAGTATCCAGTAACATTATTATCAAACTGAAGGAATTCAGCACTATCAATGACACAGTTTGGTATGGCTCTTTCTGCTCAGCATGGTAGAATCAGGAGTTTCTGCTTTTAGTCTGCTGCTGTCACATATCAAATGACTGAGGCTGCTCACAGGTACCTGACTGAAATAGAAGAATCCTCCCTAATATTGGGAGCAAGAGTTTTATAATCTTGGGTAGAATTGGAGAAAAGATGCCTTAGCAGTTTGTTACATCATTAATCTTTGCTACATTCTGCAAAGTTAGAGCTATGTAAGAGCAATGAAATTTTATTAGCAACTTTTAAAAGTCCTTCCATTGATAATTAATGTTTTTTAAATTATAAAATAAGACCTGCCCTCCCCGCCCCCTTTTTTTAAAAAAAAAAAATGAATGGCAAATATATCTAGTTGGTTCCTCTCAAGTTTTCATGAGGTAATTCCACAATTCAACACTGTTGCAATATAAATGTTGTAGGAATTATTCTTTAAATTATTTCTACTGGATATATACAGCTTTATGGAAATAGCCCTGTTAAAGTTCATAAAATTTGTTAATAAAAGATCAATATGAAACCAAAAAAAATATCGGAGTTCCTCAGCAATAAGTGAGGAAATGAAAATTTGCACTCCTACAGTGCGTAGTACATCCTATATAGTTTAAAATATGTGTAATAATCATTTCAGTTCCACGCACTTAATGACAGAAATTAGAGGCAGGAGTCTATTTCCATGTTCACAACAGGGCTGAAAAGACTGGAGATCTTTGGTTTATCAGTGCAGCTGTAATTTTTCATTAATGCTGTATTCAGTGTGTATGTGTTACCTGTAACAAAATGTTCTCATGTGATGTCAAAGTAGGCATACCCTGCACTACTTACTTTTAATAATCATATTAATAAAAGCAACCAAAACCGTACCACTGAGCAACACAGGTGATCTTGGCTTCACATCACCTGAACTGCTTTACCAGTGCTCATCAGCATGTAGCCTTTGTCATTTTAAAGCAGCTGCCTTTGCAACCATTCTCACTAACCTTGCCCTGCTATCTGTAACTGGGTTGCTTTAGGTCATGTATGACAAGCCAGATCACAAACCCTGGTGAGAGGGTGATGGGAAATGGGACAGAATAAATAAAATCTTTTTCATTTAGAAGTTTTCTAAATCCATATGTGATCAGGCTATCCTTTTTGTCATAATGTGAAGCACAGGTAATGATGCATGTTTAAGTGGAAGTGTTGGAAATACAATGAACTGGTGTAAAATAGGCATGTATATTCTTCAAAAGTAATGGTCAAGGTAGAACATTGTTTGATCTGGACTTTGGACCACTGCTATTAAATTCTTGGCGTCTTATTCCTTAACTGAAACAGTGGGGAAAAAACCCCAAGATGGAAAACCCCTCAACTTTAAACATTAAAAGAAATTCTGTTAGTCAGAATCAACAAAAGGGCAGTCACAATCTTTAGAAGGACAAATGTATGTGTTTGCTTGGATGTAAGGAAAGAGGATTAACCACATAAATACCATGTTGTTCCAAAGCTGTGTTTGAAACACTGTTGTTAAAATCCAAATTAACTCCACAGAGCAGCCATTTTATTGTTTGCTGTTACACGTGATCTTGTCTTAAAGTTCAAAGTACTGGAAATTATCTCCTTTTTTGGTGATGTGTCCTGGTGACTCTTCCAGTGAGATTTTTAGTGAGACATAGTGGAAAGAAAAATCTATACATACTGGACAATGTTTTAATATAGACATACCTGCAAATATTAATCCGGCATAACCGGGACTTGTGCGGCAGGGAACAACCTTTTTTAAAAGGGGACAGAGAGAGTGGGCTGCTACTTTACACCAGATTCAGAGATCTTTGGGAGGTAATGCATTGGCTCTACTGTCTCTATAAGACCTGTGCAGAAGGAGGGGATGCGGCTGAGCTCGTTCCCTTGACACTGCATGGAACTGGAGACGTATTTGACAGTGCTGCAGGGCTTTGCCATGACAAAAAACAATTCACTACTGAGAAGGGAGTTCCAGCAAGTTCTTCAAATTCAAACACAACATTTTTCAGATGTAGAAAGATCTGTTTATTTTCATACATGCATACTCTCAAGACCTTTTTTCATTCTGCTTCCCCTCTGTACAAGTTTTTAACTGCTGACAAGAAATTCACATCTCATAAATAATGCTTAAGAGCCATTGCTATATAAATTGAATGTGTTATGAATTGTGATGGGCCTTTTTGTAGTGTTCTGTGCCTGGAGCAGGAAGAACAGAGGATGTCATTTTCATTAATTTCTAATGAGGTGCCAATTAAAGCCAAGGAAGGAACTCAGAAGAGTCACAGAGCTCCCCTGAATCCTGTACCCTGGGGCTGTCAAACGAGCGTGCTGCCAAGCCTCCTCTGAAAGTTCCAGTAAATTACAAACTCATCCAGAGCGCACACAGACAAATTCAGCTTCCCTTTGATCTTCAAAAGAGCAATTTGTAAAACGAGTTCTGAGCCTTTTCACATGGTGAACTGGGAGAAGTGATAGGAATTGTTAATTGCTGATGCACTTTGCAAGCTTCAGCGAGAGAGAAATTTTAAAACGAATTCTCATTTTGTGCCTCTCTGATTGGATAACCTTTAAATCAACACTACTAGAACAAAACTACCTTCCTGTGAAACACTTCTAGGTGACAGTTACACTAGGCATGTTTTCCAGACAGCAGTGTTCTCTAGTTTTGGGTGGGCCTTTCAATAGCTTAGTGTCTTATGATAGATAATAATTGTATTGAAATACTGTATTTATTTAATATTAGATTTAACAGGCAATTATACTGTCAAGGAGTTACAGGAATCATATTCTTCGTTACATTCTATTACAGCATTTCTGCTGGGAGTGTAAGAGGTCTGAAGTCAATCACCTATGATCCTTGATCTGAAAATTGTCGATTCAGTGATGTTATAAGCAGGCATTTACCACAGACTGGCTTTAAAGCTAGGGGCAGCGAAGTTGTGAGTGAAAGTAGCTAGAGAACACAGACTTCTGGAAATGTATTTTAGAAAAAGGCAGATTGATTATTTGCAAATTACACTATAAATTTATGGGCCTTGTCTTAGTTGCTTGACTAGATTTATGTTGCTACTAAATAGTGGTGTACATTTTTAAAAGATCTGAGTTGTAAGCTTCTAAGCCATAGAAATTATTTGCACAGAAAGCACAGCTTAGTTTTATGGCAGAGGCTTAGAAGTATTTTACAGCAAAAAGTAGTTCTGGTATCACTTACTGTGTAAAGCCAACATGCAGAAGTCTGCAGTGGTCTTTAATATTGTTGGAATTGCTTAAGATGTATGAGGATAGTCTAGATGGTATTTCACATCTGTCATGTTAGATCCAGCCCTAGTCAGCAATTAAAGAAAAATTACTGCAGCATGCCAGCCCTTCAGCAGGTTTTGTGCAGAATGCTTTGCAATTTCTAGGCCACGTCCTAATGGACACGTCTGTAGCTCAGGCTCCAGCTGTCCAGAACTCTTGGCAATCAGTGGGGTGGCCCTGGAGAGTAAGCCTAGCTTTAGCTCCCAGTAGCAGTGCCTTAGAGAGATGTTGCTGACTTGTTTGTGTGCTTCTCAGATAGGAATCTCAGGGGTTTTGTGTTCTTTGGCCAGAGTAGGTGCTTAATAGCACAGGAGGATGTTGAAACCTCCCAGTTTGATCAGACTTAAAAACATCTGCTCAGTTGTGGTGCAATTTGATCCAACAGTTGTTAGCAGTATTTCTTGTCTGTGTGGATGGGAAAGATTTTCTTGAAGTGTTACTGGCTTAGGTTGTGTTTTGACAAGGTATAATTTCCCAGAATGGAGAGAGACTTGAACAGTTGCATACTCCCCGCTGCTCAGGGTGCAGACACGGCAGTAACTACTAACCTCGGACACGGGTGAAGGCAAAACACGTGGCTTTGCAATTTTTATTTCTGAGATGTTGGCAAATATTAATGTTTGTTCATTTCTTGGTTTGAAGGGATGCATGTTCACAAGTGGCCTCTACAGCAGCAAGACTCTTGAGTCAGGAAATGTGAGTTTAACTTTGCCGGTTAGCCAGAGCGCTGCCGCGCTGTGCTGAACGCGTGCCATGAGGGTGTAGCACATTGTTGGGGCACACCACGGACTGCTTCTTTATCAGGGCATAACTTTCCTTCCTAATTAGTTAGGAGCTTTATGTGGCTATAACTTTGTCCACGTAGCTCACTGTCCACTGCTTATTGTAATTGAGATCTAACTACTGAAGCACGTCTCTAGAAAAAGGACACAGGTTTTAGCCTTTGCAGTATACAGTGTGCTGGGCATCTCAGAGATGGTGCTGAATGTGACTTTAATGCAAACTGGATAGATGCCATGTTAGATTTTTATTAGAAGTTGGTGAAATACCTCATCAAAATGTGAGCAGAGTGGGTAAGATTATCTTGATAAAATGGTTTCTAGTTCTAAGAAGTTTAATAGCAAGCTGCTTGCTACAGCTTAGCAACACAGAAAATTAATATGTCTGAATAGTTGATAACTCAATTTCTACCCAACTACTTGGTTGCTTTTTTTCTTGTAAGGTTAATGCATAAAACCACTTAAGGTTCTTCATTCTTTGCTTAGATTAGAGGAGGGGACAGGAAGAACAGAAAGTGAAGAGGCCATAGTAGTACAAGATGTACATGTTGCATAGTACAGTTGGCTTGGATGCCAAATTCGTTCATGTAGGAAAATGAAAAAAAGATAAAGGAGAAGCTGAACTGTGAAGGAGTATAAAACAGGGAGGTAAAGCAACAAGCTGGGTAACCTTAAGATTACTTGTCTAGAGGGAGGAAAAAACATGTAAATGAATGTTTAAGTACTTTGATTAAAAACAAACAAAAAATAGGGGCAGTGGGACAGACTATTATAAATGCCTATTAAGTAGATGAAAGGAATCATTGACAGAAACAGAGGTACTTCGGTTGATTGTTAAAATAAGAGAAAAAAACTTATTTGAAACAGCTCATCAAAAACCATATGTCTAAAAAGGTATGTGAAGTCTTTGGATTAATTTATCTACAGGTATCAGTGCACCACACTCCTTTCTGTGTGAACAGTGATCATGAGGGAAGTTAATCATGGGAACAAAATCACAAATTTCAGAAGTTACTTGAAAAAAGTAGCTCAAAGGAAAGCTGACCTTAAGGTGATGAGGGAATAAGCCTGTGAAGAGCACATTTATCTTGCACTAGAACAATGTTAAAACTAACTGGCATTATATCTCTTACAAAATATCCTACATCCCAAACCAACTCCTGATTTAAGTCTGCTGCATTCTAAAGATAATTTAGTGCTTGCCAAATTATAAATAAATACTTACATATATATATATATTTAAAAACTTAACAGTGGAAAGGACTTTGAAACATTGATGAGCAGATGCAAAATTAAAGGAGATTCAACCACCATGAGAAGGCCTTATAGCAAGTTGTAAAAATCTGTAATGTTGGCAGGGACAGGAACAAAACTTTTAAAAAATAATTGGCAAACATACCTTCTAAACCATTTGGAAACTTGTCTCTTGTATATATGTACACACATACACATAAGCATAGTTAGTAAGTGTAAGAGAGCTCTGGTATGTTACTATGCTTATTTTCTCACATCGCTGTTTTTAATTTAGTTCTATATAAATCTGTAATAACCTGGTGGAATTATTTTCTTGGGATTATTTAAAAGTGTCCATTGCTTTACTTCTGTTTTGGACTCCCACTAAGCAGAGGGGTAAGGAAAGAACAGACTCTTATCAAGCACTGCGCCATCAGAAACAAAATGTGTCCACACAGAAGAGACGGTACCTTTTTTTACTGTAGCAGCAGGTCTCGCTGTGATTCAGTGATAGAGCAAGTGGAAGAAAAACAGCTGCAGATTCTTAACTTGTATACTGCTCATTCATAAACACAGGAGATGAGGCACTTGTTTGAATTGTGCCAGAGTAAATTTGGAATGATTTGATTTACTCAGTTAATTTAAAAATTATCTTCAAAAGGACAGGAAGAAACAAACAAACATGAATAGATAAGCACAAAAAAAAAAAAAAAAGCAGCTGACAACTGCTTCATCATTGTACAAAGTAGTCCGACATGTATTGAAACTAATGTTTCTCTTAAAACTCAGTAAAATATTAAATCATGGTTCCATTTCCATTGAACCTTTTTCTGTGGAGGAGAATTTATAATGGTGCTAGTAAATTCACTTTCTAGATGGGTAAGGTTTATCTGGTACAATGGCTTCAGGACATGATTATGTATTGGTATAATGGATGTACTTCCATTGATTAAAATTAAGTATGTGCACTGCTTCTGGAGATTGAGTCAACCACTTCAATAAGAAGTATTAAAGGAAAAATAAATCTTATTAGTAACTGGTTACATACTATAATTCTAGTGAGTCTTCCTGCCAGGCCTTAAGATGTACCCTCTTCAGCTGTCTTGTGTTGGCTGTTCTCCTAAGATAGCTGCTCCCAGAATAGTCCTTCTACTTCAGCCATTCCGGTAATGCTTAGCATCTTAGCTTACATTGCTGCAAACGTTAAAAAAAAAAACCCAACAAAACCAAACAAAATCCCAGCAAGCAAACACCCATTATAGCTTGAATTCAGACTCTAAGGGGTTTGTTTTATTTTGTTTTATTTTAAAAACATATTATCCCAAGATGCTAATTAAATTGATAGGGAATAGGAGCTGTTAACTAAAGTTGGTCTCTCTGAGTAATATGTATTCTGAAAATACTAGAAATTAAACAGTTAAAAGCAGTTGACTAATTGGTGTATCATGGGTTCTAAGGGTAGGACCCAGAGAAAGATTTTAGTGTCTAGGCTTTAGAAAAACTATTTACAGCTTTAAAAGTGTAAATGGAGTTCATGGTCTGCTTATAATTAGTCATCATGAAATACAGTTTGAAAAGGCTCTAGTATATTCCCCCAGCTTGTTCAAGTAATGTGGGTTTCTTACAGCATGTGCTGGTTTGGATTTCTTCCACCCTGCTACCTACAGTTCCACAACAGGTGACTCTTAATTTATAACATATACTGACCCTGTTAACAGTCCCAGTCGATACAGGTAATGAAAATAGGTCAGTCAGTCTCTTAGGTCCTCGAGTTCTTCTTAAATAAAACAAGGTAACATGTTCCTTTTAAAAACAAAACAAATAAAAAGTGGTTTTATTTTGATAGTACTGATGTGGTAATGGTGAGGGGGGAAAAATAAGGATTTTGTTGGTTGCTGCATTAGGTCTCTTCTTTCATACATGCTTGTGCTGTGGTTACAGAAGAAAGAAGCACATGCATAAAGTGAAAGGAGATGCAATTTTAATTGTCTTGTATGCATGAGACACAACGCCTAGTGAACT
Organism: Falco naumanni; assembly: GCF_017639655.2. NCBI lineage: Eukaryota > Metazoa > Chordata > Aves > Falconiformes > Falconidae > Falco > Falco naumanni. The sequence goes on from NC_054065.1 coordinate 14,017,245, forward strand.
TGAACATAAAAATCTAGCTGAGACTAGCTGATTTCTAATTCCATCTCCTGCAGAACCTTTAGAGAATCAATTTGCTCAGTCTTTGCGTCATTTTTTTATCAGAAAAAAATGAAGGTAATAGCCACCTACTTGCCAGATGTTAAAGGAAACATTTTTGAAGGTTAAAGTGCTCTACCTTTCTAATCAAAATTCTTTCTTCACAGTGTTCTTATTTATCCAGAGTCCCACAGGCACATGTTATAGCTTCACCAGAACTGTGCACCTTGAAAACTTCTGCCAGTTGGCAGGAGGCTGCAGCAGTCTGTTCTCAAGAGGAAAGATACGGCCTAGAAAGCATCCCCCTCAAAGTGAATCAGACATATCTGCCCATATGTTAATGAATAGCTATACACCTATGTACTGATTTTACTAATGTGCTTGATATTTCAAGTAAACGTAGCAGGCTCAAAAATACGCCATAATCTGACAAATCCTGAAGGAACATTACCAGCTAGTTCAACAACTATGAAGTAAGGTTTAGGTAGGGAAGAAAGATGAGTGAATTTTGTTGGTGGAAGTCTTAATTCTTCATAGGAAGAAGTGGGGAAAAAACATCACACCATTTGCTGCATCAGAACTGGAAGGAGAAAGGATATTGAAAGGAATTGTTAAAAGTTTGCCTTGAAAAGTCAGGGTTTTTTCCCTACAAACCAAATAACTAAAATATTACCTAAAAGAAAATGCCACCCGTGGCCTTGAATTCCATATCTAAGGTATAAGACAGCGTTGAAACTGGGACTGGAGTGAGACTACATGGTTCTGTGCTAGAGTTCTCTACTAGGTTGCTGTGGACCTTCTAAGGAAATGGCATAAAGATTAGTGTGCACCTGTTCTCACAGGAATAAAAAGAATAATGTTAGTGTCAGAGGCTTTTGCTATTAAGTATTTCTTGCCTCGGAGAAAAGTTTCAAGAGCTGAAAAACTGTATTTATGGATATTCTATTCACTAAGCTACAGCATTTTCTTCAGTAAGGTTTTAAAAGTGATACATTTATTTAATTGTATCATTTTATGTATTGAAGTGAAAATGTTTACCTACAGAGGTGTTCACAGCTGTTAAATGTTCCTCAGTTGCTGAAGGCTGCTCAGATATATGCATAAGTGTTGTACAGGGTGTCCTGCTGTATTCGGAACAAGCAGGAGTAGGGAATGTTGTGTAAATCTTCGCATCCCCCAAAAAAGGGGAAGGGTGGAATTGTACGTCGCTCTAAGCATTTATTTTCCTTTATGGTATAAATAGAGCTTCTGAATGGAGCTCTGTTTCTCTTTGGTTAGAAGAATTACTCCTGACAGATGGCAAGAGGCTACAGCAATAGATTATTTGCGTGGAGCAGAATGTGTAATCTAAGGGACCTTGGACATAAGGTGTAAATAGGGGATAAAGATGTAAAATAAATTTCATTTAGGTTTAAAAGAAAGAGAGCTACTTCTCTCCAGTGATTTGGCCAGCAAGCCTAGCTGTTGCCAGACTGTGGACCGATACGGTGCAACCTGTAGAAAGCTATTTAAACCTAAGGCATTAATAACACAATTCAGGAAATATATGGAAAATCAAACCTGGAATCATATTCAGCATGTGATGATTTGCTGTTAAAATATATGCAGGATCCAGGAGAACAGTTAGAATTAATACAACACGTACGGTATGTGCATATAGACCCTTTCGTTATTCATTCCAGTTCTTCATTAGTAGCCTTATCCTTCCTGCATTTTCATTGGGCTAAACAAAATGATGCACATACATTATTGAATCACTTGGTATTGCTTGCAATTTTAATTAAGTTTCTGGGTACGCTTTGGCTTTTAATTAAATCCTCAGCTTCTGGAAGAAAAGTATTGGCTCAGGTGGGCTTAGTGTAGAGAGAATTCTAGAAGTATTAATACTTATCCAGCTCTTTTGAAAAGGTCAAACACTCTTGCAAGGCTCTGCATTGATGCTAGCATAGTTCTGTCACCCACCTGCCCTTTCTCGGGAGACTTTTTTGTAAGATTTCACTGCTCTCAAATCTAAATATTCTGGGTGAGAAACAAGTACTTCTTTACATCCTGGTATAGCCTATGGAAAATCTGATTTTATAAGAGTACTACCATTGACAACAGTGTTACCTATTATTATGGTTTACCTCTACTTTATTAGGCACCTACTCTGTGACACTAGGATGAGTTTTTGATGTAATTCTGCTTTTCTACTGCATATCCTGTTCTTTGGATTCATTGTCCCACATCCTATGGGATATAACCTTGTGAAACTAGGAGTGACACGGGACGTGCAGTGTTGTTTCAGTGTGTTCTCAGCCCTGCACACATGGCAGTGAGTGTTTCTTTTACAAGTGTAGTGGTGATACTAATTTCTCCTGAATATATCATTGCAAGATCGTATGATAATTCAAAAACGCAAACCCTCTTCACCTATTTAAAGTCCAAAATTTTAATTTGGAACCTAGCTTTTCCTCTCCCTCAAGTTAGTCGTACATTGTTTACTGTCTGGCACCACTGTTGGATGCTGCAAGTCGTTGGGAGCAAAATGTTTCTTTGAAAATTCTCCTGTTAAACTAAACATTTACCTGGATTGTTTTTGCAGTTGTGCAAGTCTTTTGGAAAAAATGTTTCTTTTGGTTATATTGAGAATGTATGTGACAAATTAAGATGCCAATTTCCGCGAAGTTGCATCCATCACCATAGATTAACTGGGGTCATACCCCAGTTCTACAGACATTTCACAACAGTGGTAACCCACCATTTGTGCTAGCTGGTAAGTCAAGTTGTAGTGTCACAACTACTGCTTGAGCGTGACTGCTGTGGGTTGCAACTTAGACCAAAAATTAAGGACAGCGTGTAAGGTTGGAAGGGGAGCCTACAGATTAAATGTGTAGGTCAGTGACTTCTGAGGTACAAAGTAGTTTAGAAGTGAGTATTGATTGCGTGCGGTACCTGTGGGAGTAATCATGCACCTAAGTTGCTCCATCAGACTGTCTCTGATAGATGTTGGCCTTAACTCATGAATCCATAGTGAGTGAAGAAGTTGTGTTGTAGTAGTTACTCTTACGTGCATATGTTCTGTAGAACAGGAAGAATATTTGGTCCAAACCAAAAGATTTAACCACTCTTACTTTGTGGTACATGGCAGAGCTGAGATATGATTCTGATTGACACCTGTGGTATTTAGTAAGACCTGACCCACAGCAAACTTTTTTAATTTCAGTTTGCTGTTACAAAGCAGGTATGCTGTATTTATCACTTTGATTCATTGTGGATACTTTGAAGTTCAGAAATAATTTACTGAAAACCTCAGTTCTGTTCCTGAAGATGCTCCCTACATCTGTGTAGGTGGTGTCCGCTAGAGCAAAAGCAGGGCTTGAATCTAGGAGAGTGCCATATCTTAATTTTTCCCACTCCAAATACACTGTCTTCAAAGAAATAGGAAGAAACTTTCTTTTGAGAAGTTCTTAGTTCCAAAGTCAAGGAGTAGAATAGTGTCTTATGTTGAACTTCCTTAAAAATCGTGGATTCAAACAAAACCCTAAAAAATGAGCATGTGCTCTGTCCTCAAGTGGTATAAATTCTCTGCTCAATATTTGTGTCACATTCAATGTAGGAAAAAATGGTTTGACAGCTTTTTGCGCAAGTAGGAAGATAAATAGGAAAGTGAATTTGAAATTAGCACAAATTGGGATAAAACACAGTTTGTTTGCAGAGTCTCCACAGTGCAAAACCACATCTCTTGCGTGCTCCCTAAAGCAGCTTCCCAGGCTTATGATCTTCAAGAAAACAGGCAGAAGACACTTTCAAACACAAATTAGACGTGACTAAACTTGGAAATACAAAGTCTTTGCCTTGCAGTCTGAAGAATTCTTGCAGAATCTTTAACCATACCTGTCCAGTGGCTGTTACAGGATTAAGATGGTGTCATCTTTCTTTTGTATACAATTTCATCCATTCCTTTCCTGAGCATTTTCTTTTACTAATACCTTTTTTTGTGCATGCTCCATACATACCGCTTTACCCTCTTTGTGGTACATAGCAAAGTAGAGCAAGAAAGGAAAAAAAGACCCCTGTTCCCTTATTTTCTCCTAAGCATAAACCCAGTAGTAGAGATAAAAAATGAATCTGCAGCATCTCGTAAGCATCCTGACTCTCAGACATTAAATTTTATGTAGCATCACAGATGCCACAGGGCTGTGTGCTTCTAGCATGAAGCTGAGATTATGACTGATTTAAGAGAAGATGGAAGTCCCAAGTGCATGTCCAGTCTCAGGGACAGATCGGCAGATTAAAAGAAACATTCTAAGATGTCTCATACCACCTTTTTTCTTTTCCACTTTTTGATTCCATTATTGATCATTTTGGTTGTCATGAGTGAGTATAGATGATCTATATAAAGAATAAAATATTGCAAGGCGTTGCAGTGACCATAGCAAAAGGTTAGAAAAATAAGTTAATAAGAAAAGTACACTTCTTCCTACTGTATGTTTCATGAATCTTTTGCAGCTGTGCTGTTTGTGAAGGAACATGGAACTGAAATGCCTTGAGAGGGCAATTTTTAAGATACTGTGCATTAATATTTGGAGACTTTTAACTCTGAGCCCTTCAGAGGTTAACATTCCCTATCCACTTTTCTTGGGGTGGAAATGATAGAAAGGACTGCCTCAAGCTATGTTTTGTGGAATTTTAGTAAATACATCTATTTGGTTGAAAAGCTTCACCATAATGTGGCTTACTCCCCTTTCCCCTTGAGAATGAATGACAAGATTCCTAGCCAAGTTATTCTGAACTACTTAGCACTTAACCAAAGTCCACAACATCTTGTAAATCTGGGAACAGAACAGTTTAGCTGACTTCTTTCCAAATGCATGTCGTTTAGTGTGTTGAGATTTGGGTTGGTTTGGTTTTATAGAAAATGTCAGTAAAACTGAGGGTTCCTTGAGTTCTATAGTGAAAGCTGACCGTACCAATGCAGAGCATTCCCCACAGATGAGAGAGAAGAGGTAATTAAGAGTATGTGCAAGAATGGAGCCATCTAGAAGGAAAATAGTACAAGATATCAGCAGACTGGAATATTTTTGTACTGTAAAATAGCAGTGCGTGTAGGCTACACTGGACATTTTGCTAGGCTGGACTATAGCGCACTTTTACAGCCTTCTGTAATAAGGTTGAAAAATCTCCAAAATACTAAGGGGAGCAAGCTGGGTTATATTCAAATCCAGAAAACAAATGTTTTCTGAGGTACTGCATGTACAAGTCCTTAGGATCTTGCTTTGTATCTTGGCAGCTATTTGTTCTACTCTTACATTCATTTCTTACCTATTTCAGGTCTTGAAAAAAGGAAAAAAATATTTCCTCCCACATTTTTTTTAATAGCATGTACAGGATGTTAAATCATTTTTCCAGTTGGAAGGATGGGGAAGATGCGTTAAGTGTTGTTTGGGGATTACTAGACACTTTTGGAGAATGATGTCCAATTATTCTGAACAGTGCTGCGGCAGCACGATCTAATCTTCTCTGCTGGCTAATCTGCCTGCTTTTGCTGTGGTGTATGATATCTTGTAGGTACGTTCACCTTTTAAAGATCCATTAAAATCTGTTCTTGGACAGGAATCTGCATATGGACTCACACATGCCTTGTTAGATAATACACCTTTGATAGAGAATTTTTGCAGCACCTTCATCTCTCAAGGTTACAAGGTACTTGTAAGTTGTTTGAACCTCTTGATTAGAATCTCAAATTAGCAAGAAAGGTAAAATTTCTTGTGAAGCATGTGAAGAACCAAAGCACACAGCACAGAATTCTGCACAGGAATAAGTCTATGACATTGTTAAGACTGCTTTTGACTAGGCTTTGTATAGAGGAGCTATACAAACACAAGTGGTTTACTAAATAAAATTTGCAAGTGGCGTAAGCTGCAAATACTGGCAGTTTTTAACTGCCTTTTGACTTGGGAATGATAAATAGCAGTATTAGTGGGCAGGTGAGATGATTTAAAACTGTCAGAAGCTCTGATTTTGTACGGTAATACTGACTTCAGTTTCTTTTACCTACCAATGGGAGCTTCTTTGGATGAATCAGAAGGGGTCACTGTAGTATATAAGGCTAAACTTCCAGAGTGGTTACTGTATGCCATGAAAACATCAATGTTTAGCTTGAACAATTAAGGTGATCAATGGTACTTGGTAATGGCTCTGTCTTTTAACGTCAGCAATGATATTAGAATGGTTTAGCTTTTAGAAATGTAAAAATGTATCTCTACTTAAGCGAGGTTCAGTTTTCTTCAGTAGATAGAATGACTGTATTAACCATGTGATACATCCGCTGTATGGCAAAGTCCAAATATGCTCTCTGTCCTTAAAAAACAAAGTATGAATATACTGAATATCAGGCTAATTGTGGCAGCATGCAACTGCTTTTTAGATAATATACATCAAGGTGTTTCAAACAGGAACACTTTTAAATGTTTTTAAGTCACTTTGTAAATGACTAAGTTGTATAAATATTTAATAAGCTTGTTTGGAGCTTCCACCACTTTTCAAAGCATGCTCACAAACAAAACAAATCTGTCATCTTGTAGCAGCATTCTGACTGTCTCGTCAGTGAGATCAGGACCACAGTCTCTGGGTGGGAGAAAAAGGAGTTTCCTTTCTCTTACAATGCTCTTCATGTAACAGGGATCATTATATTTATTATGTATTTTATGTAACAGTGTGGTGTTTCTCTAGCAGTACATAGGAAGAGTCTGGGACTCCATGCCTGGCCTGGGACATCCACCACAGTAGTCCCACCAGTGTACTGTGCTTCTCCATTGGCAGTCTGCAGTAATCCAATTATTGGGTATTTCTGCCATGTTTCCAGAAAGTCTGACCACATTCTGTTGGGTTAAAAAAGAGGGGAAAAAAAGAAATTCAACAAAATCAGGGACCTCCAAAATTACAATTTGGTTTTTGTGTTGTGGATAATTATGCCATTTAGTTGAATTGTTTCTGATATTTTGCATATGATTTTATTGGTATTTCAGCAGCTTACTCTCTTCAGAATTTGAAGACAGAAAGTTAAGATTTGAATGTAGGTTTTAGATGAAGTACTTGCTTGTTGTCATGCCATAGTTCCATCTAGCCAGTGCTCTTGAATGTAACAATGAGGAAAATGCAGTCATTTTTCATCATCACTCACACATAGCAAACTGTAGTCTGTATTGTCTGGTCTTGAATATGGAAGATTATTTTGTTTTCTGTCCTCTCCAGTTGCCTTTTCCCAGCAGATTCCTCAGGAATAATGAAAGCAACTTTACAGTTGCTTGTGTGCAATCTTAAACTTCCTAAACACAAAATATTACGTTTTTTGTATATGTCCTATGCAAAAGACTCATACACCTGTTTGGGCACAAGTAAGGCAGAGATGGTACAATGCTTTAGGGTTTAGCCATGTATGCTCTGGTGATGAAATGGAAATAAGGGTTTGATGATACATTGTGAAGTAGTTTCTGGGGTGCTTACAGGAGCTCAAAGGTTTTGAGGCACTACATAATGTTTATTCCAAAATGTTTGCATTAGAGGCCTGAGGAGTAGGTGATTCATGGTTTACTTCTAAGATCAGAAAACAACCATTGCAATGCTGTGAGATGTATTGTTACATTTACTAGATGGAAATCCTCTATGCTTGGAGTGGAACTCTAGCATATTTTTGGTTGATGACTAGGGTAAACTAACTTTAGTTGGCAGATGGATTCCTTTTTCCAGTGCTCCTTCCCCTAGCAGAAAGTGATTTATTTTGCCTTTAAGTTCTAGTGTGGTAAAGGAAGCATTTCTGCAGTAAAATCCTTTAGGGGAGACAACCTGTATTTGATACATTCCCATAATGAACTTAACAATAAATACACCGCAAGGGTTCATTTGTCTAACTTGCTTTATAACCATAAAAGCAGAGTTCTCGGGAGAAAAGGTTTCACCTCTAAATACGGATTGGTTTTAAGGATCAAAATAGAAGAACATATATTGGCCTTCTGCCCCAGTGCACATAACTTAATAATGGAACTGTTGTAAAAACTGATGGTCTTGATAAAACAGCAGGCACCTGTGCACATGAAGACCACAGAATGTCCACTCTAATTTCCAGACCAGTGAAGAAGCAAGTAGTGAATTTTTTTATATATCCACTCTGAATTAATGAAAAATTGTTCAGAACTACTGTTACTCAACTTGATACTATATAGTAGTATTCAAGTCCTTTAAATTTTAAATAAAATACACAAAGATGGTGACTTAGGCATTTGGAGTAAGGGACTAAAGATCTGAAGTCTCTTTTTGGAAATGAGACTTCCAGAAGATCCCCATTACTAATTCAACAATCATAAACCCCCTCCGTAAGAACAGCCAATATAGCAAAACCATTTTAACAGTGTTCAAAATGTGCTTGGGTGTCCTTTCATTAGGTATTATCAGTTCTAATTAGCAGTACGTACTTAAATAGATATGTGAATGACAAGTTTAGATCGTTTAGTTGCTGAAATTAGAAATACTTTTCCCATAGTCTGGGAATATGAAAATCACCTGCCATTCTTTGTGGACAGTTACTGAAATGCTGTTCAAGAATGCATAAGGAAACTTGACAAACAGAAAAAGAAATAATCTGTTTCATCTGGAATAAATATAGCATGCAGTACGGATCTTCCTACATGAAAACAGGTGATATAAAAAAAAACTAAAAGGTGTTCAAAAAAGAAATAAAGGTAGGGCAAAGCACAGAACAGAATGTATTGGGGGTGGCAAATTAGAAAAGAACATCATGAAGTTATACTCATCCACAAAAGGCAGGATGCTTTGTAGACCATGAGGAGATGGGGCAATTGAAAGGTCATGTTCAAAAGTGATAGGTCATGTTGCATATCTATTCTAGAGTTGTCAAAAGGGTCTTGTTGAAGCTGCATAGAAGATTGTAAACCTGTTCAAGATCTCTTCTAAATAATGTTAAATAGCATTTCTACTTAAGTTAATCATGTGCAGACATCTGTATAACTATCAGGATTTAAAACCAGTTTTTACCTACAAGGGACTGAAATTACTTCAGCCCAATCCATATATGCAGGGGTTCTTGCTTGTGCTTGTTACACATCCGTTGCAGATAAGATGATGAACTTGATTTTTTGAGCTCATCTAGTTGGGTATTTATGTATTCTTGTGCCTGCACTGGATGTTGGTTCAGTAATTTGAAGTCTTGCTTCAAGAAATAAGGGAAGCCTTCAGACCATGTTTTCTGTAAGAGAGAATTGAGTGAAGTGCCTGTTCAGTATTGAGATGATGGTCCAAGAGTGTTTTTATTTTAACATTCAGAAACCTTGAATTTTTGGCACCTCAAGAAAGGTATTTGGAGTGTGGTATGACCCAGATTGAGATGGAAGTGAAGGCAATGATCACAAGGGGCAAGATACGTATCAATTCAATCTGCATCTTTCTGTCCGTATTTCTGAATGGCACGTACCAAATACAGAAAACTTGTCTTTTTTGCTTTGTTCCTAGAATTGTGTTTCAATGCCAGGCACAGATAATAGACATGAATTTTCATAGCTGGTGCTTTTGAAACAAAGAGCAAAGATAAATCGGATTTTTTTCCCCACTTTTTTTTTTTTAATCATTGTATGTGCGATACTTTTTCCCTTTCTGTTTTCTTAACAATTACACTAACATAAAGGTAGCCTGTTCTCTCCTACAGTTGATGTTTTTATAGTCCAGGATCTTGAAATACTTTACACATGTATTTTTATATATGTTTGTGTGTATGTGTGTATATATATATGCACAAACACATGATCTCTCAATCAGTCACTCATTTTTATCCTTTTTTGTCTCAATTATCATCATTTTATGGTTTTAATATTTTTTTGAGCATTCAAGGAGCAGCAGTAATGTAAAGCATTCAGTGAGAGGCAGTGATGCTCTTTGCACCATCAGACATGAAAAATATTACAGCATGGGTGATTTCATACTTTGTTTCCTATATGGTGGAGTACCATGAGCCCTGTAACTGTGTAACTCTTTTCCATACTGTATCATCTTAATACTGCTTATCACTGTGTAACATCCATTTTAGAGGTAGAAAGTTTGAGGCAGTTTCTTTACTGTTATAAAATGTTAGGGCTAAATAAGAAAGAAGCCAAATTTCTTTGTAGACTAGAAAGAGGTGGCTACTGAAGATGCCCTCCTCACCCACAGGAAAAATATTGACATGTGTTCCTGAATCACATGCTGCCTGGAAAACTGAGTAACATTGACTGCCTTCAGACAAAGAGACAATAGCCCTCATCTTTTCCATTACAGACAAGGTTATGTGGTTTGACATATCCCTATGTCAAATGCCTGTTCACCCCCCGCAGTTAGTGTCAGAACAGTTCACAAAGCGAACCTTCTGCAAACTGGAATAGCAGCAGAGCAGTGAGCTCTCCTGCAGTCGCTGTGAACTTGGGGTGCTGGCAGTAAGGAGGAAGCAAGGTGCTTAGATGTAACAGTCCTGACTTGAATGCCTGCTTGGGAGCTCAGCCTGAAGTACCATAGGCATGAATTCCAGCAACAAGAACCAACTCCACATAAAGTAGGGAAGATTTCAGTGAAGGTGATGAGCACCTTTTTTAAAAAAAAAATTAGCTTTGTTACTGTCTGGGCATAGCTAGTTTAGATTATTTTGGGGGGTTCCTCTATAAGGTGAGAGGATGGCAAATAAAGCCCCAAACCTCATATGACTTGAGCTTTGATACTGCATTGATAAATACTTTAAAAAATGCAATAAATAACCCAGTATTTATTAATAACCCGTAGGGAAGATCAGTAAAAACTTAAAGCTGGTGTTAATTTTTGAGAACAGTCATCCGCCAGTAGATGATCCTTTACCTGTGATTCAGGTAAGAATCTGCCACTATAACCAAGTCCCTAACTGTTGTGGTTTTTTCTCCCTTTCCATGGTAGGTTATGTGTTCTGTATGTTACATCGCCTGCCCGAACAACATGACTGCACATTTGACCACATGGGACGTGGACGTGAGGAAGCCATTATGAAAATGGTGAAACTGGATCGGAAAGTAGGGAGATCTTGCCAACGCATTGGCGAAGGATGTTCCTGAGTGCAAGACTGCAACCAAATGCTGTTCTCTTAGTTCACTAATGTTAGCCTTATTTAGGACAAAGTCAGCCAGACACCTTGTACTAGGCAAGTTTCAGACTACAGCCAATCAGTTTCCTTTCTTTAGCCAACCGTCCTGGTACTGTAGTTTAGGGTTGATGGTGGTTGAAATTGATTTCTGGCTGGTTACTAAGGTGCCTGCTAGCCTCCCTATAAAAATAAACCATGAAGAAATATTATTTTTGAGCATGGCTAGTGGATTTAAACAAAACAAGAAAAATCCAAAGGCTTCTGTTATTGCTGGAGTCACTCTAAAAGCCTTATGCTGGAAACATTCCAGCTGCAGAGTTAAAACAAATAGTTGTATAGACGCTGGTGTAAAAGTTTGCTATGCACATGGCTTTCGGACAAACTGTTTAATGTGCAGCCTTTCACCTCTTCACTGCTAGTGAATCTTGAGGAGGTGAAATACTACTAAGAGCAGCAACTGTAGCTGCTTAAGCCCAGAAGACCTGACTGGTCACTCGTGCCTTCATCGCGTGTGGCTTTTGAGTTAGGCAGTGTCACCAGCATCAGGGATTCTTTTGGGGTAGGAACATCTTTCTGGTTCTTCCCAGGAAGCCAAAAAGAAAGGGGGACAGAGATTCTTATGAAAAATTTTTATATCTATCTTACTATAAAGAACCTATCAGGGTTTTTGTTTTGGTTTTTTTTTGTTTTGGGGTGGTTTGGTTTTGTTTTTCTTTTTTTTTTTTTCTCCGTTAAATTATGATCTCACTTTAAAGCCAACTCCATCCCAGAGCAGTAAATGGTGCATACTTTTTACATGGCATCCACAGAGATTCTATGAGTTGTGTGAACAGATTCCACATACCTTGAGCAGTGCAGCCATTCCCACCGGCCGAAACCTGATTGGCTCTTGTTTGCCTTTTGCTAAGTGCAGGTATCTGATAATTGATCAAATAAGGCTAATTCACAGCACAGTAGCCATGGCTGGATTCTACAGACTGACTTTCTGTAGCTAGACTTATATATTGGGGGAAAATAAAGGACATTTTGTAGCAAACGGAATTCAGTAACAGTATTGGGGAACAACCGGTAAAACACCCTTTATCAGATTGAGTTTGTGTTCCTCGCTTCCAGAGTGTCAATGAGATAATCAAACGGGCGATGCCCGCCCGCTTTCTATGCAGCTGAACGCTCTCATGAAAATCTCTGCCCGCATCTATTGCAAAGCAAGTATAGCAAGCGAATGTGAAAAGCATTACATGGAGTAGAATGTTTTTGGATCTGTTTAGACCTATGGTTCTGTATTATGGTATGTCACACCGAGCTGAGCTGAGCTGAATTGCACCAGTCTTGTCAGTTTGGAAACAAAAAAGCAACCACAATAGCCGGTATGTCTCCTGCTGCCTAACAGGGTTTATGCAGGTAAAAAGGTTGTGTACCGATGTGGCCCAGCTTAATCCCGAGTGAATTTAGCTTCTCAGTCTATTAGTGTGGTATTAACAATCAGGTAAATTTGTAAGCAAACCTGAGGGAAGGAAGGATTTTGTCTTATCTTCAAATACTGGGCAGGTACAAAACATCAGAGGGGTGAAGTAACGTGTCACTTGAAAAACCCCAGCGTTTTGGGACTAAGCTTGTATGAGTCATCCTCCATTTCACTTGTTGCAGGTAACTAACTCCTTATAGGCCAAATTATATTGTTACTTCGGTAGCCAGCTAGGAGCATTTTAACAAGGAGACAACTCATTTAAAAAAAAAAAAAAAAGAAGAGTATATATATACGTCTCTCCACACACACTCAGCATCTGACTGTATTAGCGTTAATTAACCATGAAGCAAATCAGAAGTGTCCCATCATTATAAAATGCAAGCTATCCAAAAGGCAAGCTGTTTTTTTGTTGTTTTTTTTTTTTTTTAATTCTTGTTATTATTCAAGAATATGAAACCAGCAGCAAAATCTTCTGTAATGTGCTGCATTTTCAGGAAGTGGTCCTGGTGAGAGGGACTGTCCAAGGATGTGATTTACATTTGCTGTGAGGAGTTTAAAAAAAACATGGATTTTGGCGGCTGCTGTGATACGCACTTTCTTTTCCTACAAAATCCTGTCATAGCATTTGATGGGCATTCTGATTGATACACAAGACTTTTCTGCATTAATACTGAAGATGCTATTTTGTTCCTTCTTAATATTCTCTTTAATCTCGTTACAAGTGCACAGATGGTTTCAAGGTGGCTCTTGAGAGAACACTACTTAAAGTTCATGTGAATTATGGACAATGTTCACTTTAAAGAAAAAGTTGGGGAGGGGGTTGTTCCTTTGCAGTATCTGTTCTGTGAAGTTTGTTAAACGTAAAGAAAGCTTAAGTTCTTGTATCTTAAAAGAAGATCTTATTTAACCCTTTTGTGTTCTAGATTTACTTACACATGTAGCCTAGAGCTCAGTTTTAGTTTAACATTGTGAAAATATTAAAAGAATCTTGTAACTTTATTCTTTTTCCTCATGCTAAAAAAATTAAACCAATCAGATTAAAGTTTGAATTCCTTTCTGCCTATTCCAACAGATTTTGCTATTTTGCACCATTTCTGCTGTAATTTCATGTAAGAAATATGAATGGGGAAAATACCAATTTTAGGTCAGTAATGTTAAGCTGAATTTACAGTTGGTGGAAGGTGGACAGTATTTTCTGCTGGTTTGGAAGGGGAGGATAATATTTCTGCCGGCTTCAAGTTTAGTGATTTATTTTGTAAGCAGATCTGGCTAAATCTACTGTAGCCAATTTGCTTAATTTAATTTTGAAGTTAGGTACAGTAATCAAATGAACCAGTTGTTCATACTCTTAAGTCAAATGCATCCTGTACACTGTATCATTGGCATCAATATTTTTTAATGTCTTAAATGTTCTTTCATGCATTTTGACAACTTTTGCACCTTGAGTACCTATATTCCAAGTCATAATGGGCTCTATTCCTAATGGATAAGTAGAAGAATAACTATTGTTTCTTAATGATTTAGATGCTAGAAAGACAAGGCTAGTAAAAAAAGCAATGGACTGTTAGAGAGAGAATATCAAGGTGATTATTGAAAAACAATTTTGTAAATTGTTTGGAATTGAAATTGTGTCTGATCCATGGGACGTGCACCCATTTTTTTCCTCAAATTCATGTGGTACTCTCAATTATAAAACTGTCTGTGATTCTTGAACAAGATGGCTATGTTGTAGTAAAGGTAAGTTACATAAAACAGTTCTGCATTTTCGTTGTTTCAAACCTGTCAGTGGGTGTAAGCCAAGGCTTCAAGGAAAAGTAAGAATTGCCCCTGAAGGTTGCTATGCCAGAGCTTGTCCTTAACTGCACCAGTTTCTGTTTTGAAGCAATTTAGTGTCTTGAATGAGAAACAATGTAACTGTAAATGAGATACCTGAGAACATGAACTACTCTTCAGCAGTACACAGGCAACACCTGAAAAGAGTCCTGGTGCAATTATAGCAGTCCAAAAGGAATATTATCTGCTTTTTTCTGCTCCATGGAAGATGACAAATACATCCAAAACCTGAATTTTGCATGACTTTCTCCTTTTGGACAAACTATAATCCCCTGGCCTTGTGAACACAATGTCCTGTTTGTATTTGACTTTGTACTCATTGTGGTGTTCAGTTCATTCTACTATCATAGCTGTTTCTTCTGTGACTATGCTACAACTTAGATATAAATCTCTAAGGGATAAAAGCACTTTTTAAAAATCTTACAATAACTATTCCAGTACAAAGACTCACTAGGAAAGAAGACATACTAATGGTGCCATAAAAATACAGATTTTATAATAGATTCCAATAAAGGCACCAGAGGAGTAATTGACAACACCTATGCTTACAGTTGATGTGTACATAGTTAAGTGCCCAGACAAATGAATTAATGTTCTCTTTGTTGCAGTGTGGTTACTGAAATTCAGTCATCAGTGGAACGGCAAAGAGAAGGTCTAATCAAAGTAATCCCTTAATGTCACAATGAGATTGTAGCCAATTCACACTGGAAATAAATGTATAGGCTCCTGGGAACTTTTATCCCTAGAAAACAAATGGAAATATTTAAGACAACACTACTTAAAATGAACTATTTCATCATGCAAATACCTGATTAGAATTCTGCACAATTCTGTAGTAAATTGTGGGTCAAGCCAAAAGCTGATGTGGTAGGAGCTGCTGCATGAGGATACACTTTCTAGTGCAATCAGTCCGTAGTCTTATGCTTAGCTGTGGCTGGCTGTACATACCTGCTACATAAAGGACCACGCTGGAAACACGGTGCGTAACATTAAACTGTTAAAGTACTCACAGTGCACATTTTACATGGTGAGCTTGGGCAATAGTAGGCTTTATCTCTATCAGCAGCTTTTTCAGGAGAACAAACTTAAGACTGGCTCTTTCCAGCAGCATTAATGTAACAGTTCCCAAAGACATCAGTGAGAAGGACATACTTTTCTTTCTCTTCCTAGTCTTCATTCATTTTTCCTTTTTGTTGGGGCAGGCAGAATGTGCAGCTGGGCATTTGAAAGTAGTTCTGCTTGAATGTTGCTCTTTTTAGCTTTTCAGTACTTGGCACAGGAAAAAAAAAAACCATTAACTTTGTTCTTGCAAGCCCCTGCACATTAGTTCAAGCACGTTGGTCTATAGAAGTGATAGCTTCCTTGTGTATTTTACTACAGTGATAGGCTGTTTCTTCAATTAACTGAAACTTAATGCAGACATGATGTCCTTGTTTGGATGTTAGGCTGTGGGGGTTTTGAATTTCAGTTCTGTGATACTGTTCATCTGCACCTTCCTGGAAACTCTGCATGCCTCATCTTCCAGTTGGAAGTTGAGTCAGGAGGAAAGAAGGCATGAAAGCAGGAGGCAGAGGATGCAAATTGGCAAGTGCTCAGTGATCATATCCACCTTCATCTTCAAGTCAGCTCAGATCATGCAACAGTAAGATGCAAATGATTACTTGCCAAGCAGCACCAGCTTTCTGGATTTGGTGTTACAGAAAACTGTTTTGCTCTGTCTTTGTGAATATACCTGTCTAGAGTTTGTCTGAGTCAGTTCTGCAACATACGTTATATGCAAAGAAATGAAACAGGACTGTCATAATTGGAAAACATTTTTGATGGATTATTTAGTAATAACTACGTATTTTGCTACAGGACCTTCCTATTTTGCAATATGTTGCTGTTTTCTTTGGAAGAAAAACAAGCAGAACTTTATAAGACTAACTGTAAATTATTTCAAATTCAATATATCTGCAGCATTAGGAAAAGATTACTGAAATTATATATAGTTTTTAAAGATGACTGCATCCTTTAACAGAAGGGTTTTGTTCTTCAGATAGTAGCAAGTGTTGATGGCAATGGTTTGACCATAAGCAGAATGTTCCTTTCTGCTAAGTTTGTGCAAAGCTAATAACATGCAGTAGGGTGCTGTGAGTTAAGAACTTGTAGCATGGTGCAGTGACTGTGTAAGTGATGAGAATGAAATTACAGAGACCTACTCTGTCTGTCGGCAGAAGATGGCACCCACTATTTCCTTGTTGCTTAGTCCCTTTTATTCTTTTCTGAGTTGCGGAAGACTCTTTCTCTCTACCAAGCATGCTCAGGGAGGATAGAAAACCACATTCTAACTAGAGTTTAGACACTTCGGGGTTGGTTATGGGGTTTCGGTTGTTCTTGTTTTTTTTAAAAAAAAAAATTAGGCAAAAAGTTGAAATCTCTGAAAGCAAAGTGTTGAAATAATCCTTTGTATCAGAGATGCAACACCAGAAGGAGCTCTCTTTAGGGTTCTCAGAACACTTAAAAATGTTGGGGTTTTTTCCTCCTCTTAGATTGTTCAGAGTCTCTTTGAAGCAAAGTAGCAATCCTTTAAGAAAAAAAAAAAGTGTGGCACTGTATCATCCTTTGAAGGAAGGTGTGCACGATCAGCACTTGTGCATTAAGCAAGCTAAACAAAAGTTTTAAAAGTAAAAAAAGCTCCTGAAATGCTTGGTCTCATCGCTCTGCTTTTCAAAGCAGCAAATAAATGCAAGACTCTTAGAGAAGGGAGAAGAGAATCTAAGCCCTCTGCTAGTCCTTCTTCATTCTATTAATAATTTGTCTCTTCCCCCCGCCTTCCTCCTTCTTCTGCAATGTTTAAAGTATACTATATTTGCTTTAGGTTCCCGAAAGCTTTATCTGGAGCAGTTTCTGGAGATGTCTTCTAACATACTACGTTTAGCAGCAGCATGAGGAAGATGATGAGCTCCAAGAATAAGCTGAAATTTTGAGTTAACTACTGTTTGCCAGCACAATTGTTCTTGTCTGTACTAGGGTTTTAAGACAACAGTGGCTAGCTAAAAATGTTTTAACTGATCCTCCCATCTCAGCTTTGCATGAATCCTGCTCCTTTGGATAGTCTGTCACGTGCACAGCAGCCAGAGATGTTACCCAATGTACTGTCTGCGTGCAGACTTTCCCCTCCATTACCCACCATGTTTATATAGATTAAAACGCTAATCAGTTAAACAGCAGTTAGTTACAAATTCTATTACTATCTTCAAGTCACACTGCACCCTTGTTTTCTGTTTTTGTCTGTTCGGTCTCAGGTCTTCTCAAAAATAATAGTTCCAAATGGATCTTTCCGTACATGTGCATGTATACAAATCTCCTGGGATGTCACATGGCTGAGGCAGAATTACTCCGCTGGGCTAAAAACAACTTTCGTTTTCTGCACACCCACATACATATTATCAGTCCTTGTCTGGCTTGTCTTCCAGGGAAATGTAGCATGTCCCAGTATCTCAGTTTGCTTGTTTAATAGTAGCTGTAGCTTAATCATTATCAACTACTATAGACTTAGTCCTGGAAGCACCATTATGCTCATTTGCAGTTCCATTAAAAATGCTGCCCCTTAAGAACTGAGAAGTTTGAGCAAATGCTACCAGTTGGGTTACTGATATTTTTCCATAGTGTGTGTCAGGCTGTTCCTGGGCGCATGGGAGTCTGAAGGATGCAGGTGTTAAGTGTAGGATCAGCTAGGTGATGCTGGCTGTATCCCAGCTGCTACCTTAACAGCAATACTTTGCCTCCGTTTGAGGCAGCAACTCCTGCTAAATTGGCGGGAGCAGGGAAATACGTGCTATTCCAATACCTCTGTCAGCCTATGGGCTAACATCCGTGCAGGCCTTCATTTCTCTACTTCCAGGCGTCTCCGTTTGCTGTAGGCCTTCTCCAGCATCCCTTCTGCAAATTCTCTCATCAACTGCAACACCCCCCACAAACTGTCATGTTCAAAGACAGAGTCTATATGAAGACAGCGTAATAGCAGAGATGATCACACCTAAAGGTATTGAGGCTTGTATTGGCAGTAGCTATTTCCAACTGTAATGAAAATGTTATTTTTAAGTGTTAAATGACTGCTTCTGTATAGTATATGAAATTCTTAGAGTTGTTAATACAGTGTAGCGCGCACCATCAAGGCTGAGTTGTACTTCCAGTTTAAACTCCTTCTTCATTGCTCTTAACTTTCTCAATACAAGGAACCTTAAGGCTAGCTTGATACTACAGCTGCAAGAGGTATGCAAGCAGTGTTTAATAGCATCTCTACAGGTACCAAGTACCCATCCAAACCAAGAATACAGATGTCTTTGTTCTGCCTTTAATTCTTTCTTTCTGTTATTAACCCAATGTTGTTATTCTGTGGGTAAAATACAAAGCTATCACTCATTTGCCAAGTAATGCTAAATGTTATCAGTCACACTGATTGATTTAAAATTATTAGCATGTGGTTGATGCTATGGGTTTGTTTGGTTTCTTTTACATCGAACTTCATGAAGACGATTCCTAACTGTTACAGCTACTAAACCAGGCAGATTTGATTGACATAGAAACCACGGGTCAGGCAGACCCAAGTCAAACTCCTTATGTAAATCAGAACCAGTTCCTTGCCTTTGCTGTTCTCAGCCTGGATAATAAAGGTAAAGCCAATGATGCTGTCTCAGCTACGTGCATGTGCAAGGTGTCCACTGGGTCGGCGGCTGCAGTGGTACTCGGCACTGTTTCCCAAGCCCTGGAAGATCTCAGGATTCACAGAACCTATCATCCATGAAACCCTGAAGGCAATCAAGTTGTATACTGTACCTGCTCTTTCTAACCACGTTTGTTGTGTGAAACAATAAAATTGTTTATAAAGCGATATGATGTATTAACAAGTTGGTGCTGATCTGTGATTGAATTGTGCTTTCTGGGGTGGCTTTCTTTGATCAGCCTTTGGCTGATCGCAGAAAGGCAGGGAAAGAAATTCAACAGCCTGTGGAAATTAAATCACTCCACAGGAACTGAAACAAGTGTAAAGCCCTACGCGGTATGCAGACATCCCATAAGGCAGAAACAGAAATGCAGCCTGCAACCACGTATTGCACACCAGCCCTGATTCAGCCAGCCAGCGTTCAGCATCTTTCTAGAGTAAATGCAAGGTGGAGCAATTATTCTGAGAGCATTCTGAAGGGAAAACATATCAGATAGAGCTAAATATCTACTAGAAGGATTACACAGTTTTGAGTAAAATCTACCATAATAGAATTCTAATACTGAAATGGGTTTCGAATACAACAATACATTTCTGATTTCTCAAAAAGCACCATGGGAGCTGAGATTGGGGTATTAATAGCAGAAAGAACAAAAGGCAGTAGGCTTCCCACATCGTATAATTCTTCACGGTAAGACAGTCTGACCCTTGCTGTGCTTACTGTTTATGGATTTCTTGGTGTAATTTTCTGTTTGAGAGAGCTTAACGGTGATCTACGCTTTGTGGACACTGTGTAATTCCATAACTAGATAACTGCTACTCCAAAACATATGAGAAGAATAAAAGCATTAAGTCTTAGAATAGCTAATTTTTATCCTTTATTTTAGAGCGTATGGCTAAGGATCAACCCCTAAGTACAAAAAAAAGCAGAAAAATGTAAAGTAGTAAATTCTTCCAAGGAACCTGTGTAAACTCTTCCCGCACAGAATTCATCAGTGTGTTAATTCAGAACTGCTGGGTAAATAGCCTTCAGATTAAAAAAACCCAACCAACCATGATGGTGATTTGCTCGCTTCAGCCAGAAGCACGTTCTTCATGCCACGCTGCTACTGCGTACAAATTATCCAGTCTGCTGTCCAAGACTACCAGGGCCCTATCTGTGCCAGCATAACCAGACAAATAAGTACAAGCATTTCACCCCAACGCCAATGAAGGCAGCTGAACTCCAAAGGTTCACAACAGGTAAAGGGTTTACACAATGCTCTTCTAACCAGTCTTTTGTATTACGTCGCTGCCAGTATGTAGGCCTTACGGAGCAACTGTAACAACTTCTTTTGTATGGGTGAAGTGCTGAGCGAACTAAGACTTAGTCAAATGCTGAAAAAAAAAACACCCCAAAATAATAATAATAAAAAAGATCTTTCTTTCAGGATATGGAACCTGGTCATATTGCTTAAGTTGCAACAGGCCCAGGACGCTCGGGACAGTCTCTCACAAGGGCATTAATTGACCAGAGATGACAGACTGTGCAGCCCCGCAAGCAGTTCAGCAATTTGTTCATGTAATTTAGCAAGGATAGAGAAGTAATACTTGGCTTTTAAGTATCTACTTATTCCAAATTTATTTGGATGTTGTAGCCAGCTCTGATACAGAGTTACAGTCCAAACCCACTCACGTACAAGAATCAAGCTCTATTTCTGTATTTGTCCATGCTGACTGTGCCAAATCAGTAAAAGAAATATCATCCCCCATGTGATTGGCATACAAGTTCCTCATCACTCCAAAGTCACAGCTAGTATCAAGAAATTCAGAATCACTGGGCCAGGCTGAGAACTGTGCACCAACCTCTGCAGAGAAAAGAGTGCAAAGCCCTGCTACGGTGGAGAGAAGTCACTGGGAGCTTTTCAGTGCTGTTTTTGGTAGACAGGAGAAAAGGGTAGTGATGTGTAAGATACAGTACAGTGTTTGTGCAGCATTGGAGCTAGTGAGGCATCTCCTGTTTTGGTTTCATGCTCTGCCCCTACATTACTTGGCCATGATGCAGACCCTGCAGACCCTCTCCTCCAGCAGTAAGCTTAAGACCTCCTCTGCAATAACATCCACCCATTTCCCCTCCTCAGACAAGCAGCAGATCAACACTGTGATAAATGCTAGATCAAAAGCTCTAGAACAGAAGGGAAAAGAGCAGAACAGCCATGCCACCTTGGACTGCTGAACTCCATGATGAAGCCTTCCCTCCCTCCCCCTCTCTCAAGTCTTGTTCCAGGTCCTGAACAGTTAGCAGCAAAGATCAGTGAGGGGACACGTGCTCCACGCCAGCCTCCTTCCAACACCCCACCAGCTCTTGTCCAAAGTTGCGGTGGTGGCTTAGTATTTGATGGTACTGGGAGGCGTGAAGGGGGATGCAAGGCTTGGGTGGAATGTCCTGGCATGCAACGAGGGAAATTGCTTTGCTGTTTTTTAGGACTAGCACTAGCCAGACTCTCTTAGTAGCCAGGCTGCGAGCAGAATCTAGCAGTTCATTTAGTGAATTGACAGTGCCCACTTTATCATCTTGGACACAGAGCTTTCAGCAGAAGTTAGTTTTAGTTACTGGCCCAAACTGTGGGTACAATAAGACCAAACTGTTCCTCAGAAACAGAAACAGTAGACCTCTCTGCCACAGTTCCAAACTGCATTCTCTTTTTGCTCCAGATCAGCCCTGCATCAGTGACTGCACAGTGCCAAGATATGACATCTATGACTCAATGCTGAACTAATGCTTTGGCTCAGTATTTGATTTTCACAAGAAATGAAAAGCAAATAGACATGGAAGATTACTGAAAGGACAGATCACTAGCCAGGGTGACTGGGCTCTACACTAGACTGACTTCTTACAAGCCATTTAAGTTTCCTGAGGTTAGCTGGAGTACTGTTCTCTCCATCACACTAAAAGGGTGTTTGATTTTGCTTGCAATGTTGCAAATGTGGCTGTTCCCTTGCAGAGCTATTTGCCCTTTGGGAAGGGGATCAAAGCATGCAATCATATTTGTAAAGCACTGAAATACTTGTAAAAAAGTGTTACGTACAGACTATTAAGAGGCTTTCTGTCAGTATTAATTTTAGAATAGCATAAAGAACCTTTTCTACCAGAAAAAAAGCTGCCTATGTGTAGGAGAAAGGGTCATACACTTATTTATTTCACTAAGTATAAATAAAGCCAGTGTGTGGCTGCTGAAGGAGAACATGAACAAAATAGACCCAGAAGCTGAAGGTTAGAGTTTAAAAGACTTCCATTTAAGTTTCAGCAGCCTTGAAAGTAGAAACTCTCCCCTATCTCACATGGCTACCTCTTCCATAGATTAGGTCTTTGGCAGCATCCCAGTTTCACATCTATATCTATCCAATGATCAATGGACAAAACTTACTGAACTGCAGCATTCAGCAGCTGAGAAGTAAGAGTGAGAAGAGATGTATAAAATAACTATGAAGACTTCTGGTATCTGGCTGAACTGAAACTTGTTCCTAGATAAACTAGCAGCTCCTTCAGTTTGACCATTAAGAATCCTTCCCCTTCCAGTGGTATTTGAAGAAAACCTCTCTGGGAATGCTGCAGCATCAGAGAAATTGCACAAGGCTTCTGTAAATTTCTGGGTTAATAGTGAGAACTTAAAAAAAAAACCCCAACAAATACTAAATGCCATGAAAATGAGTTTGCTATCATCTCTTTCGGCAGCAAAGACTACACACAAGGTCACTCTTCAAAGAAGTTTTATATTTGATATTGCTAACAACAATTCTGTAGACAGAAATCAAATGCACAGCATTATGCAACTGTGTTACAATACTTCAGTATAAGGCATTCGACTTAAATGCTGTGGGAAATAAAGCAAGCAAAAGAAGAAACACTTCTTTAACAGCAATGAGAGGACTTGACGCCAGGAGAGAGGCAGCCATCCTAAAGGCACAACAAACAACTGTGTAGTGCGATTGCACTGACCATCCTTCCACTCCACACAGAAGCAAAAGAAGTTCTGTACTTCACCAGAGCATTGCTCAGTGTGTATTCTTGGCTTGCCTGGCACTGATCAAGCTAGCTTGCAAACCTGATGAACAGTTTTCAGGCTGTACTTGTCTGCAATAAGTCTGGTTGAATCCTTGCCACCAATCTAAATCTGTGGGTCTTGGAAAAGTCCGATGCTGAGATCTCTTAACTGCAAATTTGCTACCTATACAGTGCTCAACACCTCATATCAACAGACTATCACCATGCAACAAGGACAGCAGCAGCAACACTGACCAGACCAGAAAAAACTTGTATTACTTCTTATATTTGGCAAAATTGCCATTTTGGCAGCTAAACTGTGCCCAGCCTTGCCCTACTGAGCCTCATGGCCCACTCTCTGACCTCAGTATAGCCAATGCTTTGGCACAAGGACCATTTCCAGTCAGAAACTGGGCAAGGTCCCTTCGGCTCTAAGATCACCAGGCCACACCAGCCTGCAGCTGCTGAGCCCAGTCATCATCTTTGCTTTTAAAGCACTCTAGACAACCACAGTGCTGCACAAAACACACCCATTTATTTAGCCAAATGACATTAGGTCTGCCTATTACATTGATGCAGCCAAACTGACGTTTTTATTGATCCAGGTACCCTGTTCAATGTCCCCTCTTCATTATTTTCCATTTGTCCAATTAATGTAAAAGGAGAAAAGAAAAATAGGCTGTGGCAGGACCCTGAATCAGCCAGAGTATTCATGTGGAACTACTCTCCACCTTTTCTTTCAAATGAGCACATCAATGTACACCAAGAAGCTCCCAATCTCTAAACTGGAATATGCACGAGTTTATCAGGCTTGAAAATAAGCCCACTCTTCAAATAGAAAACTGAGGTGTGCTCGGTGAGGCAGTCAATAAGAGTTTCAAAGCAAATCCTCCCTTCCTCATCACATTGTCCTTGTGGAAAGAGGGAGGGATTCTGTCTTTTCTGCTGGAGTTCCCCTACCCGTGTCATTGCTCTTCTTTCCCTCTAAGAGGTTTCCGTTAAATGAGAAGAATGCCTATTGTTTTTTCTGAGAGAAGGTGCAAACGCTGCCAACGGTGTTTTGCGTGAGTGCAGCAGCTACAAGGTAAACGGGCAGCTCTTCCTCACTGCTACCCTGCTACAACACACAGCACTTGAAACAAACTGAACAAACCAGGCAGGTATACCCTGTGCTGCAGACGCCCTCCATCTGGTTCCCTTTGCATCTACAAAAACCAAGAACTGCCCTAGCAAAGCTCAACTGACGTGTCCAAAATCTGCATTAATGCAGTACAGTATACCCAGGAGACTGAATTTTCCTTGCAGCCAAGGGTACTAAAAAGTCATTTAGCATAAACAGAAGACCTGGAAACAATCAACTCACTAAATTTAATTTGGTGTCAAACCCTGACTTTTATTGTCAGATTTAATGGGCAACTTAAAAATAAGCCATGAAGAGCTGTAAAGACAATATTCTCCTCTTTACAAAGAATAAACTAAACAGAAGGCAGCTGCCAATAAGGTAGCATTTGTTTTAGTCACATAAATAACATCTTCCATAACCTCCATTTCTTGATGTCAACAAATGACAGTAATAGAGAACCTGAGATAACAGCAGGTCTCCATGAGCTGAGAGGTAACGTTGGGTCTGCAGTGATGGACAGCTGAGCACTGTGTGCCAGATGGCCTTAAAACCTGTGCAGTGGCTTGGCTCATTCTGAATGGCTTCTTTTTACTGTGGGATATAAATGGTACATGTTTACTATGCTGTGTGGGAATCAGAGGGAGATGGTTTGTGTAACAGCTCTATTTTTTTGTTGTTGTTGTTTTTAAATGAGATGTGTGAACCTGTAATCCAAATGTTTTTTAAAAGCTCTCCCTTTTTACAGCTTCCTTTCCCAGCTGCCAACATGTTTTATATCTAAAAGCTTTGAGAATTTTCATGATTGAAGCTATTACATCAAGCAACAGCAATTGTAGGGTTGTTCAGTGTTTATAGATATATTAAATTGGTTAGCATGGGGATGGCTTTGGTTCCTAATTTGTTCAATTTCTGTCTTTTCTGGTACATTTCTACCAAGATCAGAATACCAGAAACAAACTGCACAAGCCAATCAATATCAGATGGTGAACCCAGCAGATGAAACTGTGAGAAGTACCTTTTGAAGAGTGAAAATAGATTTTTTTTGTTAATTAAGAGTCATGGAGCACCCCTCTCTCTCACCTCCCCACCATCCAAACAGGACATCTGAGATGGTGTATTTTAGCTGGCTTTTTTCTCTCATTTGGAGTCATTTCACCAGCTCTACAAAACAGGCACCCAGCAAGGTAAAACAATTACCCAGAAGGTTTCCCATTCTAAGGCAAGATAGGTTATAATGGCTAATCTTGGGGCCCCACCCTCTGTCTCTCAAACAATTCTGTCGTTCTAGATGCAGGTGAGAAATCATTGTAATTAATACATATTTCTCAGTGGCAGCTGAACTGTCCTACCTTGTATACATCATTTGTCCTCCTTGTTCCAAGAGCACAGCAGCATCTTACTTTCGGCAGTATAAAGGGAAGATCAAGTCAATTAGTTGTGAGAGGGAAAAAAAAAGCAGTTTCTCTTGCATAAAAGAAGGGGACAGCAAGTACTGCAGAGATTAGGTGGCTCGTTACATTCTTTTTTATCTCAGATTTTAAAAGGCAGCAAAAAAATGCTAAAATATCATCATAAGTATTTGCTATGAGTCTCTACAGTCATACCAAAGTCTAAATGCAACAAATAAGTATTAGAAATCCCATGTGAAGCCTAGGTGCCCAATTTCAAATCAGAGAACTGAAGTGCTTCACGTGGCATTTAGAATGCCACAAGCATCAGAGATATGCTCTTCAGAGATGATACGAGGCATTGGTACATCTCGTTACCCCTTACACTCGAAAAATCCAAATGTTCACTCCACTACTGAAATTTTTCTGCTAGACCTAGCCTCACTTGCAAAGGGCCCAACCACAAAGAATTTGTTCTTACAGAAAGAAAACCTTGAATATGAAGAGCACTTTCCTTCCACTGAGTTTCCTACACTGAAGTAAACAAAGCCCAACCCTTTTCACACAGGAAAATCATCACGTGCGTGGCGCGTGGATTAAACACAGATTAATCACCCACTATACCTCTGAGCACACTGGCAACACTACGCATTTCTGTAGCATGAAAAAACTCCAGTCATGTTCAAATGAGATTGCTGTCTCCATCCAGGCTAGAACTGCAAGTGACTGAGGTACCAGGTGTACAGCAAACTACAGATCGTCCATTGCGCAACAGTAGCCAAGGCCATGTATGCCCTTAACCCATTGCAAATGCAAAGTAAAACCACTTCCACCTGGTTTAAGCTGAAAATTTATCCTAAGTTACCATTTATCACCAGCACTTCAGTAACACTTCACACGCATTCTCCTCCTCTTGCAACCATAGTCCTTCACACACAGTACCTCAAATATCTGTTATTATGTGACTGTAGATTTAGGGAGGCAGCACTGAGGTTGTTTACATGGAAATCTGAACAAGCCATGCAGAGTGAGAGTCTCAGTGCCTTGGGAAGTTTTCAGCTACAGCATTTTTCATGTCATGCATGAATGATGGCATTTACAGAAGGACAACATCCCCTGTTATCACACCAAAGTGTTGACTGCCCTTGAAGAGAGAGAAATGCCAGCTCCTCCACCAAAAAAAAAAACCACTCCTTGCAACACAGGATTTTCTCTTAGCATTCTCCCACCTAAGATCTGACCAAACTTGAACATTCCTTACCTCACAGAAGGCAGCAGAATCACAGCCTGTGGCAGCCTGCCAGCACTCCAAGTAAAAGAGTACTCTGATCTGTGCGGTCTGAGTGTCTATTTTCTCAGCCTAGGCTGATTGCCTTTGAGCTGGACCCTCAGCTGCAGTGACATCTTCAGAGACCAACAGCTGCAAGGGATTGCACCGATTACTACAACAAACTAGCGCTAAAATGGCTGTGAAGTCTCACTGCATCAGAATGAGACACAGATAACCCACGAGGGAGATGTGAACTGGAATGGACAAAGACGACACACAAAATGAACACAGCATTCGCTGATGTTAAAGGGCAGTCACCCACAGTGTCACCCATCTTTTCCTTGACCTTTGCAAGCCCTAGACAGATCCTATAGCTTTCTGTAGGGTCACTAGTCAGGATGAGAACAAACTAACAGGCAGCTTTTCGAGTCAGCCTGACTTGTTACACTCAAGGCACAGCCCCATGTTTATATTGTGTCCATAATCCTTGGGATCCAAGACCTCTCCTAGACCACAAAGCCTCTGGGACTCTAGATTAAAGCCAGGGATAATGCGGCAGCACACAAGGAACACAGACTTCACAAGACAAATTTCTTAAGTTTTATGGGATACAGGCAGAGAACTACAAACCAGGATTCACAAACTCCAGTTCGGTGATACAGCAGCTTCCTAAGCCTGCTGACGGTGCCAGGGAAGAGCACGAGGGGCTAGACCTGCCCAAAGGCTTCAGCAGGTGTATGTTCTGCCCAGCTCACAGGCTGCAGCTACTGATGCCGGCCTCAGCAGCAAGGTTCGCCAGCAGTAACTGTGGAATGGCGAAGGGGCCCGTGCTAACAAACTGGAGCTAACAAGCTGTAACTGGTGCTGTGGGAGCGTGGTGGCAGCAGCCCCAGTGACAGTGTTGCACAAAGAAAGCCTAACGGGAGTGCTGGCTGGCATGCAGGATGGGGGAAGCAGCGTGGCACGTACCCTAAGAAACACCTGGAGTCCAACAGTGTGATTGGCAGAAGCAGTGTGAGGGCTCTGAGGGTTTTCTTTTGTCTTCAACGCAAGTGGTTATCGTCTACAGACAGTTGTACTCTCGATGGTACAGGCATGACCTGGGCCTGCCTAAGCTGCTGAAAGGAGCTCGACAGTAGAGACAATCTACTCAAAAAGCCAGTGCTTTCTAGACTTGGACTTGGACAGTGAGCCAAATTCTGTTTCAGCTTTACCAAGAAAAGCCAGGTGACCAGAAAACAAATGAGAAAAGCAGAAGTGGGATCACAGGGTGAAACTAGAGAAGGAGGCGTCTAGTCCAACAGAAGCTGCACACAGGAATCACACTCTCCTCTTCCAGATGTTTTCTGTGCTCAACAGCTGGGAGCAACTGGAGGTGCAATCTCTGCCCTTTATAAGGGTTAGGCATGAGCACATGCATGTCAGAAGTGGGAGAAGAGATCTCAGGGTAAACTGAATAACTCTGCTGTAGACGCTCCTCAGACTCTGCATCTTGAGAGACCCAAGCTAGAAAGTATAACCCCAGTTAGCTCTGCAGTCTAACTCTGCAGCAGAGGAGCTGTCTGCCTAATAAATAAAGAACTCCTGCAGAACATGGATGGCTCAGGTGCACCTCACACACACACACACACACACACACCCCTCACCCCTTAACTGTCAGTGTAGGGGGTGTTCTGAGCTAAGCACCCTCTCTACTATCCCAGGTGCTAACTGACACTGGGATAGGACAAACCCCAGAGGTAAGTTCTTCCTTCCCCCAAAAGCCTAGTGTAAACCCCACTCACTAGACGACACTAAGAATGCAAGGGTAAGAGCCCGAGTGACATGCCGGAAGGCTTGAATCACTGCACAGCCTAAACATGCCAGACTTTACTTCCTAAAATTGCTTCTGCAGTTGTTGAATCATCAGAAGAGCTCTCCTCACACCTACTGCAGTTTAATTGGTTTGACTGCAGGTGACCAGGCTGTATACAACATTCAACGTACGGTGTTACAGTCTTCGCGCTTGCCTTTTTCTGCTGACAATACCTCACTAAGCATGTCCGGAAACAGGAATACAAGACTGAGGTCAGCACAGGGTGCAGGTACAGTGAGCTCCATCATAGCACCCACCATCCACATTCAGTTCATTGACGGCTCTGCTGGGGCAAAGGAGCGGTCACCCTGTTTTCCTCTTTTCCTCAGCCCACTGGTTCCATTTGCGTTACTGCCACACATAAAGCAATGGTCTTTACTCCTTCACAGTTCAGTCACCTCTACTGTTCTTCTCCTAACATTGGGCCAAACTTAATTGTTCATCAAACCAAGTGTGCCTTAGGCCCTTTAAATGTGCAAGCAGTCCACGGCTCCAAAGAGCCACTGAAAATATTGTTCAGATCTCATTTTCACTGCATTGCCCACAAGATACACGACAATGGTTGGACAGACTGTGCTGTCTCAACACCGGTCACTCCCCAAGTTGCACTTTTTCCCCTGCCTCTGCTGTTACCCTGTGTTCCTCTGGCCTCTTTTTTCCTCTCCTATTTTTCTGTAATTGTTTAAAGGTCTTTGGGACAGGGCTTAACTTTTCATTACATACACAGTAGAGTCTTGAGTCTGATTGGAGCCCTTAGATGCAATGATACAAGTTAATAATAATAGCTGCAGAACAGTGGTAATACTCTAGTTGTGATGGGCATGCTGGAAAGATTACTTGATGTTTATAAAGCTCTTTGAGGCTCTTGGATGAAAGTCAAGCTAGTGATACACAGGATTTATTATTCTATTCAGCACTTCAGTAACCAAGGCTAGCATCTATTCTAGTTGAAAAAGATTTTTACTATATTGTAAAATGGAAACAAAATGAAATATATAGAGTGCATGGTGCTTTATATATAAGGCACAGGCAGCACAGAAACAGAATTTCATTATTGAAATGGATGTAGCTGAAGCTGTTACACACAGCAGGTATAAGACCAGATTCACTGACCTCTTATTCCATTTAATCAAAACTGTTAGTATATGGTTTTCCAAAGGCCAAAGAAAATTTCTGGGTTTTTTTGTTTTGTTTTGTTGTTTTTTTTATCAGATATTTCATGAGTTTGCAATAAACCTTTGTAGCTGCTTATGATGTGAATCTCAAACAGACTTGACCAGCAATGAAATGACAATAAAGTGGATGTATGCTTGACAAACAAAACCACAGTTCTTCTGTAATACTGTGTGCATTTAACCACCAGATCGTAACATTCAAAGGGGCTGCACTCCCCCATCACAAGTTTCTGCTCATTTCACAGCATCCCCCACCGCTCTTTTTCGACACAGGTCCCCAGTAAGTTCCCCCCTCCTCCAGTTCTGTGCTTGCTGAGCACAGAGGGTAGATGATGTTGTTTTAATGGTGCTAGTTATGCTATATGTGGTCTTGCTGTTTCTAGGAATAGACATGCTCAGACATCAATTAACATCTAATTGCGGGAATTAATCTTGTTCCTCTGCCTCAGACGCCACAGAGATCAAACCAAGCCCATTTGCAGCTCTATTTTTAATTCAGTGGAATTATAGTTTTTCCATCCAGTGAAAACTAATTAAGTGACATGCTGTCCAAAGAATATACAGTTCAGGGATCAGGATGTTTATGAAGAAATGAGACAAGCAGGAAGATTGTGCCAATAGATTGGCACAATCACTGTGCCAAAGCAAAAGCATCTTTGTTACTGCAAGTCTTTCTTCTTCATCACACCTTCTCACCAGTATTTCTCTTCACACCTTCCTGCTTGAGTGATCCTCATGGAGACAGTGAGGGTTATGAGCGTGGCTTCGGAAGGAGCTTAACTTGCCACTGTAGCAGACAATCCCTGATCCTCAGGGTCAGTCTGTGCATAGGGGCAAAACAAGCATGAAAAGACGATAAAACAAGGAAGTAGAGGGAAAGGATTTAAAAACAAGCACTATCAAAAAAAAAAAAACCAAAACAAACCACAAACCAAAAAAAAAACAAACAACCCCAAACAAAAAGACAAACCCAAAATGTTTTTGCAGCACTCACTTAAAGCAGTCAGCCACCTTCTCCATTACCTGCTAAAGAGAGAAACTGCAGGCCGCAGACAAGGTTTTGTACTGTATCTTGCAAGTTTTTGTACTGAATGAAGCCAAGTAGTTTTCAGCAGACAGCTCCTAGTCTTAAGATGCTGCTCCAGTTTCCTATGCATATAAGCAAGGAAGACTTGAGCTTGGCTGGTGAAGTTGGGATAGAAACAGGCCGGATAATTCAGCAAGAAAAGAATAGAAATCTATATAAGAATGAACCTGCAACAGATAACAATCAGAAAGCTATTTGAGCCTGACCTTCCAAAAGGGCTGCACGAGGTAACTTGGTCATGAGCCTGCACTTTGGGGCTGGGTCACAATACCTTCTTATATTAAACCTAAAGCAGGTGAAGAAAACATTTATGTTCACTTACAACACAGACTAGTGACTTATATTTCTTACTGGATGGAAAGGGAATTTGATGGCTCCTTCAGTTTTCAGAAAAAGCTGAACAATTCCTGCCTCGCTCCTAGGTTAAATTGGCAAAGCCCTAGGTTAAATTCCAAGGTCAACTGACACGACATGTAGCTTCACTCATTTTTACTGCTTGTGTCAGTCCAATTATTCACTTGGCTCCTCAGCATCAGTGGCTAGAGCAGAGCTGATCTCACCTGAGGCCGTCAACCCTGTGCTTCCTTCTTCTGTCATTTGCCAAATACAGCATGCCTAGTAAGGAGTACCATCAAACCCCTCCTTTGACTTCATCATGCTAAAGGAGGATGTGGAACATTCCCACTTCAATGCCTTCATAACAGTTCAAACTCACTCCAGAACTGCATCTTAAGGTAAAGGTGCCAGAGAGATTCACGCCTTTTCCATTGGTCACTCTCTGTGTGAGGAGCCCATTTGGAATGGATGAACATTAGTAAGCCCTGCACCCACAGAAATTTCAGAATTTACCAAGAAATAAAAAGGGTGGTGGAGGAGCACCACCATTCCATCTGTGCTCAGACTTTCAAAGCCCACTTTCTTACTTTAAGGAAAAAAAAAAAAAAAGCATGGTGCCTAGAGCTCTGGCAACCAGACTCATCTTTCCCACATTGCATCGTAGCCCTAAATGTGACAAGTGTTGGTGGAGGTTTGCTACATCACACCTGATTCAAGAAACTTCTGGTTCCTGCAGAAGGGGAAGATGTTCAAAAACAAGACCCAGTTTGGTGAAACTTTCCTAGGAACGGGTCAAATTTACACATGCTTATGTGTGAGTGAGAGACAGGCAGGCTGTTTGTAGCCATCTGCAGTAAGACAAGAAAACCAAACCCATTTATTCAACGCACATCATTAGTTACTTGATTTCCTACCAAGCAGCAATAAACACTCTTCTGCTGCTTCCCATTCCCCTCCTCCCAGCGTTTCCATTAGGAGCTCAGACATCAGGAGTGGGAAAGGAGGGAAACAGAGACTCAAATTCCATAAACCAATTCCAAGTTCTCCAAATACTGGGAAGTATCAACCTTGACTTATAACCTCTGTGCCCCCCGCTGTCCTTACTCACTGCTGACAGTATAGCCCCAAACTACTAACACCACATCATGAGAACAATTTTACTTGATTGCTGCTTCTACTACTGTGTTGCTGGAGTTTTCCCTTTCCCTCCTAATTACAACCCCCAAATCACTCCTCACCAACAATCCATACCATCACAATCCAGTACTTTTCTGAAGCAAGAGAAAGTCATGTGATCAGTGAGAGAGCTGAAAGAATCCATTCCACAGTGTTTCACCCTATCCTACACCCAAATTACTTCCTTTAGGAAACTGACATTGCAATAAAACAAAAACATGAAGAAAAGTGAACCCTTCCCAGCACAAAGTTCTTAATTCACTGTCACTTAATTCACAGGTGAAACCCCCACAAAACACATAAAGCAAGGAGCATTGTAACTGAATAGTAATTACCTCTTTTGCAAATTACACAGAATTTTCTGGTAAGAAGAAGCACTTGCTATCACCTTGGAAATATATCTTATGGTACAGAAGAAAAGAAACAATACAGAATTCAAACTCTCTGATAAAGTGACCTTAACGTAAACCCTAAGCACAGAAACAACACTGTAAAAAGTAAGCCATGCTAAGGCAAAAACATTCTCACATTCAGAGATCTCTTTTCTTTCTTTCTTCACAGACCTCAAAGGCACAGACAGTGACACCCTGATCCAGAGCAACCGGCTTACTTCTTCGGAGTAACAGATACACACCTGCACTCAACAGTAACAAAGTGCTACAGTTAAAGTGGTGCAAACATGAGAAAAGAATTCAAATTGCTAAACACAACACGGTTTGGGGAATATGCCACAGGCATGGAAGTAATGCTAAAGCACACCAGCACTTTCCACAGTATTTGTAAATAACAGCCAAGACTTTACTGACTGGGAAAGAAGGGTGTTTAGATGAAAGACTGCAGTATCCCATTTCAGACTTCAGTTGCAAAGCAAATCAAAACATGACTTACATTCCTACCTCAGTTTCCCATTTATATGGTGATGATACTAATATCCAGACACCTTTTAAAAGTATTTTACTATCTTTGTTTGACAAGTGCAACATTGATTTTTTCATGCTAGTCACTTCTAGCATATTCATTAGCTCTACTTGAAGACATCACAGCTTTACTAGAGACACCAGAATGCTTCATAAATTTCAATTACCTGAGACAAATCATTATTACTATTATTTTATTAACTCTTGTCTAATTGCCTGTTGTGCATACAATTATAAAGTTAATATATGTAAATCCCACTTTAGAAGTTATTTCTGTACCTTTTATCTGCATACCTAGCACATGTATACACCTGATTAATTTTTTTCATTAGCTTTAAAATCTCCATCCTGAAATTTTCACTGTGCTTACATACAATGGTGTGATTTAGACATTAAAACATGATTTTTTGGGTGATACTCTTTACTTCAAAAGCAGTCATTTGTGTCAGTGAAAAAAAAAAAAATCATCTTACCGTTCAGATGTACGCAGAAATATTTATATTCACAGGAAATCTTGAAAAAAGAGGATCACATCATTGTTTCCTTGGGGTTGGGTTTGGGTTTTTTCTTAGAGAGGAAAACAAAGGCAGCCACCTTGTTGAGTCTGGGGCATAATTAATGGATCAAGATCCCAAATTACTAATCAACAGCTTTCAGCTGTTGCCTCTTGACGGCAATGGTCTGCTTTTATAGCACATCTGACAACTTAAAATACACACCTAAAATAAGGCAGCATTCCATTTTAAGCATTAATCCCAGGACTATTATTAATTTGTAAAATAACTATTGTGTTCCTCAAGGCAGGGATCAGAACTCTGGACTCCCAGGTGATTGAAGTACTTCGTGTGGGAGCCAAGCTTCCTCTCCCCATGTATTATTTTCTTCATGGTAGCACAGCTTCAATAACACAGGTAGCAAGTACTCTGCCTCTCTCCCAGTAAGCTACAGGCTTAGAGTATTTCTGGGAGTAGAGAGATGTGGCTTTGAAAGTCATGAGGTTGCAAAGAAAACGTCTCTCACTTTCAGCACAGTTTCTCTGACAAGGTGTTATATACCAAGATTACACCTCCATCTCTTCTCCTACAATGATACATTAAGGGGGGGGGAGGAGAAAAAAAACGCAGCTCTCTTCTCTTTGAAGGCATCTCTGCTCAGTAAAGAACTCCAGATGATATCCCAAGTGTTTCCAAATTAAACGCCTGCACTCTGAAGAGAGACAGGATGGATGATAAACCCTTCCATTCAGAATTTCCTACTGGTTAGCTCTGTCCTGTGTTCAAAACACTGCTCTGAAAGTAATTTTGATATACCTAGCTTTTCCTACACCTCATTCAAGGAGTTCTAGTGGGATTTGATGCAGGTTTCAGATTCAACTCCAGGGACAGGTGATTAAAAAATAAAGCATTCCGACATTTAAAGTGCCACGCTTCATTGTGCTGAGTTGGTTTTGGTACCTAGCTCTCAGAAACAGAGGTGACGAAGCTGTACTTAACTTGCCTTCCCCAAAGTTAACAAGCATGTGAACGTTAACACAGCAAGGTGTTTTTAAAAAAAAAGGGGGTGGGGGGAGAAGGGTACAAAACTGAAATGATGGGAAGTGGAAAACAATGGTAATATTAAAATATGAGATTTCAGGTAAAACTATAGTAGTTTTACAACACTACGCAAGCGTGAGCAGGTCCTGTGCAGACCCATACTCTTCCCTGGAGTGTGGCAGAAACAAGGGAACACACCTTGGGTGCCAGGATGCATGTCAGCCCCCCAGGGTTGGGTGGGAAATGATGAAATCATGATGGGAAAAGCCAAGAAAACAAGAGATAAATCCCGAAGGAATCACGGGGCATCTCTTGTTAATAAACACGATGACGATGGAATTGGTGTCAAATGGAACCAAAGTAGCGTGTGGGCTGTGACTGTCGTGCCGTGACTGAGACTGACCTCGGCCCCGCGGCCCAGCCTCACCTCAGCCCGGGCAGGGCCGCAGCCCCGCTGTGGGTGGGGGGAGTCCTCGGCAGCGAGCCCCCGGCGCCATGCCAAGGGCTGAGGTGCCGCCGTGTGCCGCCTCTCACCGTGGTATCTGATCAGGGTAAGGTGCCTCTCCCTGGGACAGATAAGCCACTGTTCTTGTAAAAAGCAATCCCGTTTTGAATCTGAACGGCCTCCAAGAGAGTAAGTTGTTTTTATCATCGAGTCTGTCTGTACAGAACACACCAGATCGGTTGCTGGAGATAAAGCAAAGGACAAGGTTTAACAAAGATACCAAAGGGTTTAACAAAGATACCAAAGGGTTTAACAAAGATACCAGAGGGTTTCTCACAAAGCTGTGCTCAATATACATGATGTCCATGGTTATCGATACCGTGGACAGAAAGAGGTGGCCACTGTAGATCATACATCTCCAGAGGGCAAAGGTCTTTCCACAGCATTTTTTTATGTGAAATTTTATCTGGTGCCCAAAAAGTCCCAAACGGTTCTTTCAGCTGTGTTTCACTGAGGATCCTAGAACAAAATAATAAACCCTTAAATATGTGATTGCATTAAGCTCACAATGTCAACCTTAATACATCACTGTTAACCATCTGACAGGGTGTGTGGAGATCAGAGAACGTTAAATAGTTAGTAGGTTGCTTTCCCGTCACCCTTGTCTTGCCCAGCGGTTTGGCTGCACTTGCTTGGGATACTCTGAAAGAAACAATGTGAAAAGAGCAAATCCAAACATTGCCTCAGCTTCCAGAATGCTGATGATGGTGAAGCTCATACCGTAGCTCAGCTGAATCTTCCTTTGAGGTCTTGGCCAGACAAACTGTTATTTAACTCACCTGCTTTTATTTTTTAATAAAATTGTCTTTAAAATGTATGAGGCGCATCGGAGAGGACAAGGTGTACAAGGACAGAAAGTGCACTGTCAGCCAAATAAGCAGCTAAATGTAATAAATAAGTAACAAGAAGAAGCAGAAGGCTCTGAAAGATGGGCCAATAAAGTTGCGGGAATGCCCAGGAGAGCAGTCTCGTAGAAGAGCAAACACTACAACTTTGCTCCCAGATGGCCACCCAGCACAGAGGACGTGGAAGAGAAAGCTACCGCTGCTTGGGGCAGATGCAGTAAGACTCCAAACGCAGGCACAGGCACTTCCAGGGTTAGAATTATTAATGCTTTACACAGAAGTAGTCGGACAGATGCTAATTACAAGTCACAAGGGGAAGGACAATGGGTTCCTACTTGCAGTGACTCTGAGCTCTGTGTGAGTGTTCTACAGCAATCAGTCAGTCTGCTGTTTCAGCTCGCTAATGACTAAGGCAAATTCAAGGAAACCTGGAATTGTCCCCTCTTCTTCCTTTCCCTTCCCCCAAGATGAGAAGGGCAACACTCACCTTTCCCTAATGCCCTGTGTCCAGGAACTCCGAGATGCTACACAGGATTTCTAGACCTTTACAGAAAGGGCAGTAAGTAACATGCCCAGGCTGCTTGCTTGTTCCTAAGAATTTAAGTGAAGATGGAAGTGGAGGGAGGGACACTACTACGACCTGCCACAACTGATATATACAGAAGTACACAGGGAAAATCCCGACATCCATTTGTTGGAAAGTAATACGGTCATGAAACTGTTAAATCTGAGTTGATGCCATTATTCCCAAATGTTTCACTGATTTGTTACATCGCCAAAAACCTCCATTATTAACTGCCCAGACACTGTGTGCCCTTGGCTTCACATTTCTCCATTTAAATAGATGGAGACTGGGGAGATATTTTCAAAGAAGAGCTGTAAATTTAAACTATTTGATTTTCAGAGGTGCTGAGATTTCTTATCTGCCAGTGAAATGAATTGAAGGGGCATTTGCTCAGCACTGCTGAAAATTAAGGTGGTTTTGCTCAGGTAGTGCATCAATTTGAAAATAAAAGCCTGGTTTACACACCCAGGTTGAAGATTTTGACCATGATTTTTATCAAGCATCAGTCTAAGGCCAAGTGCAAGATGCATGTGGCACGTGGAAAAAAAAAAAAAAAACAACCTCTTTTCATACTTCACAAATATTAAGGGCAGCAATTTTGTCTCAGCTTTTCTTTTCAGTAGCACAAGGTGCTCTGGAGATTAATGGACCTGCTCCATTATGTTAGTACTTAGGTGCTCATTAACACAGTTGTCCCCTTTGGGGCAGGGTGAGGAGGGGCCTGAGGACTGATAGCTGAAATTCTGACGCTGGCTGTGGAAAGCCCTTTTCTCTGTTCCTTAAGTGGGGAAAACCTATTAAAAGATTTGTTTTACCCTGAAAATGCAGGAGGGCCTGTGGTACATTAATTTTTCATATGGAAAAGATAGAAACAGGTTGCAAGTTTAAATAATTTACTTAGAAGAGGTAACATCCCCTTTTTTATCTAAAATTCATTCATTTTTCAAATATAGATGTATCTGAGGAACAGATTACTGCTGGCTACTGAACAGTTCATAGTGGGTATGGTTTTGCTGGCTCAGTGGAAACCCCAGGTGATACACCAGCCCCTAATGCCAGCTCATCCCACCACAGCAGGATCCCGTGAACAGCGTGGTGAGGCAGAAGGGCCCTGTTGGTCAAGACTTCTGTAGCAAAATGCACAGGAGAAACTCAATAAACAATCCCTTAAAGCAGCCTAAATCCTTATGGTGAAACCCTTCTGAATTTATTCTCAAACTGTCTAAAGCTGATATTATCCCATCCATAAGGATTTCTGGGATATTCTTTCACATTGCAGTTATCAGGCAAACGGCAAGCTTTGCTGTGCTTTAGTCATCCTGCTTCCTGGGGTTAAGCTCTACGTAAGGAATAGGAACACCTCCCAAACATTTTCTGGCTACATAGTACAGTATTTTTAAATCTGATAATTATGATTAATACTATGCAGAGGGGTATGAATGCAACAGTGCTAAATAGAGAACAAAACCAGAAAATGTTTGAAATGCATCAAAAACATTCAAAATACTTCACAACAGCAGAAAAATGGGAGACTGTCTATTTACAAGCAGTCTCATCTTTCGGAAATCTCCATCCCAATACCAATGATGGAAGCCTTTCTTTGCCAATAGTTCACTCTAGTTAAGAGACTGAATCAGAAAATAAAATCTCCTGCTGCTTTCAACACCTTTTGCATCAAGAAAGAACATCACAAGCATGACAATAAAGTCTATTTTTTAAGGCATTGCTCTCATGCTAGGAAAAGCATCTTTGGAAACGCCCCCGTCTCGAGCCTCCCACCGTGTCAGGAACAGCATTAGCAAAGAAGCTGGCAGAAGATGAGCGTGTTAATCTCTGGGTGGTATTGGGGTGTAACCACTCACACAGGTCTTTCTACCATGCAAGGTCTACTAATAAGGAATTAGATCAGTGTCTCTCATCTCTCACTACAGAATGGCCTTTTAAAAAAAAATGTAGAATAATAATTGTTTTCAAAATTCCACATCGCAAAACCAGCTAACAGATGGCAGCTGACAGGGAACGTGGCTGGCTTGACCTAACTTACACTTCTGAGGAGCAAAGAGCATTCTGCACTTGGGATGGATAGCTAAATCATGCTTATATTATTTGCTAATGATTAGTTTGTGAGAGCTGATTATATTACATACTAGCTCTTTCCCAACAGCTGTATGACCTCATGTAACAAGCCCATATCAATCTGATTTTATATTATGAACGTTACAGTGCCGGTGATGGCTATGAGTACAGTCCCTCTGCTAAAATTTTTTCACACAAAATGCTCAGTGAGTAGCTCTGGGTGTGAGATCCACTTACAGAAACTGTTATCTGTTCAGAAACAAAATTCAAACTCAGTGGGTAAATAATTTGTTGCGGATAGCTCATGTAGATCAACAGTGGCAGGCTGGGCATACTGTCGCTGTTCTTCTCTGTACCCACAAAACCCACTTGTAAGGGTACATGCTGCACATCAGCATAAAGGACAAGCAGAATATCAAGCATTTTCTTTGGGGAAAAAGTGAATGTGACGCTTTTGTCAGCTGCTTCCAGCAGACAACGTGAAGCTGTGGGCAGGAAATAGGAAGCTCTAATACAACAAAGCTTTTCTAAAGGGCAAGTCAAGTAAATGCTCTTTAAAATTTCCAGAAGAACAAGCACATGTTTTTGCAGGTAAATCTGCTGTCCAGCTGGATCTGTTTACTACCTGCCTTATCTCAGAGACACAGCTGAAATAATAACAGGGATTTTGATGCTGGCAAGTTGCTTAAATATGGCTCATTAAATGCCAGGGTGACTTGGGAAAGTGAGGAGTTTGCTGTAAGACACAGTAATGTCAGTATTGGGGACCGGTACATAAGACTGCCCTCGTTGCTGGCAAACTGTAAGGGCTGTGTGCTCAAGGGGCTGGAATGTGACTTGGTTTCACGTTGAGGAAGGGGCTTGAGGACATGGGAAAAAGGGCAATATGTATACATCTGAGAAGCTGTGGATGGACAACCTAGTCTACATCTTCACCAGTGTCACTGTCACATTAGATGGTGGCCAAGACAAGATTTACTCTTCCAGCGCTTTTATAAGGAGCTGAACCTTGGAGACAGGCTGGAGAGAGAAACGTTATGGTTATGACGTGGTGCTTGCTTTTCTCATTAAAGAAATGTGATTAGTGTTATTGCTTACTATACATCCTAACCTTGGTGATTTGAAATCTGTTTCATGCTGACCATGTCCCAGTGCACAGGACCCCGCTGTGAAGGCAGTTGGCTACCCAGGAGGGATGGTTATTGACTCTTCCTCATCACCCTCACCCAGAAAAGGAAAATAACTTCTTTATCTGACCTCTGCAGGAAACCTGAAGCCTCTAACAGCCTTGGCAGCAAGGTGATCTAAATACTGATCAGTAGGAATCCTCTCACTGGTATCTTTCGTCCACTGCTGCCAGCCCTCAGAGCACACTTGGCTTTTGCGCCCTCCAGGGAAGACTCACACTTTTCTACCAGCTCCTGAATCATCTTTTTACAATCACACACATAACAGAGCAAATGGCTATTCACTGAAGCTTGGGACTTTTAACCAGGACTTTTCTATTAACATTCATTCTGAATCCTTATCCACAGAGGTGAAATGTTGGGCTCATATTGTTTATTGCTCCACTTTAAGTAAAACAAATGATTCTTCATGGAAGGGAGGTACGGGCACAGAGGTATCAATCACAATCCTAGTCTCTAATCCACAGCTGTGTTAGCATGTGGGATCCAGAAGAATGCGTCAAAAGAATCAACATGCCTTTACCCTTCATTATATAGTAATAAAGAAGAATTTCTGAATCTGTATCTGACTTGCTCTTTTCCCTTCTGTTTTTCTGAAGCAGGGCAACAGAACATACACACACTGAGGTATCCAAATCCAGTGTTTAAGACAGCAGAAAACTGATTACCACACTATGCTCTGCCAGTTCTCCAGAGATCTTATAACAGCTCATAATTGCTAATTCGGCCTCAGAAACCCCAGTGAGATAGGCTGGAGCCATTATTTTCATTTTTAAATATGAGGAAACAGAGTGAAAGGCTATGACTCATGGAGCTTTGCTTCAGTAAGACATCCTGGAAACGTAGCATTGCTGCATTAGAGCAGACTAGTTCATGACGGCTCGGCCCCCGTTCTCACTGAGCCCCAGAGCAGCGTGCACGCTTAACTTAATGGTGTTGGTCACACACTCGCAGTTGCCACCAACAGATAGATCAGAAGAAGCTATAAAATCCCAGGGCATAAAATCCCATCATTCCCAGGGCATGCACTAATCACTTTTACTAAAACCAGTCTCCTTCTTACTTGCTGCATGTACCTTACGTTATTAGCTGTACAGCCGCCAAACGTTAACAAGCCAGAGAAGGGTGCCTTCTTCTACAGCTTGCTTTATGTCATCTTATGGTACCCTCCTGGAAGATAACTGGGAGGATCCTTCAGATGGAGAAGCTAAAGCTTGGCTATCCAGGTTTCTAGACAGGTGCTGCAACTGTTTATTTTTTTTAAAAAAATAGAGGCACCATCACAACCACATTTTAATGAATTTATGACTGCAGTGCTCAGTGCTGAACCCAGAGCTATTTGTGTAAGTTAGGTACCTATCCTTGGTGCCTTCTAGAGGAGGCCCTACAGCTTTTGTGTCTGGTTCCTGTTTCATCACTCTGAGCATTAGAATTCTGGATATCCTTAAAAAGGTAAAATTACATCTTCCAGTGCCTTTTTGTGTTCCCAGGATTGGACAAGCATTGGAAAAGGAGGCTGGGTTTGCTTTTATTTTCTGCAGCTGTAATACTGAACCGAAGTGCCTGAAGGTGCACACCTAAAAGCCTATTGCACTAGCTCATCCTGAGCCCAAAGGAGGAAAGAAAACTGTACCTTACATTCAAGCTGTGAAACCACAGTAATTAGTCTTTTATTAGGGACCCCCCACACACACACTTTTAACTGCAGCCTCTGTGTTTTTTCCAAGAATATCTAGAACTTGAAATCAAAAATATTTCAGATTGTTTGCTTTGTCTGAGACCTACTGTTTTTTAACTCATCACCCACTAAAAAACTTCTTTGGGTCCTTTCTCTAGGCTCTATCAAAGGGATGAAAACAATAAGGGATTCTGGTGCTCGTTCTTCCTTTACCTGTTACAGAATCAGGATAGTCTACTAGCACTGTTGTAGTGAAAATACAGCTCTCCTTCAAAGTTTTTAGAATGACAAAGGAGCTGATTTTTGTTGTTGGTTACAAATTAATTTTAATGGATTTTTTCTTCATCCCTCATTAGACAGGAAGGGGAATGTTTCAGCTTACCACTGTCCCCTGCAGTTTTCCCTGTTCTCCCAGGGAGGTGAATGTATCCAGGAGGCAAACAAAACCTGCTTTGGTTCTCTCTAAATATTTGAATACTCGGGATTCCCTTCAAGGGTTTTTGATTTAGCTGCCTCTCCTTCTGCATATACATTTAATTTGATCTAAGAAGCTCATCCAATTTTTCCGCTGAAAATACTGATAGTCATGTATCTGATTTACCATGGCAGTATAGAACACAAGCGCTTTTCCATGCTCAGCTCAGGATAGCTTTGTAATCCATCTTCTTCTCCTGCACCTCTGTTTCATAGTCATCTCAGCCTTGCAGGGCTGCAGTTTGCAGAAATTAATGCCATGGACATTACTATACAACCACCTCTCTGTTTTCTGGGACGGGATTATTCATACTGTGGTTTATCCCTAGTATGGCTGCGGAGGTAGCGCATTGCCAGGTGGGCTGTCAGGAATAGTGTGCAGGGACATCTTCCAGAGCTGCAGACCTAGATCCTGGCTAGCACCACACTGGATTAATGAATCCCCTCTCTGGAAGACTGGGGAACACTAGTGTGACTGCAAGAGCCAACCTAGCTCT
This sequence comes from Falco naumanni, assembly GCF_017639655.2. Taxonomy (NCBI): domain Eukaryota; kingdom Metazoa; phylum Chordata; class Aves; order Falconiformes; family Falconidae; genus Falco; species Falco naumanni. The sequence continues at coordinate 14,060,134 of NC_054065.1, forward strand.
TGTCCAGTGCAGGTCTGATTTCAGTCAAGCTTATTATCTGGCCACAGACATTGGGTATATTATATTGTGCTCTCAGGTGTACCCAGTAATACTTGTATAGGCTTCTCATCTCACAGGTTCCCCCATTACCATTGATAATGGAGATTTTACTACAGGATCTCTCTCCCATCTCTTATCCAATAGTATCTGTGTATATGGGAAGAACAAAGGAGGCAGCTGAGATCTGCAGGCTTGTCAAACAGTGCAACTGCAGCAGCTCAGTATGCATGTTTCCATTCTTAGCTGAATGCATTTTGAAAGAGGTTCCAAAGATGAAAAACTGTCCAGATATGACTTCATCAAACACAGCTTCATTCTTGGTTCATTTCTTGCCTCTCATGCTTTACTTATTTACACACAGGTAAGACAGATTCAACCTGGAGCAGAGCCTGTCCTACATTTTCAAGAGGCTAGGGAATGACCAGGCAGAGTGCCAGGACTGAGCATGCCGCTGGAGAAGCCACCTGACACAGAAAAATGGACTGGTTTCTCTAGCAGGGGTGCTAAATTAATTAACTGTAGTTTATAATACATTTGATATGCTTTGGGGCTTTCATGTTCAGGAAAAACAACACTTTGGAGGGAAATAACAGTAAATAGTTTTTGAACTAGCTAATTATGACTACTATTTCTCCACTTCCAGCTGTACTCCCAAGCCCTTGGCTGTCCTTTCTGCCCCATTTGTGTGCGTGATTTCCTTCAGACTGATTTAATAGAGAGCATCTTTGCATGCACATTTTGTTTCACTTCAGTATCTCCAAAACTAAGCTTCTTTGGGATTTTTGGCTTCCTGTATCTGCTTTTTGCCACAGCTTCTCAGTTTTCTCTTTGTTTTGGCTGAGATACAAAATTTGAGGTTCTGAGCAACTTCGTTGAGGTTCCATGTTTTGAAAGAACCAGAAAATAACTCATGTTTCTTCATGGAAATTCTATTGGCTGTTTTCCCTTTTAATGCCTCTTCCATCTCTGTCTTAAGGACATGTACTGCCCTTTTTATTTATTCTAGTTCTCCACATCTCTTTTTTTCTTCCTATTCTTTCTCACTTTCCCCCCTCTAACCTTTCATTTCCTCTGTCCTTCCAGCTTCTCTTCACTGAGGAGTAGAAACTCCTGTTCTCCTCAGTCCTGAAGGGTTTTTACTTGCCATGCTTTGCATGAAAAGCCTTCCACCTTTAAAATGCTTTTCACTTTTAGAGTAGAAAAGTATACATTGGTGTCAGGCATAATATTTGAATATAGTGTTGGATTTTGAGTGTTTGACTATCCTCTGTGCTGCCTCCTCTTTCTGTATGTCATTCTCCAGTATTGTCCTAACTTCCTTGGCAAGCCATAAGGACACAGTCATGTTTATTCAGAAGTCCCACTTGAGAGGTGAAGCCAACTTCATGGTTTGCTGAAGCTTACAGGAAGTTTTGAGGTGGGTATTAGCTGACTAATAATCTTAGGAGAATTAGCAGTCTCCCAAGTCAAATCACTATCCTGCCAGTAGCATCTGACAGGCTGAGAAACCCATTTGAATGCAAGAAGTATGTACCCAGATTCACCAAACAGCATTTCAGGGGTGGGTGTTTAAAATTAAAACTATGTTTTGGCAAATAACATTTACATCCATAAAATGTAAGCCTGTAACTTTCCACCTGCAGCCAAATTACAGCCTGGTAGTCTAGTCAGAAATGCAACTTTGAGTTTCACTCTTGAATCTATCAGATGAGGCATAGCTTTATCACTTTTGAGCTTGTATACTACAGAGAATTTAAACTGCCTTACAGCTATGGATGGTAAATCCCTGACCTGACACTGTGGTGAGGGACACTTGTTTGCTGTTTCCCTGCTACAACCATTAGAGAGTGCTTTCTCTGGATCGGAGTTTGCAAAAGTATTTCCTACGGATCTCAGGCTAGCTGGTGGGTTAGTTAGCCTCTTCTCTTTCTGTCATCAAAAGAAGAGTATAGCATGAATAGAAAGAGGTCGTGAACATGGAGAACTGCAATTATTTCAAGTTCATGTTTTTACCAGCTGTTAATCACACCAGCAGTTTCCTCCCACTCTGCTTCATTTGCTGAGCCTCCTCATTTCCTTTAACCATGGATTAGTGCACTTGTCAAGCAAAAAGGCTCTCACCAAGTCCAAGGCTCTTTCGAATTTAGTGATTGTCAACCCTTAGCCTTTCAGCTAAGTTATGTTTTAGCAACTCCATTCACAGTAAAACAGTCTGTCACCTAGCTGAGATACCACATTAATCCTTGCTGGTTATATTGTGGGATAGCCACTTTCCTGACACATCCTAGTGCCAAAGGGACACTTGCCATAAAATGATGACCCAAAAGAGCAGTAGCAAGGACCAGGAAGGAGGAAACAAAAATGTGCAGAGCTTAGAATTTATTCATGTAAGATACTTAGTTTTGCCTGTTGGTTTCTACTCCCTCTCTCAGCAGTTTTTTCCCTTAGCATAAATGTTTCTTCCCACCCACGTAAATTGTAAATCTGATGTCCCAGGCTGAATTTAGTTGTGCCGTTTAGTGCAGGCACAGCAGGCTAAGCATCAGTATAAATACACAGACTTCTGTAAATGTCTTGATTTTTTTCCCTAGTGAAGCCGTAAGTCTTGTTCGTTAATCTAAATCCTGCTAAAGGGAAATTTAGACAAAACAGTAATTGAAACACAGACATACAATAGTGAAATATGAAAGACAACCTCTTTCACCTCTAGTTATGAGTGAAAAAAAACCCTCAGCACCCCAAGCTAAGTTTCCTATGTTGTCAGATAGTTGCAGCAAATCTTGAGCAAAGGACATCCTGGGATGGAATATAGTCATTGCTTTCTCTAGATTTAAAACTGCAATGAAAACAGGATACTGTGTTTTCTGCTGAGAGACCACTGTTCTGTAGTTTCCATTTTTGTGTAATAGACAATGAGGAAAGTCCATTTAAATCCACAATCCAGCCTCTAGTATATAAAAATCAACTTATTTTTCATTTGCTTCACAGATTTAAGTGCTTTGCCACAGATCTGTCTGTTGTTTTGCTACCTTACCTGTTATTTTGTGTTTGAAATTATATTTCAAGCTCCTTGAGACAGGAATCCCATGACACATTTTGCACTATAGATATGTTTAGAACGCGTTCTTAAAAAATGTACAAAAAGGAGGAAACGTAACATGGCAATGATTCTGAATTTCACGGGCCTTCATTAATGCACATCTCTACCAGTTTGTACTTCTCATAGCAAGGATTCTGGGGTAGACTTGGAATTCAGGACTGCAGGTGGGTGAACTGTGAGGAGAGACTATAATCGTGTTTTTAAAGTATTTTAGTTATACAGATCTGCTAGTAGGCTGTCACCCATGTAAGTAAAGACAAATCTCTCCACTCAGCTAGCTGATCAGAAGTGTTTTCACCAGAGATATGACTTAACAATGGAAGTCATTAGCTCAGAAGGCTTTTTATAGTGTTTCTTGAGCATTTAAAGATCCTTTGTCTTGTGAAAATATCAGCTCTTTGGGAAAGAAGTTGCCTTCAAGCCACGTGTGTTCCACTGTTTCTGTCTTTCTCAGACACCGAATTTTGCCATTGCTGGAACACTGATACTTCCTTCTGATTTTACATGGGGTTTTATTCCAGGCATTTTTTGTAAATCTGCATTATAGAAACTAATGTTGATTCAGTCACAGAGTTTAATGTCACATTCTCAACTCACTACGCCTATCTAACCTAGCTAGGCACAGGCAGTGCTCAATTCCACGGTACTTGAATGCCCTGGCAGAAAACTCCTCAACAGTTTTCATTAAGAGTAAATAGAGTACGCCAGACAATTGTGCAGTTGTGAGATCAAGTCCTTCTCAAACCTGCCTATAATCTGCGCTGGCTGTGCCACTCTGCTGATTGCTTTTGCCAGAGTTCATTTTCTGGGTGACACGGGACAGCAAGAAGCAGAATTTCTGAGAAATCACTGCATTCTCAGTCTCTGGGCAGTGACAACAGCAGCACAAACTGACCTTATCTATCACTGATGAATGCTCCCAATAAACACAAACAATGCAGGAAAGCAGCTGATATTGCAACTTCTTTGGTAAAACTCTGTGATTTAGTGTGCAATACACTGGCGCTTACTGTGTAACTTTACTATGGAACTCCAGGATTTACAGCAGTTCGCACTGTGTGAGAACACTGCCAAACACTGTGATTTGTGCAAGGCAGAACTGGAAGAGTAGAAACCATGGGTAAATATAATACATTGTATTTGCTTGTTTTACTACTTTGTTAGAGCTTTGATATGCAATTGCCAGTTAGCTGACAGCCTTGGGGAGCTGGATCAAAGAACGCTCTCACGTCTGCATGTGCACCTGCATTTTTTCATACATACATGTGCATATATTCATACACCTTGTTTATCTAGAAAGGTGGGTGAGGAATTAGACATGTTTATACAGTAGTAGTTGTAGAATCAATATCCATGACTTGATTATTTAATTGGTTTTATTACTATACTATTCCTATTTTTATTAACTTAATGCTGCTGTATTTCTGATGCTTTAGAGGTGTGACATACTAATGGAGTACAGGCAATAACTACAAATACTGCATATGCCACAGAACTTAGACTGTAGCTTTTCCTGATTTATAGCCTTTGGGTAACCACCATCTGCCTGATTTTGACTAACACGAGGGGGAAAGGACGAAGAGTGGATTTGGGTTTGAGGGGTAGAACATGACAGTTTATGTATATTGTGTTTTGAAACCACATGGAAGATAATCCAAAGACAGTTTAAAGTAATAAATTTCTCACACTAACATTGTTTGTTACCATTAACTCATCTTTGTTGACGATATGCATACACTATACCTCTCACAATCATGATGGCATCTTTCACAGTGTTGCTTTCCAACATCTGATGCCACTGTAATAAGACATTATATGAAACTCCTTTATGACTATGGCTAAGCATAGAAAAATCTACTAGCTGTCTGAATGATAAACATTTAATGCCATAAACCATACTATGCTGTGCTATGACAGGTCTACTCAAAACTGGAAAAAGCAGCGTCTACTTTGCTTTGGGTATTTTTTTTTTCAGCTTGGTCTGAATTGGTGGTTCTTAAGCACCGGAAACCATTGCACAGGAGCAGTGCATAGCTCCTGTCCTGAAGAGTCCCACCCAGTTTGCATTTCTTTGGGCTCTGTTTTAGGCTTTGATGTCAGTGTGACCTGCTGGCTTCCCTGATTCCTGCTGCTCTCTGCAAGGTGAGCCTTAAGCAGGACGATGCGCTTGTTCTTTCCCACTAGAGTCACTACACCACTAACAAGGACATTGCCCTAGTATGATGATGTGAAAATGTGAGGTCTTCAGGAAAAGATAAGTGAGGCAGCAGAACAAGTGCTTTATTATGAACAATATTTTTTAGATTGTTGGGGTTTTTTTTTCCTTTTATTAAAAATCTTCTGAGCACCCAGATTTGACATGCCAGTATCATTAAGAAACTCTCATATTTTGACGTTGCATGGGTTGAACTACGTTACTGTAGTACATTACTGAAATAGCTCAGCAAAGATCCTTGAGCATGTAGCATGTTGTTAATTTGCTGCAATGGAAGAAAATACTTCTGGTCACTTCAGGGGAAGGGGAGGTCTCTTTACTGTGATTCCCCAAGTTTTTCCGTGGAAATCATGGCATAGTCAGCTGCGGGGAGTAGGAAGTCAAAGCTGCCTGCTTGTAATAGCTCCCATCTTTGAATGCCCCTGTTCAATATATGATGCCTTCTGTTTACTCTTTTGTGCTTCTCCACCTCTCAGCATTCAGATATTCAGCTTTAAAACCCTCCCCCAATTTAACACAGAGCCCCTGATGCATCCCTAACTAGAAAGGATAATTAGATGAACCAGGCACACAACGATGCTCCACTAAGGGTTGTCTCTGTGGCAAACGTCTGAAAAGCAAAAGATAAACTCCCACTGGAATACACAAAGAAGCAGTAACCATATAGGAATTATGATGCTGAATATATCAAAGAAATCAAGAAAAATATATCTCAGGATAAGTCAATATATGCCACGCATCATCAAGGCTTAAACGTTCTCAGCTTGGGCTGTGTGTTTCTTACGCAGGTCACAGAAAAAGTGTTAATGCCAGGAAAAAAAAAAAAGAAAGATCAAATTCTGCATGAGTTAAAAGCATCTCAACGCACGGGCACAGCAAGTAAGCCATGGAGCAAAATGAGCAGGGTGATACATTGCAAGCTGACGCTTATAACGCCTGATTGCAGCCACAGGGGTACAGCCCTTGGTTCCCCCAGCCTGCAGCCTGGTCTTCTGACCACTAGTATCTGCATCATGAAGAAAGGAGTAATCAGACCTCATAGTGCAGGAAATCAGTCATCACATGAAGGGATAATTAGAATTTCTCTTTACCTGAATCTTATACCAATCCTGATCACCATGGTTTCTGAAAATGCACCTTAAACAAAAATTAAACAGTTGTTTTTTCCTTGCCTTCCCCTTCCCCCACCCCCCACCCTCCATCCTCCCCCCCTTAGGAATTGCTGTTTTTTCCTTGCCTTCCCCGTTCCCCCACCCCCCAGCTCCCCCGTCCCCACCCCCCCTTAGGAATTGCTTCCTGACTTGACTCTTAATCTTCTGTCCAGGACCACTCAACAGGTCATGAACGCTGACAACTCTTCCCTTCAACCGAGGCATTGGACACTAGTCCCTGCCAAAAATAACTGATTTGGCAGAGCAACACATGGGTGACAACATCTATGCTAGGAATAGTTTCCTCTCTTTTTGGAGGCAGTTCAGACATTCAAAAACTGGTCAGATTTGTTTTGTAATGCACCAGTCTATCATTCGGTGAAAGTGAGTTAGCAGTTTCCAAGGGAATTCCCCTATTTCCCTGCTGACAGCTCTGACAGGAGCCCCTGGGGAAATAGCCATTAAGCAAACATCTGTGCACTTCCTATCTGTCAGCATCTCACCAGCTTCGGGAGTGGGGGCTGACATGAAGGACCTGCCAGCCTCACCAGAACCCACATTCTGAGATTAGCAGGAACTCTCACTCAACAGTGATAAAGACCCAGAGGTATTGAACTGCACAAAGTGGCAAAGTGTTGTTTTCCTAAATGTATTATGTTCACCTTGATACAATCTGTCAATTTTTACAATAAAAATTTCCCTTGAGAACCTGCTGCAGGATTAGTATTGTCATCTGTCTGGTGTCATCCGTCTGGTGATGATATGTTGTATTGTCATCTTGTCAAAATGATTAAGTGAGCTAAAAAGCTAAAATTTTAGCACTCTCATGATAAGTAAAATGCATAAAAGGGTTTTTTTGTTTGTCAGCATCTGCTATGTTTTAGTCATTTGGCTCTGAAGGAGGAGGGAAAAGGCAAAACACGGTGGTGAGAAAGACAGGTAAGGAAAACCATTAATTTTGAGGAAAAAAAGACTGCAATCTGCCCATTGACCTTAAGATTAAAATCACTCAAAACCCAACGGGCAATTCTACTTTCATTTAAGAAGAAAACAATAAAGCAACTTGCTACTTCATATTCTCAGAAATAAAATCTACACAACAGCTGTTACCCAATAGTTTCTATAGTATTTTCAGGGGAGCAGAATATGTTATATCTTCCTTGCCATAAAGTGGACCAGCCAACCCTTCCAAACTACACCTGAAATACATCTTTGCATAGCACCTAACAGAGAATATTGTCTTCAGTTAGACCACTAGTGAAAATGTGATCTTAGATCACCCTTAATATTCATTAGAAACAGGGAGGTGTTGCAAGTGACATTTGTGAGGGGGGCTGTACTATAGTTATCTTGATACAAACGTGCAATCAAGTTGAAAATATTTGATATTTTGGATTTAGATATTTCACAAGCTTCTCAACTGAATAGAAGTCAACCATTAAATTTGATGTACAACTGCTACAGGCAACCGTGGGGCATTCTCTATGGCATCTTAGATTTATGTGCCTACCGCTATGTCTCACCAAGACAGCATGGTTGATTTGGCCTGCCTCTGCTGCGATCAGCAGAGAGAATTAAAGATTATATTCAATACAGATAAGATAGATATCCACCAGCTTCAGTGTTCAGCCTATTCCCACTACCTATGTAGTGACCCAGGATCCAGCAGCCTTGGAAAGCAGATGATCTGAACTATTTTGTCATCTCCTAACCTTAGAAATTGTTACAGACACCAACCTTACTTGTAGGTCACTTGGTTGATGTGGCCCTGAATATTCATGTTTCACCAGCTCCTTTCTGTCTCTTCTCCTTCAGAGGTAAAAACCTTGCAACATACAAGAGCATCTCCTTGACTATGGGTCATGATAGCTTAAAGTGAAGTGCCAGGCCCTTTCATGAGCTCCTTCATAAACGTAAGTCGGGCCAAAGGACCATTTTCTGAAGATGAATAATAAGCCTTCCTCTTTACCTATCCTGTTGAGAGAATATCTGAAACGTGTAATAGTTAAGCTTAGAAATCATTGTGTTTAAGTTACTGGGACAGTCATTTCCCTAAACAGCTACCACTGGGAACTGTTCAGAATTCATGCTTGGAAAACAAGAAAGAACATGCCCTGCAGTATTAGTAAACTTGCAGCTTGTGTTTCTGAGGTTGCCAGTATTAAGGATAGAAAGGGAATAATATCATCTTCTTTGAGCTGAGGTTTTAATGGCCCTAGTCATGTGCTGTAACCCCCAAATGTTGGCCCATAACCCAAACAGATTATGTGCAAGCACAGGAGACAGTGGAAGTTCTTGAATACACCATCAGTCAAATCTGAATCTGGCAAATGCCAGAAGATTATGGGATTTCTTGCTCTAAGTCATGGGTCTTAGTCTAGTTTGAAACAAAAAGAAATATCAGTTTAATGGGGAATTCAGCTCTCATAAAATATGTAGGATAATATATGTATGCTTATATTATTACTCCAAATTCCAGAAAAGTAGAAACTGCTGGCTGTTCTAATCAGGGGCTAATACTACACAATTGTGCCAGTTTGTTTTTAAGACTAAAATTCCCAACCCTGCATCCAGCATTCTCTGCCCAAATACTTCTGCCGGTCTGCAGTTGGGAATGATGCTTTTGACAAAGGAGCTACCTGTATTTCCTTCCATTCAAATAAACCTTTTCACCAGTCCTATGTGACAACACGGACAAAGAAAATGTTTGTGTAGTAATGCCATGCTTTATTTCTCTTTCAGTAGTTTGAACTTGAGAGCCAGAGAACAGAACTGTCACCAGTAAAAAGCCCTCCACGCTGGAGTTACAACAGCACAAAGAGGATTGAAAACTGCCGGGAGCAGGACAAGAAAGCATTAAACACATGGGAAAGAGTTAAATGTACAGATCAACTGGAAAGCTGTTGACTGGGAATATTTGTATACCCTTACTGTTAACTCCTTTTTATTCCATTTATTCTAACAGCTTCAATTCCAAAGGCAGCACTTTTTTATCCTCCTAGTAGGTTTTAATCTAGACAATACTACGACAACATTAAAAGCACATTTTCCTTTCCTTTTCACTTTCCTCATTCACTTCCAAGGGTAGCTGCTTCTATCTGATATTATCATTAATAACCAGAGAAATCAAAAGCTTAAATATTGGCAGCAAATTTCTACTGATGCTATATAGCTTTGAACATGGCTAAAAGAGCATTGTGACATATATTCCGTTTATATTAATGAACTCCCATTTATCTGTTTATTAATAGTGAAACTATTAGCTTAAAAATACATCTGTAAAAGAGTGTCACCTCCATTATGTGATGCTGAAGTCTGAATGGTTCAAGTAGCAATAAAACTACACTATGTCAGCACCTTAGCAAAAATATCTTTTCACCCAGCAGCTGATAACAGAATGTGATAATGTCATGTCTGAGTTAAAACAACAAGGATATTTATGTAGTGGTCTAGCACAGAGTGTGCAGCATAAAAAAAACCTGTCAGAAATACATCTATTTGTAAAACATTCTCATTTCTTAAAATACACATCTTAGGTGTTCATTTCATTAGGCTGTTAGAAAGCAAGACCTTTTGAGATCCTTATAGTGGCATCAGTTTAATACATTGCAATGATGGATTGATAGGAAATAGCCTTGTTAAACATGATGGACTTGTAGAACTGCACTAGGGAGCCTCAGGTGTCCCTAAAGCAAATTTCTTACATTCTTACTATGCCCCTTATTGATATATTCAAGTACATTTGTTTGTGTGTAATCTCTTCATACATGTTGTGCCTAATAAAAACATGAAATCAGGCTGCAAAACGACTATCAAAAATAAATACCTCTGAACAGAGCTGAGACTTGGTGTCATGCAGTCTCCAAGGCATGGGCAATTAGGGGTAATTGTTGCTAGAATCAGTTTTACTTTTATATGGTTTTCAAGCAGCAATCCTGGAATCTGCAGCAAAGCTTACTACCTAAGAATGCAACAGTCCATATTTTCAAAGCTCACAAATTTTCTGAGTCAAATTAGGGATCTCTCATTAGCGAGGAGTGTGCATGAACACAGCTGGTTTGCTTGGAGCCATTTGCGCATATCAGGTATGCAGAAACGTGCAAGTATGCATGACCTACAGGTAGAGAAGTCTTTATATTAAATAAGCACAGCTGTGTCTCAACCCATCTTGTTACAGGTGCCACAATTTGAGAATAACTGAGGCACAAGGCAGTAGCTAAGGAGACAAGGGAGCAGACGTGCTGGAGAGCAGTTGCCTCTCCATGAGGATGACCAAACCCCTTGGCTATTCCATAGCTGTGCCTCCCTGGCTGGGATTGCATGCAGCACACGCAGGCCCTGAGCAGCAGCTCCTGTCTTCTAAAAACCACACTGCAAGTGGTGATGAATGACTGCGAATGAAACCAGGGACAGGCAAGCAAGTCTCAGGTGAAGGCATACTTATGACCCGACAGATCTGAAAATGCAAACCCCATTCCACAGCGCGCAGAAGCGTGGGCCATCTCTGCTAATAAATGGAGCTAAAGTTGGCACTGTGACACATCAAACTTCCCAATGACTCAGCTGCATGAAGGGAAGTTTTTGTGATGTACTTACCAAATGGGATACATTGTTGTTTTTTTTTCTATGCACCTTGGTTCTTCTGATGCTTTTGAGACAAAACCCATGCACTTTTCCAGCTAGAAAAGATCAGCATTTTTTGGGGGAGAAAAAGGGAAAAAGAATGGCAAAGCACAGAAATACAGAGACTCAAGTAAGATCTTATATCATTATTTCTTTTTTGCCTTGAGCTATAAGGCAACCATTGCCTACTTTCCAGGAGATGTAATTTGCTTAGCACAGCCTACGAGGATATTTAAGCAGCAGTTAATAGAGAATAAATTACAATGAGTAACAAAAACATCCTGTTTATGTGCATTTTGCTGCATATAGTGAAGATAAAATGATTGCAATCTGATATGTATCTGGTCTTTCCAACTCACACTCAAACGATGTGTCACAGTGTTTTAAGCTTCAATTGCCATTGCTCATTAGCAAGTGAGTCCATCACTTGGAATTAGAAACAACCTCAAAATAAATCCTCAGGCTGTAGCATCCAAACTGACTCTGCACTCTCTGGAAAGGTAGCTGTATTTCCACTTCAGTCTGCATTCCCTTCACGATACCTACCTGCTGGTGATGATTTTACAAGCCTAAGGGCAAAGATAAGCTGGACCCTTACCAGAGCAAGAGGAAAGAATCTTTCTTCCTAGCTTTGCTCTTATCCAACTTTTTTTCCTTTCTGTCTAAGTGTATTTTTTCTTCTAGTGTAATACATCCAACACTTGCTATGAATTCCATTATGTTGAACACAATAAAAATTTTGCCTGAGGGCTGCAATGGAAACTTTCCAAAGCCCTCAGGAGGCCTCTGATTTGTGAAAATTTAGCAAAAATAATTTACCTTCTCTTAACTTGGGACACATGGCCTGGCAATGCAGTGGCTTCAGCAGGCGCTGCTTCTCATTGACTGGATTGTACCACTTGCTGGCTTACATTCAGCCTATACTGCACTAGACAAACACCATTCCAAAAGCAAGGCTTCCTCACATCAGTGTTACCACATGCTGTGTCACAATTTAGTAACTGACAAGGGTGGCAGCTTGTGCTCCAAAATCCACACATCCATATTTCTTTTTTTAAATGAACAGCAGTATCTGACACTTTAAGATCTCATTTTTACTCTCAAAATGTAACTGTCAAACTTATTAAGTGTTGTATGGCTAATCAACACACAAAATAAATTAGATCTAATCATATTATGGCATTGTATGGTTTTCTGTGGTACCTTAGCTTGATCTTACAATTTGGTATCTTACTTCCATCTTTTGAGTTTGATCTCTCCGCTTCTAGGTAACACGGGTTACACAGATTTATGAAAGGAATAGCATGACACACCTACAACTGCTTAAAAGGTAACACAATAGTGGAATGTATTGTTACCGGGGAACAGTCACTGCATTAGGGCATGAGGGTCTGAAGTCCAGGCAAGGCTTACAAAAATTCTTTCAGTATGTGAGGCTGATAAGCCAGGCAGATAAAGGCTTAATACTGATGAATCAAACACTCAGTGCTCCCACCTTTCATGGTAGTGCAAAGGAAAGCAAGTGCTAAATACCTCTGAAAAGCTAACCCTTCTTTGGTTCGTTTGAAAACAGATTCCCAAGTCTCAAAATATTGGCCCCCTTTTTTGTGAAATGAAGTGAAATACTCATTCATACACTTCTTCCAGAGAGTACAGTGGCACATCCTGGTGGGAACCTCCGGCAGCTCTTGTTCTCAACCTTTGCAGTAGCTTCATAGATGCTCACTGGCCTGAAAGTCACTGCAAAAATAATTTCTATGTTGATACTAAAATCATGTCACTAAAAGTTAATATATGATGACATTAATTTCCTTGCCAGGAATACTTGCATACTTGCCATGCCAGGAAATCAATCCAGCTCTGCCAAAACTCTTCTACTCGCACATGCAATACATGAGCAGCACCAGACAGGTTCTAGCATTATTTTAACAAAACTACGGACAAGCAGTTAAACACAAAAAATGACTTTATTTCTCAAATCACACCCCTCTCATTCTTGAAAAGGTGCATTTCTAATTGTCACTATTTTAAATATATTTTATATTTTCCTGTGAAGTTAAATACTGTAAAGAAAAATCTCAAAGAAATAAATACAAGCCACAACAGTTTCACTTTATGATTTGCTTTGAACATTGTCTGGTCCTGCATCCACTCTGGTGAGTTTTGCTTTCTTCGAAACTCTTCATAAAGAAATCCAGAGCAGCCTTCCTTGCTCTCTAGAACCCTCTGCTTATCAGCTGTTAATACAATGCTAGAGCATGCACAGAATAGGTTATAGCTGTTTAATAATTCTATAACTCTCATTACAAATACACACATTGTTACTAAGGATACAGTTGTGATGCTTTTTTTCCCAGATGCTCATAGAAAATTTCATGTTACAAAATGCTCATTTGATGATGTGCACGTCTGCTGGTGAAAAGGAAATCAGCACTAACAAGGTTTGCCAGGGTTGTTCAATGGATAACTTGCAAAACCAGACAATTCCCAAAGTTATTGATTGGATCACTGCAGCACAATCTGCAACCATCATTTTACCTGAAACCTAATTAGCCCAAATGGTTGGCGATGCGTGTCTGTTATGGTATAAATTGTTACCGAGGTCATCAGAACATGCCATGTGGGGTTTATTCTCGTATGATGAGCACAGTCCGATGCAATAGCACAGCTCCTGCTAGAGGCCAGGAATGGAGGTCTGATGACACAATTTTTAGGATGGTTGTCACAGTAAAAGAGAGGTGAAAGTAGTCCAGTGCAGGCAATATCTTCCTTCAAAGAGCTGAGACGAGAAAGTTGAAGCACTTCCCACATCAGAAGATGTGCTCCTAGTAAGTGTTTCTTGAAAGAGGCATCAGTATGATCCTGGATGGGTGCGGCTGTGCATCCATCCCAGTTACGTACCCCATTTGAGAAAGTATTCCTGAAAATGCAGTCAGGGTTTGGCAGGCTGATTTCACTACATATATATGCACTTAAAGAACATTCAAAGACTATGATAAAGTCTGAAAACTTTAGCTGAAACTTGTACCTGTTCACAACAAGGTCTGAGGTAGTTTAGAACCACTCTACGTTTAGGAAGTATGAGAAAGAAGGAAAGTGATTTAATGCACAAAACTCTCAACATACAATGATAACTACTACAGAGCAGGGGAGTTTGACCATATAGTTTTAAACCACTGTCTATCAAGAAAGAGGAGCACCGACAGAAATGAGCGGAAAAGTTCATTAAAAGCTGAACTTCTATTTAGCCTTGCTCCTTATATTTGATTTATGATCTTTGAAGGAACAACATTAACAGTCACTTCAGAAAGAAAACCAATGATAATAACGGAATTGGACAAAGCAGAAAGGAAAGGAAGTTTTACAAGATATTGGGCAAGGTTAATAGACATGGGCGCAGAATTGTGAAGTAACGCTATAATTCTCAAAATGAGTCCATGTGCTCAGTGTGATGTTTGAATCTCTAGACAGCTGAAACACCTTCACACAGGAGCGCTGAAAAGTTATGAATTCTTTTGAGGTTCACTTTTGATTATGCAATTTTTTTAGAAAACAATACTTATGTACAACACATTGACCAATGAACAACTAACAAATTCAGTGTTTATCTGTTGCATCATGGTGAAAGAGAAATACTTAAATTTATATTTAAACTTAACTTAGATAAGCCTGCACAAAGCCTGAATCACTGAAGTAACAGAAAACCTCTTACTGATTTTCCTCTTAAGGGTAACAAACAGATTGCAAACAGATTATGGAAGTAAAGCTCCAAAAAGGCTAGTATTTCCCATATCTGTAGATAGCCAAATGAAAATTTTGCTCACTAGCACTTGACAGGCTAGTGGAAGTTGCCTTTAAAGTCTGATGTGAATGAATGGAGATGAGGATATTTTATTCAGCATATGACAAAGAAGTAAAACCAAATAAATTTTTAGAAATCCTTATTGTATTACAGTTTGGAGGAAAATTCCAGGGAACACCACAGCAAGAGTGGTATGATGCTAGGTAGGGAGGAAAAGAAAAGAAGTAACAAGCAGACTGGTGCAAGCATGTAGGAAAAAGTAAGAGCTACGAAGACTGGAGACAAACAGAGCTAGCTCAGTCCACAAGAATCATATTTGAGTTGTTCTGCCCATACAAGCTACTAAAGCCTTGCTCCCTCCCTATGTTTTCTTCCACTTTCTTTGTAATGCTCACATTCAGATGAGTGATAGATTCCTTAATGAAATTCCCTGAATTAAAAACCCCAAACCGTAGAAACACATCTTTGCAAATAGGTACTTCAACTTCGGTAACACGTACATTTTCTTAGTTATACATGCAGAGATGCACACTTGTAAGTCCATACTGGTCTTGCCCCCAAACTGCTCCCTCCAAGTCTAGATCTTTCCGTGATATGTTTCTAATCTAATCATCAAAGTCCCATGAACTTTGTATTACTGCATAAAAACATTTAAAGTATTTACCTCTCAGAATTACTAAGTGACATAATTCCTGAAATAGATCCAAATTGTGCAACACCAATGACCCATTATTAAAAATGGCATAAATAAACTCACAGAATGACTCAAATGCAATCATGCCCTGCAGGAAGCAGAAGAAACCTGCCCCTATTCTCTAGCAATGAACCCGCCGTAATTGTTTCAAAAGCTGTTTCTCAGCGTGACAAATCTCTATGAGAAATTCCTGTGAAGTATTCTACTACCTTTTAGCAGCTGAAAATAACTAAAAAACCCAGCAGACAGCTATAAAAGATGCCAAAACCCGAATTCTGTGGCCTGATCATGCTTCAAAAGCACAACCTAAAATTTTTATGTAAAGACAAAAACTTCTGAACACTTATTGTTAAAGACATTTATTGGATTCTAGGTACTAACCATGAATCACCTAACTACTACAGTTCAGGAATAAAAAGACAACAGATAGGTGATGTAGACCAAAAATGATCCGAAGGAAATGAGGGATTTCTGGTAGGTGTGCAAGTTCCCTGCTTCCTCTACAGAAAGAAGCTGTGATGACTACCATTCACTTGGATTACATGGCACATAATTTTAGATGCAAAAATCCTCACCTGAACAGTAATACTGCCCAACTTGATATCTCAGGAGTCACCTGGTACTTTTTGGACACATAGCGTTCACTGTAAAGACCACACAGGTCAGTTTTGTAAATTCCTCAGGCTACTTAATATAGACTGAGGTTGTTGTGCATCTCCCAGTTTTCAGGAGTCACTGGAAAATTCTGAAAATCACGAGAAACCTGGTTAACTTCTTTTAACTGAGGGACGTGTACCTGCACAGAGAACAGATGTGCCAAGATGATAAATACAAAATAGATGAGTAAAAGTTCTAATGAGGAAAAGTACTTACATTGCACCAGCAGTGCAGCTCTCCTCCATATGATAGCCCAAGGCCTAAAGTAGCAGGAGTCACTGGGGAGGTGTGTTTACACCTGTGCAGGGTGAAGTCACCAGTCATTCAGATTTTTAGCCCAAATAATCTGAACTTCAATTCCCATGACATTTATGTAACGAATCAATTATAATTTTTAACAGAAAACTGACTTGAATTATTCTATTAGGCTGGAAGGAGCCCAAAAAGAAGTATCTCTCTGACGTCTGGCTGGGTGATGGCTAATGCCAATGGTGTGTAGAGCTGATTCTTCACTTACTTCCACCACTTGTATAATTCATAGTCATTAAACACATATAGTATTGTAAAACTGGTATGTAGTTGTCCTGGCAGTCAGACTACTGGTAAATGACAGATACCTGCAGTCTCCTCGTATCATACCACAGTTTTTAATTTGGGCTTTTTTTTATCTAAGAAAAGTTGCAGGGTGACTTCAGAACTGTTTTTCTAGTTAGCATGTTCAGAATCAAACACAGACCCAGATTCTATCATGGAATACAGGTGGGACTTTTACATTACCTCAGCCAAAATTTTGCAATGAAAGCTTGTGAAGGGCTGTCTGCAGAAGAATAGTCTGCAGGGCTTTTTTGAGCAGTGAACACCAGTCAAATGAAGGCTCACTCTGTAAACTCTGTAAGCCATAGCACACCAGATAGCTAGGAGGAGTATAGGTGTGTTCTTTGGAGAGCACCCGTCTTTGAGATGAGCATTTAGCTTGCTGTATTTTATACACCCCACTACAGCCGAATTGCCAATACCTAACTGGGCAAAAAACAGCTTTGGACCTGCTCACCCATATCTTGTTTAGCCATTGGCACTTTTTAAGCAACCATGAAATAGTCAGCATCCTGCCAAACCACAAATGTAGCATTTCACACCTGCCTGCACAATTTTTTTTTCCTCTCCCTCTCTCTTTTTTTTTTTCCCCTTTTAGTTTTGGAGCTTTAGAACCTGTTCTAAATTCAAGGTAAATAGCTACTAGCTCAGTTTAACACACGTATGAGTATTTAGGCTCTCCTAAAACTTGAGCCAGGACTTTTATTGCTGTATACTGAACAAAGCTTTTGTGGAGCTTCTATATACATCTGCAATTACTAGTACAACTCACAACAACAACAACCAGTTCAGAGAGAACTAGGGATTCTAACCTAAATACACCATTAACTGTGGGGATGGGAACCAGGCCTCAAGCATCTTCTGAGATCTAAAAATTATTTCTGAAGCATGGTTTAGTCCTCTGGCAACTGATATAATGACATAAACCCCTAAACATTTACTTTTAAGTACACCAAATCTTACTGGCTCTGATCATTTGCTGACTACTCCAGCCACAACAACAAAATTACCAATGTGTTCTCTGTCCATTTGAGAGTATATTAACACTTGTCAAAATATAAGCCAACAAATACTTTCACAGAGAAACGGAGTGAATAGCTTGTCTACTTTGTGTGAAACCACATCTAAGTTCTGATTTTTTATTGAGTGTCTCTGAGTGGGCATCACTGTATAACCAGAACTACAAAGACACAACAATCAGACAAGTACGGCACTGACTTTGTCTTCTGATTTCCATACTGACTCCAGATGCACAAAACGTTGCTGAATAATGAGTAGATGCTCGCATGAATGAGGTTGGAAATCTTAATTTACTTAGAGTGGAACAATTATAGACATCTTTTGCTTTCTTTCATGGAAACCAGCTCTCATCAAGTCAGATACTAAACTGAAAATTCTCTAATGTTATAATTAGTAAAGATGAACATGTATTACATTCATTTGAATTTTTCAGCAATGCTGAGAAGCACTGAGCTCTTCCACAAGTTGTCATAATAAACAAGAAAAACTGATTTTCATGGAGAAAAAAAAAGAAACAGAGCTCTAAAAGAAGGAAACTGCAATGAAGAACAGTTTTTTCTCTAACAAAACTGGTGATTCCTCCTTTGTATTGTCTTTTGTATTAGATTTGGATTAACTTCTCTCATTGTAATTTCATTTAACATGCCATTTGAACTTTTTTTGGAGCTGATTGGCAATAGAAACAGCTCTTGGAAACAGAGCTGCACAATTTTTGCTCACTTCAGAAAGGAATTTTCCTGGATAATTCACTTTTAAGGAGTTGATATTTGGCTGTACATTTCTGTGAATAAAAATCTTTTAAATGCACTTGGAATAAGTTAATTAAATAAAGAGACTTTAAAAAGAGCTTGGTTGAGCTCCATGTGAGTTGAACTTAAGTCTGAATTCAACCTAAGGAAGAAAAACAGAAAATGAGGCCTGGGGAATTTAAAGGTACTAAAGTACTGAATAGAACTAATGGCTCAATAGTGACAATATAGTTAGTTTCATCACACAGAAATCTCACAACAGCTCTATTTATAGCTTCTGACAAGAAAGCAACAAATACTTGGTCAGTTCTACTCTACCCCTGTTGCAAATAAAATAAGAGTAAGTGATAACACAGTTCTGAATCATAAAGTCATTTAGGTTGGGAAAGACCTTTAAGATCATCAAGTCCAACCGTTAACCCAGGACTGGCAAGGACACCGTTAAACCACATCCCTAAGCATTGCATCTGTGTGGATTTTAAATGCTTGCAGGGATGGTGATTCCGCCTTGCCCCTGGGCAGCCTGTTCCAATGCCTGACCACCCTTTCACTGAAGACATCTTTCCAACTATCCCATCCAAACCTGCCCTGGGGCAGCTTGAGGCCGTTCCCTCCTGTCCTGTCCCCCATCACCCGGAAGAAGGTACCGACCCCCCTGCCCACAGCCCCTGCCTGGAGCTGCAGAGAGCGATAAGGTCCCCCCTGAGCCGCCCCCTCTCCAGGCCAACCTCCCCAGGTCCCTCAGCCGCCCCCCGTGAGCCTGGTGCTCCAGCCCCGTCCCCAGCCCCTGCCCGGCTCTGGACACGCTCCAGCCCCTCAGCGTCCCCCCTGCAGTGAGGGGCCCAAACCCAGCCCAGGGTGCGAGGTGCGGCCTCACCAGGGCCGAGCACGGGGACTGTCACGGCCCTGGCCCTGCTGGCCACACAGTCTGTGACACCAGCCCGGAGCTGGTGGCTCCCTCGGCCCCCTGGGCACACGGGGGGCTCACAGTCAGCCAGCTTTTTTGACCAGCACCACCAGGTCCTTTTCTGCTGGCCAGCTTTCCAGCCACTCTTCCTCTAATTATAGTATTTCATCACTCTGATAAACCCTGATATTAAGCCCTAACAGCACAGCTTACTTCCACTGAAAGGAAAAAAAAAAAGGAAAAAGAAAAAAAAGATTGCAGAAGAATATACAAGAACTACATCTGACATCGGGAGTCAATAAATACAGACGCTAATTAGAAAGAATGTGAACATTTACACCAAACCACAAATCAGTTCTGTGTGGTATCTTCGTCACTAGTAGTGTGTTGCTGACACAATGTTTAAGACAGGGACCTATAGTAGGCAATACAGATGTTAGGGGTCTTTGCTGGTGGGTAGCGTTAGAAGACCAAACAGAGCTCAGGTCTCTTAAACATTTCAACATTATTTCTTTGTATAAAAAGGTAAACGATTCCCACTAGAAAATATGAAGTTGGGCAGGGCTTGTCTTAAAAGCCTGTGAGCTCTGTGATCACACTGGACTCACGTCAGTAGCAGGTTCTAAGAGCAACTCAAAGAGAAGGAACAAAGACTGTGACAAAGGCCATGTGTGACTGAGAATCAGTCTGACACCAGAAATTTCTATTCACCTGTATGAAGGGCAATGCAAAGTTGTTTTTTGTTTTGATTGACTTTTGGGGGTGGGAAACTGGAGGGTCTATAGGACCTAAGAGTTTTTGTTTTGGGAATCTCTCAGATCTGTTTAATTCAGATTCTTGGCAGAGAGTGAATGCCATGGGAAATAAATACACATTTCTGTTCAACAGTGAGTCATAGGACTAGATCAAAAAGATTTGCAGGAGGTTATAATCTACAAGACTTATTTGTATCATAAAAATTAATTGTGCACATCAAAGATTACAAACTGAAAATCATGCTCCTTCTCTGAGAGCCTAGACTCAGAATAGCTGGTTCAAACTGTTTAAATTTTTTTTTAACCATTCTCTACAATGGTGACTACTAAAGACTAACAGCTAGGAAGTTACGTCCTTTGCTTATCCACAGCTTGAGAAAAGCAAACTTGTGTGATAAAACCATAAGGAAATACCACTACTGACACGGAAGGACTTATCTGCCAAAGACAAGACATGCTCCACGCATCTCAGTAGTTTCAGCATGGATTACAACCAGAATAGAAAAGTTTTCTGGTTTTACTTTTCAAAGCAAAAAATAATAATAATTAAAAAAAAAAAATTCCAATTTTTTTGACCTATACTTAAACAAGAGAGTTGTGTCCCCAGTAGCTGGTCTCAATTCGTTTGTGCTCCAAAGGCTGTTAAGCCATCAGGTAAGCAGCAGCCCAGACCAGGTGCTGGCCAGCATGAGCAGTATCCTGCCTCAGAACTCCGGAATGTCTGAGGCAGCTGTGGCACATATTACCAGCTATATATAATGCGATGGGCTTGCATCTTCACCGTCAGGCATTCACAAGTCAGAAGACAGCAGTGGGAAAGGAGGAGGTTGTACGCAAATGTCATAACTCAACTGCAATTTGGCACTGAAAAATACTATAATATTATTGATAAAGCCTAATCAATTTTACTTGAAACAAGAAAAAGGAAGCTTTTCTCCTTCAAAGTTTATACTGATTCATTGCTATCACTTGTTATATTTCTTCCTGTTTTAGCACAACCAGTATCCAACAGGGAAATTCTTTCAAATTAAGTAGTGTGATAAATTAACATCCTATTTGCTATGTTGATATAACTCATTTTATCACTATGGCTATGCAAAGGAAAACCATATTTATCCTACACTAGCTTTGTTTTCTTCTGACAAGGCTATTCGTTACCACAAGACATTCCAAGTTCATAAAACTGGATAGCTGACATTTCCAGTATAATACACTTCGTAAGGAGTAACAACTCTCCTAATCAATTTTGTCAATTACATCAGTGTTTGTCTTAATACAAAATCTCTTTATCCCATACTGAAAGACCAATGTGGAGCTCTTCCTAAAAGTCACATAGATCTGGAGAGTAAGAGACTGTATCATCAGTGTGGAAACACTTAGAATAAGCAAAGTAGCTGGCAATGTAATCCAAACAGACATAGATGGATAATGGATTCTGTGATTGTAGTAAGAGCCAGATCTTTTACAATACAGTGTAAAACCATTATATTTTATGAAGATTATGGGAACAGTTTACGCACGTAAAGCCTTTGCATTTTTAGCTGCAGACTGTAAAACATTTTTTGCTTGGAAAAAAATAAGTATCAGCAAATTCTTCTTTTTGTATTCAAGCAGCTGCTTGTAGTGACCAGATGCAGTTTTGCTTTTCTAAACTAAACATTTTTAATGACCTGTTGCAAGCTTTCTTAGGATCACAGGTAAAATTTAAGTAATCATCTTCAGGAGTGAAAATTTTTTTTTCTTCAAAACGGATGCTGGCTTTAGGAATTTCTTTTTGGGTGTGAGAAATGACAATTTTGTACTTTGAAAAGTCAGCTAAGGCCAAGATTAATATAGCATCCATTAATTAGTTTGTTGATATCATGAAGGCTTGTCTTGTCATCCCACTGATGAAAGAGGGAATTTGCATCTCAGCAGGTAAACACGTTTGATACTTCCTTAATCTACTGCACAGCGTTTGCTACGGCCAAAAATAAGAGACAAAGTGGAATACAGAGTCAAAACAATTTAGAAAACAGATTGCTAGTTACAAAGGAATATGAATGAAGAATAACTTTTAAAAATAACATATATTCTGGACCGATGTGTTCCATAAACATTTTCTTTGCTAATGGAAGCCTCCAGGGAACAAATACTTGTTTCATATGCCTTCCATTCTGCTCAAGTCAGTTTAGATTTCCACTGTAACTCTGCCTTTTATTTCCTTCTGTTCTCCTTGCCTTGGTTAGATTAGAGAGGTAGGGTGTTAATGGGGTACTTGATGAAGATTGAAGACCTATTTTCTCCCCCCTCGGAGACCAGCCTGATTTGAACAAATTGAGGAGAGTGAAGCAGTCTCTTCTTGTCCTTGGGAAAAGCCTTTTCCATTTCAGTATTTCCAGCTTTCAGACATGGTCCCCTTTGTTCACAGAGAAAAAGAATGAAAAAGTGCCAGCACAAGAAGGTTCTGAATAATTTCATATAACGTCAGCAGGGCTGCAAAAGCTCCCCTTCAATCTCCTTTATGGTTGGTGAGCATGTGAACGCGAGGTGGATCCAGGAGGGGAATGCAGGGAACTAGTGCTTGCAGCTCGAACAGGGTGAGGAACAAGCTGTTGTCCAACAGTCCCCACCTCTGTTGTTGCCACTTCCTTACTACTCTCATCCTTGTGGGTACTGTTTTGTGCTGGACACTCAAAATGCACACAGTGAAAAACCTGGAGAAAACAAAAAACGAAAGTAAAGCAAAACAATTAAATGCTGGCAAAAGTAAGATCAAAGTAAGATGAAGTCTATACGGAAGCATGCAGACCAGATCAGTGCTGAGATACTTAAATTAGAACGTTTCACCATGAGGTCAAAGACATCTATCCATGGGCCATAAACATTATAAAGTGATACAAGCAGAGCAAGGGAAAGCCTTCAAATCATACCTTTACATATGGCACTAAAAATCAGAAAGACTGTTCCAAAGCGGATAGAGATATTTGCAAATGATTTTTTTCTTTGCCAAGTAGTATCTACTACATGCTATTGGATGATGACAACAATTACATTGTCTTCAACATATCTCATGATCTAATCACTTCCTCAAAAGACTGAATGCTCGTACACACTAGAAATGGAATTTAAATAATCACCAATATGATTCTATTTCAAGATTGCCCTCTGCTGTAATAGCAATGGTAGCTCTACAGACAGATCCTGGAGGATGTAGAAAGGCATTCAGTGTCCAAGGAGGCTGCTGCTTCACCAGATGAAACACTCCATTTCAAACAGGGATTATTTTCAGATGTTTCAAACAATACCTGGGACCAGCGTACAGGTGACTGTACCTTAAAGCAAGAGGACCATTTGTTCAGCATTTTTTTCCAATTTATTTTCTACTTTACTTACTCTTACTTCTACTTGTTCTTGAAGTGCCTGGGAGGAGAAGGGGGAGGAACTCTTTAAAATTGTTACAAAACTTTTTTCTATATGATTTCTCATTGCTACAAAATGCACAGCTCTGCCACATACTAAACAAATAAATCTTTTTTTATACTGATTTAAAATTTGCTATTTTCTCATGCATTGTTGTTTTATAGCTAAAGCTTGATGATGAATAAAACCTGATTTTTAAAATTATTGTTTTAACTTAATTTTGTGTGCTTTTATGACATCTTCTATCATGCTTTTTGCAAGCATATCATGCATTTAAGGCTCTTCTCACAAAGAAAGGTAATCTCTTATAATCTTAACTGCCCTTTCCCAGACCCTTTCATGTTAATGTGGGCAAAATTAAACACCATAAACAAGACACGGGTATACTACATACTCATACAAGACTACAAAATATTATATTTTCTATCCTTTCTTACCACAACCAAAAATCTTATTATCCTTTTTGACCACCTCTGCTCAAGTGCACACTGAGCAAATGTCTGCAATGACATGTCTGCAATAGCCCCTGGGTCTTTTCTGAGGCAGCAGATAGTTAATTTGAATTCTGACAGCATACATGAAACTAATAAAAAAAATATTCACAGTCACTGGGTTTTTTTATCCCTATTATATTTTCTTGTGCCTCCCAGTGTAAGGATTCTTGCCGGTTTTTATACAGATACACAGCAACGCATGTTTGTATTTCTATAGATATACACATGCTCACATAAAGATTTATTGCTATGCCTTTATATATACACATATGAACAGATTACAAATCTAAACCCTTACCCACACGTACACGCAGTACACAAAATGTTTTTTCTCTGCATTTCTTCTGGTGAATTTTTTTCTAAAGCTGAACTAATTTCTACTGTGGCATGAATTCTCCCCATCTGTTACAGTTCTTGAGAAGCCAATTTCTGGCATTCAGCTACGCTTCTTGAGAAGCCCTTTTTATACTCATCCTGCTCCCATGTTTTTAAAGTAACAGCTATTGTCATTTTTCCAGTTGTACTTATCAGCATCAGGATTTGCAGAAAAAAAAGATTCTCTCTTCAGTGCACCTCTAGATGCTGCTTTCCTTGAAAGGCAGCACAGTCTAATGAACGGGATACAGGTCTTCAAAGTAGAAGATTCTATATTTCTACTGTATCCCACGGATAGTGTTTCTCATTTAAAACTTTGCATAGTGATGCATGCTTTTTTAAAATATAGTATGGATACTACTGAAATTTAGCTAATACTAGTCTATAAAGTGTGAAGTGTCTGATTCTAGAATTGTAACTTTCATTTTCACAGATTTTTTCACACTAAATTCTTAATGCTCACTCAGCGCCTGGCACATCAACAAGCCTGCATTTACGACATTGTTTTCAGTTACTCTGCCACTTCAACATATTCAGAATACAGCTTGTGAAAGAAGCAGAGGGCAGAGAAGTACAACTGAGCTCATCTGCTTCATCCAATATGGGAAATATTTAGTATTACTAAATTATGTATTTCTACAACAAATTATCCTGCACGTGTTTCTCTCAAAAGGCAGAGATGACAATTCAGCATCATCCTCTGATCAACGGCGTGTTATACTTCTCATGGATATTTATAAGAAAGGTCTGATGCACAAAGCAGGAAGGCCAAGTACATATACACTGGTGCAGTAATTTGTAAGATAAAGCTCTCACATTAGCACCAGGTGTCCTTTCCAGGTCAGTAACACTGAAGAGAAATAACAAGATAAAACTTACATAGTCAAAGTATCAGGTGACCTGCCTGACTAATAAATGATGACAAGCACTAAGGAAAAATAATTATTTTCTTCATAAAAAGTAGGATGTCTGGAAGCTCAAGAAAACAAAAAGTTGCACTTCTATCATGTTCTAGCATACCAAAAAGCATTCAAATGCCAGGTCAAAAAAATATCTGTGAACGTCATGTCTTCCAAAACTTGGAAAACATGGCAAAGGAAAAGATGAGTTTAAAAGAAGAAATCATTCACAAAAACGGATAAATTTTATGGGAGTTTTTGCAATTCAAAAAATCAACTCTTTCCTTTGGAAAGTATAGATCATACTTCAAAGTTCAAAGGTATATGTTGGTAGAACAAGTAGGGAATATTTCTGTTACATTATGTTACATATTACAGTAAAATTCCTTGATGAGAATTTGCTGCCATTAGCATCTTTTGTTTAAAATGAGAATGATTTGACATAAAATACAACCAGCTGTGGGCAAATAATTCTGGAAACTGCTTGCATTCTTACTGAAGAGACTACCAAGACTCTATACCAAGACTCCAGAACAAACCAAGACTTTGGTTGCACTGATATTATTTAAATTGGAAGTATGAAAAATATCTTGCTGCCTGCTTCGGCCAATAAAAATTTAGGGCAAAATGTTACAGACCATCTGTTTAATATACATAAAAATGTAATTTAGTAATATGTGCATGCCGATCATGTTCCTCCTTTAAAAGCTATAGGAGAAATAATTAAAAAAGCGTTGGGTACAGATTTTAAAGACAAGAGAGGAAAAGACCTAGAACAGCAGCATGTGTTTATAGTTCCACTAAGTCATTACATGAATGGCTGTAACCTCAATTTGCACATACTGATCTTCGCTATAGTTACGCAGTGCTTCACATAAGTAACTACACAGGGTATTAAATTGTTTGGAAATAGTATCCAATTCAAAATTAGAATTGTGTTTAAAAGCCTATTACTCTTCAGGGCTTAAAGTTACCTTTAAGAATTAAGAATTGGAGGTAATGTTTCCTGTAGGCTGATTTTCTAAGTTTATGCAATGCACCTCCTTTTTTTAATAAAGGAATGAGAACTTACAGACACTGGCATAAGAGCAAACAAGACTGAGTATGGATTAATAATGGATAAGGCCCTCTTCATACAAATACAACAACCCTGGAGGCAGCTTCTGACTCAGATGTATTTCTAAGCACTCACTGATTAAGACTGAACGGTACAACACAAAAGACAATGCTTAGGACAAAAAAAATTGTATTCCCAGTTCAGTTGACTGGTCAGCTTCTTTCCAACTGTCTGCCGAGAACTAATGTTGACATCTGGTGGTTCACGTTTGCAATAATTGCTCTAAAATTGGATGCGAACTACACTATTTGACAATTCTCCCAATGCTTAAGAACCAGCAAACCCATATACTAAGTATGATCGGAAATCCTGACTCCTAGAGTTGACAAACTCCAGTTACCACAAATGTAATAGTGCTACCCAAAGTTCATTGTGAAGTGTGAAAGTACAGTGTTTTGTGGTGAACTACATGTGTGGGATGCAGACATGCATGCATACACACAGAAGCAGCAGGTTTTGGTGCCTCATAATCTTGTCATATAAGGTCCTAATCTCACAAAGACATATATATTCTTAAATTCATATACGGTATATTGTTTCACTGAAGTCAACTGTAAAATCTGGACTTCATCTGAGACAATACACAGCAATTATGAAAGACAGAAGCACAAGCGAAAAAAAGAGGATGATACTGCACTTGGTCAGTTAGGGCAAAATGTGGTTTTTTCCAGTATAAAATGAACTGGAAAAAAAATTCTCTTGTTTGGCCATATTGGTTAACTGATTTACCAGGTATGAAAATTAATTATAACAATCTTTTATAAGTAAGATTTTCTTATGAAGGAGATTTTTCTTATGTTTTATTCGTTAAAAAGATAACATAAAGGTGATAAAACTAAGTAACCAGAGACTATACACATTTCTCTAGTGTACTAAAATGGTATTTTCATCATTCATCACAATAAGCATTAATTTAAAACTAAACCCAATAGGAAACTTGATGGCACTATGGAAAGTTCAAAACCAGAAACATTTTACTGTACTTTGTCTGTAAAAGCCCCAAAATATCCCCCAGACTGGCAACAGTGCTTCAGCTCTATAGGGAAGGTGGTAACACAGTTCACAAATACTCAAATAAGAAAAGCATTTGTTCTTATTTTGCTAGATTGCTGGAGCAAAAAACTGAAGCACGTACATTTTAGAAGTCATTATCAATTTCAGTGCAAGATACAAAAATCTGTACTGTTATATATTAATGAAGAATATAGGTTTTCTTAAAAGTTCCTTACCTCATTAGCTGTGTTGTGAGTTCCAACTATTCTGATAAAAGATGCAGGCTGTTTATCAAAAGTGATTGTTTGCCAGGATCTAAAAAAAAAAATATCCAGAAAGACATACAATTATTGAACATGGTCATAACAGCTTGCAGTACAAAATACAGACAATCCATTCAAGTGACAGTACATACTATTATCACTTAATAGGGCAAACACAGAAACACCTTTCATCACCTGGATTTCCAGCACTCCTTGTTCATTTTTATTTTTAAGGGCCTTGACTCTGCTTATGCATTTTCATACATATATACATACTACTATAATTTATATGCAGGTATAATATTCATACTATTGCTGAAAGGTAAGAAAATGATAAAAAAACCCCACCTGAATCAAAGTCTAAAATCCTTGACTAATAACTGTATTAGATAAACAAAAGATCAGATAAATAAAAGTAAATGCATCCACCTTTTAACTACTAATGAGAAATCATCACAGCTTGGTTGAAAAAAATTTGGGAACCACCCAAAAACTCAAAGAAAATCCTCTTACTCTAAGTGAAGCAGTGGAGGCAGAAGAGCCAAGCTTTCCTTGTATGGGCCAAAGCCCTTGAGTAAATTACAAATGACATTAAAGCATTTGCAGTCCAGGTTGTAAGGATTTCCCCATCCTGACACAGAGGCAGTGGGGAAAACAGACCACCCTCGCAGAACTGGAGTATAACTTTTTGGGCTAGAGGTGGATTGGGACCACTATAATCTCCCCTCCTCATTCATACTCTTCTGATCTGGGTGAGGTACACCACCTCAAGTAGCCTAACGCACAGTAGGAAAAAGACGATTCCTACCATACATTTGTGCTCGCAAAACATGCTAACAGCAAAACAGAAGAAACAAAAAGAATAATAGGAACTAGAGGTTTCAGTTTAATGCTAGTTTTTCACTACGCTAGATTAGTACTTGAACACATTAGAATTTCAATTATTTTATATTCATAAGACATGAAAGCTAAATCCAGAATTTAACCTTTCAGCAAAACTAGACTCTATCACAGAAGGCTTCAGAAATAAAATGTAATTAAGTATAACTTGATGAACTCGGTACAGAAGAAAAGCACTGGGTAGTTTTCCTGTGCATTCTGAATACCTTCAGAAGTGTTCATATAAGAAACAAGGGACCAAAGCAAAACTGGAGTCAAACACCAGTTGCCACCAGCAGACGACCCCAAAGCCTGGCAGCACGAACAGCCTGGTCACTGACTGTTTCTCAGGCGCTTGATTTTTCCCTTAGCAGGAAAATCTCTTTGTCACAAACATAGCATTTCTGGGTTTAATTTAGTCGACTATTACTTTTATCGCTGCTGTCAGGTTAGATTTGCTTAAAGAAGAGTATGAGCCCAATCAAGACCTAATTTCAAGTAGTTTACTGGCATTACTACGTGAAGTAATGGATGTAATTAGAGCTACACATCATAATAGAAAGGCGCAGTCTGTGTCAGGCCTCAGAGGCACAGCAGTTATCTATCTAATGGCATGGTTTATTTTTATCTCTTATGTGGCTACGTCCTCCTTCTTTTAAAGCTCAGGCTGTTTCTTCAAGCTCTAAATAAAACATAAAATGAGAATGGACTATTTTCTTGAATGTCTCAAGATCTGGAAGACTGTTATGATTTAAACATTTTTTTTTCCCTAAACAGAAAAACAATTCTTCTTGAATTTCCTTCTCGTATTGCTCTAGTATACCAGGCAATCTTCATGGCCAAACGTAACTTGCTACCTTGAAGTAGAGTCCCAAGGATGAGTGGCTGGAACAATCAGACTGCAACACTACTTCTCCTAACAAAGTATTGCCATAGTTTGCAGTATGCATATGCTTTCCCATTTACATGCCCACGCTTTACGCAAAGAGAGTGATGATGTAAAAATCAGATTTCTCTATTTAGTGGTTTGGAAAATATTCTAAAGCCATTCTAAATAAAAGAGTTAAAAATCCCAAAGAAGCTATTAAGAACAGCCTATGCGTTCCTAGCCTCTACGGTAGAGTTCATGTTCTGTGACAAGAAAATAGTTAATTAGGGATCATAGAATAGAATATAAATTAGTCTCTATTTATTTATAGTACTTCTAAGCACTAGTCAAATACAGACTGCAAGAGTTCAGGGCAGATTTTCCAAAGATGGCAGTAAATGCCATTGTCTGTCATATGAAGTGACAGCAAAGAAGCTGATGCATCTATCTGGTAATGCAGCTGAAGAGGATGACAGATATTTAAGAGAGGCTGAGAAAAAGACCTCTGAAGATCCTTTTGACAGCACACTTCTAGATTAGCTCCTCCAGGAAGCTCCATGGTTTTTGCACTTCCCACAGCATTACAGGTCCTTACTTTCTGCTACAATGTTGTTATTGGGATAGGATTATAATTACCCTCCTAATCATATTAAAACATGATAGAAAATAACAAAAAAAATAATTCTTGTGGATGTGAGACTTGAAGGGAGACAGGGTTTTCAATAAATTTGGTCCTAAGAATATTTACTGTTTTGGTATGTGTCCATTTATTTCTTTCCCATTGGAAAAAGAAAGTAAAAATTATAGACAACCTGTAGAAGAGTTATTAAAATTCAAGTTATTAAAATTCAAGAATATTGTCATTAGGGAATTAATACTTGATGGGATAATGAGAAAATTAGGTGTCTCAGTTTATTTCCTTAGCAAAAAGGAAAAAAACAAAATGGAAAATAACTCAAATGTATTTGGAAAAAAGCCACTTTTGAAATAAGCAAGGCAAACCTTCACTAGAAAGTTGCACTGATTCTGACTGTAACAGTACATTTGAGAACACAGGTACACACAAAGCAATACCCTCTAGTACAGATATAATCATGCAAAGAGATCATTTATGCAGTGTAACTATACCCATGTGGGAAGAGAGATTACTGACAAAACATTATCAAGGCATATCTGCCCTCTTTTTGCATTTTTTGCTGATATAACAAATTCAGTAAGACTTCTATTTATGTATCAAGCCATAACAATTTCAGTGGCATTCCCTGATTAAATTAAAGACATCATAGGTAAGCCTTAGGTTTCCTTTTAATCTTCTTGTTTTATTACTAGTTATCTCTTCTGATATTATTTTCAGTCTCCCTGTAGAAATTTTATTTTGCAAATTATTTTGTAGTCATGCCATGCGTATGTGCTTATTTTATACCTTGCTCAAAAGAGCTAGTCTTTGTATCCTCAAAATCACTTGGGAGAGTCTTTACAAAAATTTTCTCCAAACTTTATACAGTCTTCTATTGATTAATACATAAGTCACTGTATTCCAGGAACAGTAGCATCAAAAAATATCATAAGTACCTCATTTTTTTCTGGGATTAGATACTTCTGCGTAGTAGATGCTATTTCTTCACTTTTACTCCCCATATGCCAAACAAAAAAATCTTTCAAGCTGGTGGCAATACATTCACCTTCTTTCCCTAGGACAGTCATAAAGAAGCTATCAGAACTTCTCCTGTAAACTGATATTGCTGTCTTTGGACTTTCCACATTTCTGTACTCCATGTTAGTGACCCTATAACAAATAGATATTTCAGGGTTTAGCTTTTTTAAATATTTGGGAAGTGTTGATTTTTTTCTCTGCTTGCTGGTTTATTCATTTCAGATTTTCTGCTTAATCTGCAGCAGTCCCGGTCATCCCTTTCACAACAGCAATGATCACTACACGTAAGCTGAGGTTTACATCTCTAAGAGACAACTCGGGACTAGCAGCTTACTCTGGTTTATCCCAGGGTCCTCAAGCTGAAATGCAGCACTACAAGTTGTTTGGCTAGCAAAAGTCCCCCGATACCACAGCTCCATTTTCCAAAAGAAATTAGCCTTGTTACAGTCCTACGGTGTTTTATTTAACACTCTCCATCTCACCCCAGCCACCCGACTTCTAACTCTCTCGTTCTGCCCAGCTCCCCAAAGGAGATGCAGTAATTGATGATTAGCATTCCAAAGCCATGCTTGCATCCTGTAAGCCTGTCATATTTAATTACATTTTAACTATATTCGTCTTCTATAATAGCCTGAACATAATTTAGATAATTATCTTTTGCTCTCTTATTCTCTGACTCTGCCTGTCTCAGAGCTCCTTGCAATGAAAATCACTTTCTTGGCTCAAACATATAAACAGACTCTTGGGCCAAGTGCTTTCATCTCTCCAACAGCTGTCACTGAGAACTCAATGGCTTTGTGCGTCCCACAATCTCTTCACCATATTCTATTCAGAGGAAGAAGAAAATCATTAGAAACCGCTCCACTTTCATGTTTCTTCCCGTCCTTTTCTTTTTATTAGGCTATTGCAAGAAGAATGCAAGAAATACTGATGTCCAGCTAAATTATAACAATAGCTTGGTATTGCTTAGGCTCTCTATAGCTCCAAAATAGCAATTCACCTCTTAAAAAATTTAATGGCTTTTCTCAGCATTTAGAATGCTTCTCTAGTTATTTCTATGAAAAGCTGCCATCTTTCTAAAGATTTATTAGATATAATAGGATATAAATAGTGACCCTTCCCTGTAATTTCCTTCTTTTCCAGAAAGAACAAATTAAGAAAGAAGTGGAAGCTTATCTTTTATTGAGGTTTTCTAGTGAGCCACTGGCACTACAGAATGCTACCAAGCTGTGGGATCACCAGCACAGCGCTAATAATAGCTGAAACCAAGTTCAGGCCAAAGATGTACGATGAAAGAGAAAGCTGTTACATGTCACTAACATTCATCAAGCTGTAATAACCACTTATTCATATCATGGCTTGCTTTGGGCTAAGCATGTACATTTTGTGTGTGCGTATTGTGCCTCTTCACTTTCCAAGGTGACATACAACCTCCATCTTTTGTTCCTCAATCCAAGGAGAAAAGCAAATCAGAGTTGGAAGCAAATGGGGCAATGAATAACACACCCTGAAAAATGTCAGTTACCAGCAAGTAACCTCCATTTTCCTTTCTAATGCTCGTCCACACATGCCTTGCAAGTGACATAACACTTCTCAGCTTATTTGGCTGTGGACTTTTTCAACTGTGACTACATGTCTTTTTAATGAAATACAGCATTTGTTACGATGGAATAGTGAGGAGAGATTTGTAAAAACAGATGACAGGAAAAGGAAAGAAGATTCACGTTGTCTTTCCATACACATCAGCCTGATGACTGTAGTGATGTAAACAGAGCGAGTAATCACATGTGATGCTGCCAAATCAAAAATTGCATGCACACCTAAAGCAAGCCAACTAAGACTCGAGAAGCACCATAGTATGTTCTGCCTATGTTTTATACCCCTTGCTTTATTATGCATTTTATGAATACCATGCTAACCTCTACTACGGAGTACCTACAAAATAAACACAAAAGCATGCACTAAAAATGCTGTAACAGCTATTGTTACATAGAGGTTTTTTCCTTATAAAATACCAAAAAGGTCTATAGATACCTTATAAATTGCCTATAAAAACATGTTTTCCACCATAACAGTACTAAACAAGAAAGTGAAGTAATACTCCTCTCCTGTTAAAGCTGTAATTTAACATACTGATTCAGAGTCAGATCTGTAGAGCACAGAAGTCAAACCGGGTGGCTGGCTCAGCCATCCCCTTCCCTTTCCAGCCAGCCTCCCAAGCCACTGGGGGGAAGACAAAGCATAAGAAAGAAAATATTGTGAGGAATCAAAGGTCCACAACATTTTGGTTTTTAAATTAAAGTCACATTAAGGTGCAGTTTTGTCTACCTCAACTGAAAACTGAGACCTAAACCTGAGTTTCCATCTATTCTGCTGTCACCACGACAGCACTCTCTCAAGAGGTGGCCTGTCAAATGTGGTACTTCTAAGGAAGCAAGGCAGGTGCAAGCTAGAAGTAACAGCTTTCTCTCTGCAGCTTCCAGAGGCAGAGACAAAACTCGGCTAATAATGCACCTTGGTTATATTTATGCCATAGTCCATTGATGAGGTAGCAAATACACTTTACCCAGTCTAACAGGGAGGAAAAAACCCAAAAAGGACTTGAAGTACTAATGGCAGAGGTAACAACAATGGTTAAGAGAAATATAATAAGAGTCTAGAATAAATATGAGGATAATAAATACAAAAAAATAACCTGTTGCAGCATTTGTTACATAATGGCTTTATATATTGACAATAAAAATATGTATTCCCACTTTTTGGGAAAAATTCCCTCAAAAGTTTTTATTCTAAAAATATTTCCCATAAGGAAAAACATAATTCTGAAAGCATCTGAACAAAATTTGTATTTATTTCTGCCCTGCGATTGGTCCCTCCCACCAATCCAAACAAAATATCTGCCCTCTATAAGAACACTTTACTAAACTAATATGAATGTTTTATTGCATGTGATTTATTGTAAAAACCAAATATGGGCTTGATAAAGCAGACCTATTAGAATAAAATTTCTGTCATAAAATAGATTTAATGAAGCCTATACCGACTTTCTGACATCTTTATAAAGCTTCTAATGTAAAAGACTCCTTATAGTAACCCCTGCTTTCACAGCTTCAGTGCTGACATTTTTGCTGTTTTAGAAAAAATATTACATAAAGAAAATGTTAAAATATAGCAAATTGAGCAATGGTAACACTGAATGTAGTAATTATTTTTCTAGCTACATGTAATAACCAATTTTCAAAATATATCCACATGCCAATGTAGACAATCAGCAGCATTTTTGTACTGCATAAGCTCATATAATTTAGCTTGCTCACATATTTTTTCAATTTTAACAGTTTGTCTTTCTGTGCTTCC
This sequence comes from Falco naumanni, assembly GCF_017639655.2. Lineage (NCBI taxonomy): Eukaryota > Metazoa > Chordata > Aves > Falconiformes > Falconidae > Falco > Falco naumanni. The sequence goes on from NC_054065.1 coordinate 14,094,741, forward strand.
AGAAATACAGTTTATATTTTAAAATCTTTCACAAAATTAAATTATTAGCCATTAGCTGGCAACTGTCTGGCAGAACACCATGAGCCAAATTTCTATGCCATAGCAAGAACTGTGCATATAGTATCTAGACATACATCATTGGGGGATGGCAGTGGTGATGGATGAAGGCTGTGAACTTGAGTAACTTGACCTAGGAGTTCATCTTACATATTTTTGTAGGATGGAGAAGAAAATCCTAGAAGTTGTACTGCTTTTGTTTTTCTTACTCATTAGCAACAGTTATTGCTCCTGATGTTCACGTAGATAGCAAAGACCTGAAAAGTCATCCAATGCATTGACATATCAGTAACAGAACTAGTGGGTTGCTTTTAACTTTGAAGACTTCTCCCCCCACCCCAGTCTTACAAGTGATTGTAAGCTATTTTTATTGTGTAACTTTTCATACCAATAGAATAGTTGATTAAGAGCAAATATATAAACAATATTTTTAAAGATATGAGACAAAATCATGCTCTCAATTAATCAGTTCCTTTGTAGCATGTAGACTAATACTGTGTTTATGGCACTTCTCTCTTACATTCCCTCGGGTGTGATTTCATGGCCCACTCGTAAAAACTTCACATTTACAGCAACTGCCCTTCTATTACTGTTGATAACATCTAATTGACATGTCAAACCTCCAAGGAATGCAGTAAATTGAACCACAGACTCTAAGAAGAATAAAACAGTGAAAAAAGTAAATCAGCATGTGCCTCCTCATAACAGCAATACAAGCATACTGAGGTTTGCTAATGGAAGGGAGGAAAACTGTAACCCTTTCTGCTACCACACTGAATTATCTATTAACCTCAAGGTCAGAAAACAAAGCATTGTGACCTCAGACTGAAACTCACCTAGAAAAAAACAACGAACCCACATCGATGACTGCAGTCATTTTAGACGTGAAACTGAAGTGAACTAAGACAGACACAAATAACAAATACAACTTTTGCTTCTGTTACTGTGTTACAGAACAGAAAAACAATAGCTCCCCTCCCAATAGTTTCTGGTAAACTAGATTTGAGTATTTAATTTGTAACTCTCTACCTTAAAAATTATAGACAAAGAGCTGGGTAAAATTCACAAACATAATTTTAAAAGCAGAGGAAACTTGAGTCATGATGAAAGAACACAAAATAAAGTCAGGAAAACTTGTTTAAGTAGCAACCAAGGTAACAGGAAAAAGGCAGAATGACTTTATAAATATGTAGTTGAAGTGTATGAAATCCATTAAGAAAGAAAATTGGTTTACAGGGACACAGGAAAAATGACAAAATGAAATGAGGTAATATGATGTTCGCTACTAGTATAAAGAAAAAAAATCCTTACTGTGGGAACTCAGTGTGATAGAAGAGCAAAGAGCAGAATGGAAGCACCATCCCTTCAAGTACATGAAACAAACTGATGGAGCATTATTCTAAAAAAATATACCACATAGTGCAGAAATCCCCAAAGGATGAACCTAAAGATATAATAATTCTTCCATTTTGTGATTTATGGATATAATCTGTCCTGGTAAAAACATTACTGTGAATAAATCAATGGCTTAATACTGCATATATCTCAACTCAGGACATTTGTAACACTAAAGACCATACCTGTTTTGGTCAGCATAAGCACATGCGTACTTTTCAGAGTTTTAACAAAACTAGATCCTGAACATCAACAATCTAATTAGGGCAAACCTCCAGATTTAATGTGTTACCATCTGACTGGCCTCCTGACTGTACAAGGTGTCAACAGTTGCTATATTTAATGGCTTTAACTGCAAGAAAGGGCTACAGAAAATAGTTTCACAGGACACATCTATCATTTGGATAACTTTTTTGTAGTAATATTTATTTATAAAGGTGCTGAGGGTATGCATGCGGGTATGTGCATGCATGCACATTTTCAGATGAGAGAATATTACAACTCAGTGAAGGCAATCCAATGTACTGCCAGAACACAGAAGCAGTAACCCACATTGTTGAGTCCTTACCCAGAAGCTGCAAATCTGCTCCTGTGCTGATTGGAAAAAAGAACCCCCAAAATTTCACTTAACAGGATGCAAGAGGCAATTAGTATGCCCCTCCTAGTAAGGAAATTAGGATTTCTGTTACACTCAGTGAAGGTGGCAGTAGTTGGAGAAGGGCTCTTAAGAGGACAAGCTCCATCAGAATTGCTTGTAGGTCAAACTAGGACCTAAATGTTTAGGGGAGGAATATTTAAGTACTCCAAGCCTGTACGAGCAATCAAACACAGAAGGAGGACGATAGAGTTTACAAATATCTGAGAGGGGCAAGACACACTAAGGTAAAGCGGAACAACAGAATAAAGTTACAAGAGGAATAAACCTACTATGAGCAAGTTTTCTTAGACTGTCAAAGAGCTTCTACGTGGCAAATAACAGAAGGTCGAACAGGCTGTATATTAAGTGGGGCTGACCACTGTAAAACAATGGTGTTGTAAGACAGAGCAACAGCCAAGATTCCAACTACAACTTGTAAGAGAAAATTAATGTTTACTCATAAAGCAAACTTTAATTCTGGCAAGACATTATTTATAAGGTTTAAAAGACACAGTTATTATTTCCCATCATCTACACATTTAACCTGCATCTCCAAAGTAGAGTTTATGTACTGATAAAATATGCAATACGTAACTCTCCATCTTACTGATAAATAATATGAAAATACATTTCCTGAAAACCCCTCCCGTGTCTAGCACCTGCAGTAGAAGCCGCGGTTATCCATAAAGAGTGAGAACTAGCTTATACTTAGAATGTAATCTCTTGTAATAAGAACAACTTGAAATTTTGCTGTTTTATCACAGAAGCTTTAGAAAATCATCTGCCAAAAATCAAAAAGGCAAAGTCATTGGGAAGTGTAATTTCTACTGAAACATCAATGTAATAATAAATAATAATTACAAAATAATTATAATAATGAATAATAATGCTTCATGAAAGGAAATAAATGTTTGCTTTGGTTTTTATTTTAAGTACTAGACTATGCAACAGATATTTCATACACACTTGATTACCACTATTTAAAAAGAAGTATTTTTCTAGATGATACATTATAAAGTAACGATACATATATCTATCTATATCATTAGCTTGACAGTCTTTACTGTCCTCCAAAGAGATATTAAAGTCCTCAAAGGCATGGGAGAAAAATACAATGTCTAAAAGAAGCAGGTACTGATACTATGGGTGATACTTGGTATTGCTTCTTTTCTCTGAGGCAAAACAGAGCTAATATTTGAATCGATGTAGTATGATGCTTTGTTCACTCTCCTCACAGTAACATGCATGAAGAGGAGCTGAGAGCATGCCAGCCGCACGGCAAAACGGAGGAAACCAAAACTTCAATGTGTATGGTGCATGCAGAGCTGCAGTGAAGCAAGTGTACGCCAAAACATTCAAGGGAGACTAAAACACTGCAGTTCCCAACTCCGTGCTACTCTGTTCAAGGCTTGTTCAAAAGATCCGTGCATATTTGTGGCTGAAAAGTGAGAATCACTGTTAAGAAACATGACTTAAAAGAAGCTAGATCTTTCTTCAACCAAACTAGACTCAGCTAAAATAAAAGCTAGCAAATGAAATGTTAGATGCAGAGCTTCCACACTTCTGAGAGGCTGTTAATGCTCTGAAATGGAATACAACTCTGGTTTCTCTCTGTGAAATCTTAATTCTTCGTGGTGGGTCTTAATTCTTAATAAGGTGCGCCTGTGAAGCTAGAGCCTTTTTCTTCTTTTGCCTTATTATAATCTTTCAGAATGTGAGCACATAAACACAAGGAAAAATATGTATTTCAATGCCTCTATCGTTCAGGGCTTTTAAGCTCAATAATTACACAAAATGACCCTTTAAATCTGTCTGACTTGCTCCAGTAGGCATTACTAGTAGCATAATGAACAGATTAATGAGAACTCTCAGTTTGTTTTTGTGAAGTGAGACTTGAAATTGAGCTTAACAATGTAGCAATTTCCCAGACATCTTGCCTGAATATATTTCATCTTTGTAGTGTACGAAGGTGGCTACAGTGAGTTCGGCAACTCTGGAGGAGGCATTAGGATTCCACAGAGTTGCTGTGAAATTTGTTTCATGTAAAATACGATGAACCATGGTTGAAATATATTGTTTGACAGAAGAGGTACAAAACCAGTTTTGCTGTGAAATTAACTTCATGTAAAATAGGATGAAGTGTGGTCAAAATACTCTGACATTGCAGGTACAAGCGCAGTTTCTTTTACCCTGTTCCGCCCCACCACCTGGGAGCTCAGGCATGAGACAGAATTAAGGATTATACAAAAATTAGAAAAAAAATGTTTTCTTTTTCTCGGTATGACAGGACAGTAGGTGCATATAGTACTAATGGGAAGTGATGTGAGCATACAGTCAGTTGGAAAGGCAAGAGAGCTGAGAAATGTTCAAGATGTTTTGTTATGAGAGAAAACAGTCCTGTGAAAGTGGTTAAGAAGAAGAATGATGGATGAAAATGGTTGTGAGGGAATTTTGAGATGGGATCATGGAGTGAAGTGAAGAAACTTGAGGAGGACAGGAGGAAAAAGCTGCTATGTTTGTGGCTAAGTATAAGGAATTACAATATGAGTAGGTAACATGCCACGTGCAGTTACAAGGAAAGGTATTCACACACTTCAAATATTATCTCTATAGCAAAAGAAATAATCACATCATGATAGAGATTAGCCTGGTTTCACGGAAGTATAGCCAGAAAAAAAATCCAAAATTGAATTTGTCACTAACGTTGCGTAAAACAGAAATATTTTTTCACTTGAAATCCTTAGACAACATGTAAGCCAGTTTTCTGTACATCAGAATTGTTAAGACCATGACCTAGATCTCTCCAGGTGCTCTTTACCTGGGATTTTTTATCAAAGGAAATACAGCAGTGCCTGAAAACTAGAAACGCATATAGTACATTCTAGGACAGAAATATGAAACACTGGACAAGAGCAGTAAATCTCAATGTTGAAAATAATTCTTGAAAAAAAGATCAGTCAGAAGACAGCTAATAAAACTTGCATTCATATCCCAAAGGGCTTTTCATGTGAAAGTACTAATTACATTAATATAAAAACTATAGAAAAAAATTTGAGGGGAATTGAGCTGAGAGTTTAGGATCTGAAATAGCTATTATATAATGAAAAGATAATAAGCAATGAAAACATTAAATGAAGTTTGTAAGTTCTTAAACATTTATCATAACAGCTGAGTACAGCAGGGAGAAAAAAACCTACAAAATATGTTATAAACTTTCTGAAAATGAAGTCATGCCCTTCACAGGAAAATCATAAAACTGTCCCAAACCAGCCATACAGACAGTTGATAACAACTACCTTAGAACTGCCCATCAATAAACAATATTCACTGTCTCCCAAATTCTATCAGAGTATTAGAACCTTTTTTCCTGCTGGGGAATTGAACATGGTATGTCTGCTGCCAATGGATTAGATTCATTTCACAATAACTACACAAGAGAACTTTAAAGAACAGTACTGAGTTGATAACAGTCGTGATAGCCTGTTTCATATTTGTCTTTGCAGGGCTTATTTTATTAAAAGTGTCATTAACTCTGAGGTCTGACTCCTACTGGCCTTTGGTATCTTCAGTTTTTCATCTGACTTTCAGCCTCTTTGTCAGCAAATTCTTCTAACAAGTGCAGGTCTCTACTGTTCAACACTAATACATTCAAGCCCACTTATCATAAATGTTTTAAAAAATAGAATAGAACATGACTGTTTTTCATTACTGTCATACTGTGTAGAGAAAAACAGCTTATTGTGGAAAAGAAAAAAAAAATACCCTCCATAGAGCATTTGAAAATTGACAATTACACAACCAGTATGCATTAATTGGCTCTCACTTAAGGAAGGTACACAAGCTTTGCCTGTGAAGATAACAGACATCCAGTTTCTGTCTTCAGCCTTTCAAAACTGGGAGAAGGTTAGAAGTAGCCTGGCAGTTTCTGGCTTTGAGCCCTGAATTATTAATTTACACAAAATATTACATTAAAAATACCATTAAAACAACCCAAAGCAGCACATTGTCATTTTAAAGGGGAAGCTCATGCTTCAGTAGGCTGCCAAACCCAATATATGTTATTTAAACATAATTTAATTTTCTGTCTCATTGTTTTGTTTGCCACTTACTGATCATGAAAGGTGTCTGTTGAGGTCTGTGTTTGCTACCTTCACGGTTCGTTCTACCCCTTGTGCCAGAAATTCAGCAAGATGGTTTGGAGACCTCACAAGCCACTTGCGACACAGCACACTAATGACTTTCACAAAGGACTGTAACTCCACGGAAAAACTGGGTAGACAGAAAGGCAGGCAGCAAACAGCAAAGGAAACAACTCTTACCCACACGTCTTCAAAGACAGGGAGGTGAACAGAGAATATTACTAGCAAAGTAAATTTTCTCATTGCAGGTATTCTGTCTCCTCAAATGTGGGCCCCTGTGAAATTCCCCCATGTTCTAACTCTATCCACATTCATTTGCTACTGCAGCGTATCCAGAAAAGCCAGTGAGTTATTTTTCTGGAGTCTACCGCAGTATAGTAAACACACAACTAATGCCAAAAAGGCTAAACCTGGGATTTTGAAACCTTACTAACCACTTAGACTCTACTCACATCTCCAAAGTTTGTAAGAGAAACAGATGTAGCATGGAGTAAGCTTTTTGGAAAAAAATCAGTATTTTAGCCAGACACAAATACATGTATAATGCCTCCTAGCTGACTGTTGCTCTGAGGTACTCGTCAAACCGGCAATCACAGTCCCATACAAGGACACACCTGCTTCTCATTTTCTGTAAACAAACACACATACGCCTATGTGAGGACAATTTTTATACCAATGCAGGCATAGTTCTTTTTGGGCTGGGATGTCAAGTATCCATCAAAAAAATTAGGATTTGGCTGACACAAAAAATAGTTGCAAAATTTGACCACATTAGCAAAAGATTTGTTTTGTTTCCTCCAGGCGAAAGAGAGCTGCGGCATTCGTAAACATACAGAGAACAAACTGATGAGGGTACTGTTGCTTCCAGCCCATTAATGCTGTAGTCTGGTAAGGCAAATTGCTGAACGCAGGAATCTTTAACTGCCTGCCCAAACCTGACGATGAGTCAAACCCAGGCACAGTGCATGCGTTTGATTCTTGCCTTTCCTTGGGGAGCGCCTGAATCACTTGACTAAAAGGCATTCAGAGGCAGATTTCTCTGCTGGAGCTTTGCTGTTTGCATAAAATACCAATGTAATCATGGTAAGAGGAAGGACAGAGACAGAAAAAAAATAAGAAAAAAAATATCTATTGCATCCAGCAGGAGTATCTTTACCATTACACTATGACAGTAAACCAGACAAACTGTACCATCTCTGCCTCACTACAACATCTGTTAATTTTGGTTAAAATCCAACTTTTCAACTCCTCTGGTTGTTGTTCTTGTTAAAATTACATAAAGTGAAAATAACTTGTTTGTTTTCATGGCAGAAAATTCCATGTTTCCAATTTGTTTTGAGATGATTTGGGTTTTTTTAAACTTACAGAAACTAAATCAAAACCTGTTCCTATCAGTGAGTGGTTCAATATTTTCTTCTTCATCAAGATGTCCCTGTCACTATATCACAACCTCACCCAACAATTCTAAGTGAGGGCCTTCATTCAGTGCATGAGTCACTGGATATCTCTTCCGTTCTACATCCAACTATTTTGAGCGCTATCAGTATGGCTTTTTAGGTCACAGAACCATGTTTTAGTATTTTTCAGCAAAATAAAACTGGCCCAGTTCTGACTGTATGCAGCTATGATCCTCTGTACTTTACAGACCTGTCCTAACAGTTGCAACATTTGGCAGTTACATTTTATATATATATATTTACATTTATATATATAGTACATATTTTTCTAAATGACACATATACCTATTTATACAGTATTTAGACTTATCAACCTGCCATCACAATCAAAGTAGTTTTTGAGTTGAAGTCATTTCAGCATTGCTGCAAATCCTACTTGAAAAGAAAATCAAATATATTTAAAGGGTTTTCTGTGGTGGTGTGACTAAAATAAAAAGTCAAATTTGCCGATTATAAAGAGAAAGAAACTCAAACTGAACATGAAAAAGTGCTGTCAAATGCAAAGAAATCACCTGAAAATTGAGGGGGAAAAGGTGTGTGGATCCACAAACCTTTCCACTTATCTCAGTTACAGATGACACAGTATTTAAATGTAACTACAGAGGATAGAAAACTTTTGAAGAGACGAAGATTTTTTCAAATTGGTGCTTTTCCTTTACAATTTTCTACTTCTTGTTAAATTGAATTGTTCTGAAATCAAATGAGCTTTTGCAATTGTAAGCTTCAGAATCAGGTCTTTGTATTTGTTTTGACTTACAGACAGTGCTAGGACACTGAGTTTGGAGACCTCAGGATTAAAGACTAGCATTTTGCCAGCTGGATGCATGTCTCTCAGAGCAGGAAGGTAGGCAAAATGCAATTCTCTAATCTGCGTGAAAATAGTTCCTGCAGCCACAGCTTTGAGAACTTCCAGAGCACCCAGGTTTTGAATCAAGATCTTGAAGTATACCATGAGAAAGCAGCTATCTTTATTTCAGGATGCATGTGCAGTTGTCCAAGGTTAAGGCTTTAAAAAAAAAAAAAAAAAAGTGTAGTTTGAACGTGGTGAGTGGATACCTGAACTGGGCAGTCAATCAGCAATTCCATCTGCCCTGTGCATACTTAAGCAAGGGCTCCTTCTGACTCTCATATGCTATTAGTATCAAAATGTACCAGCAAAAAGTGTAAAGAAATGCTGATTCTATGTCTGTCTGTCTTTCTCCCCCGGGCCCTCTCTCTCCCCCCTCTCTGTTTCAGCTTTTTAGTGCTCCCAGTGCTGGAGGCAGACAAATAGATGCATTTTATCTATTACATTGAGATGCCTTTAAGAATGATAAAGTCTCCTCTACTCTTTCGCCAGACCTGCAGGCAGAACCCAAGTTTTCTGCTCATCAATACCCTGCCCTTTACAGACAGTGAAAGGACATGTCAAGATCTCCTTCAGCAACATGTCTAGACCGCATTGTAACATGTTTAAATTGCACTATTTGTTAAAGGATGGAATATAAACTTCAGAAAAATGTCTGTCAGCAGTGCTGCTAGAAAGGACTGAATAAATCTCTTGCTTGATGTGACAAATTAAGATGGATCTCTGAATTTGTAAAATCAATTTTGTTTTGGTTATCACAAATACAGGATGGGTGGGGGCTGTCCCCATATGAGCTGATGACTTCAATTTTGTCCCAGAAAAGAAAGGAAAGCATTATCAGGGGAAACCGACTTGAGGAAAATAATATTTTTCTGAGTCTGAGTTTCCCTGGGGATCCGCCAAGAGATCATATCTTATCAACATTCACTGAATGCTGAGCATACCTGGCTTCTGGATATGTAGCATAAATTTGCAGACTGTCTTTTCAGTCCTATAACAAGTATCCAGGTCATTCTTAACTTGGAATTAGAACTATCAAATGGTTTAAGAAGGCTATCAACACTGAATCGTTCCTCCATACTAAAAGAATAGGTTTTATCAGCAGATCCAATAATGGCAGAAAAGGCAACAGCACTATACATGTGGACAGTATTCATGCTGGATTTCTCTTCATTTAAGTATACAAATGAAAATGAGACAATTTTTCTCTTTTTTATCTCTTTTTAAGAAGTCTTTTTTTTCTATGGCATGGTCCTGTTCAGAAGCAGAACGCTCAGTGCATATAAGTCAGGTACTCTGCTTTTGAACAGAGGCAAGGTCAAGCTCAGGTAACTTTGATACTATGGTTTGGTCCCTTATCCTCACTCTCCCCACCTCCTTCAAATATCATACAACACAATTATATGCTCTGATAAGAGAGAGAGGCATTTGATTAAGAAAATCCTTCACCAAGCATGCTCTCTTTTCTCCCCTACCATGTTTTTCAAGGTGGGGTGATTTGACATCAAGGTCACTAACCATGTGAACTCTGGAGAAACATTTCAGTGATCACAAAACCAAGGGTATGGCAGGCAGACTGTTTCTGAGAATGTACAATCAATCAGATTGTTTGAAGATCCAGTACTGATGTGGATCTTCAGAACTTGATTCTTGTTTCAAAGTCTAGATATTTATCCACACTAGAAGCCGTTACCTCCTAAAGCTGTATTTACAAGGGTCTAGAGTTAGTAACCTACAGATTATGTAATGAATAGTTCTTTCACAGTCAGAAAGGCACCTATGTAAGTACTGAACAAAAGAATAAAAAACCCCCAAGTTTCCAGTTCTGACTTTATGCAAATAAATGGAAAAAATTAAACTTACTTGCAGGAAATTTTTGTGCGGTCGGCCACCATAGTCCACTGTTGCTGATTCGTTGAAACCTCAATGTAGTAGCTGTAGCTCCGATCATCACAGTCCCAAAGTAACAACCTGTGTATGAAGAAGTTGTTCTGTGATAAGTGAAATAAATATTAAACCAAGCTGCTTAATTTTTCCAGTCCTTTATTTCCTTCCCTTACTCCTTTATAAATACAGCTGGAACGTGCCTCTAACATTGAACAAGGTCTTTACTGTTTCTGTCATCTCAGACATGAGTGTCTCTATTCTTATTATCCTAAGGCCAGTAATAAACTCACAGAATTACAATAACCATCTTACTAACATTAATCTATTATATTAATCCAATTATTTTTAATTTATTTGAAAGTCAATAAATAACAAATTTATTTGGCATGTTGCATTGCCTGCTTTAAACCTGAATCAAAGATCTGTTTGGAAAGTTCAGTTTAAGAGGAGACAGAAAAAAGATTCCAGTGACTAAAAAGATTATGCTGTGTTCTTAACTGTATTCTCTTTTTTTTTTCTATATATATCAAAAATATACCCCCCCAAAAAAAAAAAAAAAAAACCGTAAGAAAATGGGAATTCCCAGTCCTGGTTCATCATAATGAGGCGAAAAGGCAATGAACTGTTGATCAAATTGCAAAAAAGGAGAAAAAAAAAAAAAAAAAGGAAGAAAATAGAGGTCTCAAGGACTCATTCCATACTCATCCTAACAAATGTGCAGCTCTTCAGGAAGGGCACTAAAGGACATATTGAACAGCCTTCAATTTCCATACTTGTTTCACAGAGGAGAAGATCTAAAGCATCAGGGATGTGATTTAAGTGCACCATTCTCAAAAAACACATCTGGAAAATGCTATATCTTCTCTACTACATCTCTTTATATGGGGATTATCTCCCTGTTGTAAGAGATATTTGAAACCTCAACATCATTCCTCAATTTAATTTTATTTCTAAGGATACAAATTAAAGCAAAACCAAGAACCTTGCCTCTCCTCTCCTCTCCCCCTCAGTGGATGAGATCGAGATACGTGTATGTAAGAAAGATATCTAGCACAGAATGCCTTTAGCAAAACCATGAAAAATTATATCCTGCATGTTTGCAAACCAATACAGAACATCCTTTTTTCCAATGAAAGATCCACAAATGTGAAGAGGGTATTTACACAACGGGGCAATGGACTGGCCATAACGGAGGCAGACACATCTGCAATTTCTTCTTTAGAAGCAGTTAAATGTTGTTCATATGTTGAGGAATAGATGTGTTTTGGCCTATATTTTACTTAAAACATTTGGCTGGTGTCTTTCCACTGATTAGCTGGGTACAGAGTTTAGAAAATCTAACTGCTGTTCTTACTATTCTCATGTAAACTCAATGGCAAATGTGATACCAAAACCCAAATTTCAAAACTCTTTTCTATTTGAGTTAGAAGTGACTGGAGGCAAACCCAGCATGCTGCATTTGCCATTCTCTGAAACAATGCTCTCTCATCCACCTACCCAAAGTTTTTGAATTGCAGTATGCTAAGTGAACAAACCACATTATGTCTGTCACGGAAAACTATTTTTTTCTGATTTTGTTTTTCTTAAATTTCTTACTCTCTGAACCCTTACTCAATACATCAATGGAAAATAAAGACTCTACTGCAATATATTGGCTGTTAACAACTGCTGCTGTCTCTTGATCCTCAGATTCATGTCAAAGTTAGCTAACACTTACTAGAATTACTGCTTAAATCTGACCATGTGTTACAGAAGCAAATGAACCTGCTGTAGTCAACCCAAGTACAGCTAGCTATCCAAAATAGCTGTAACCGCAATGATGTGATGACCTAAATGAGAATAGCTACAGCCACATGCACAGAGAAGTGTGAAAGCCAAGTAATAGAGCTAACCGGGGTTCCTTCTCTGGCTATGAGGAAGAACTTCCACAGAACAGCATGTTTCAAAGTGCAATAGATAAGGAAACATTGATTGTCAATGAAAATAGCCGAGATACACATAGAAAGAAAAGGAAGTTGTGCCACACTACAGACTTTCCCAGACACGGAGTTTCAAGCTGTCTCTCTTCAATTGCCTTTCAGAAGATCATCCAAATTCTGTATTATAAATCCCTTTCTTCCAGTTGAGAGTCTTTCTTGCTTTCAACTGCTACCTCTTCTGGGAGGAATATAACTGCAAAAATTATTGCTCACTCTTAACATTTAAAAAACCAACACTGCTAGAGGAAGGCAATAACCTAGCCAGTTGCTGAATGCACAATCCTTCCTCTTTAGAGAGAGGTGCTGCCACAAGCAGATGTTGGACCGTCTTTAGAATCTGGTTATTAAGAACACGTGTGTCTGCATCTTTGCCCCAAAAGCCAGTGCCATCACCTTCTTTTCAAAATAATCCGGTTTAGCTTTTTTTGTTTTAGGTTTTGGAATCCCAGCATTCACAGTGGAATAAGGTCTACTGGACAAACATTTAAAATAAACTCCCTAGATGCTCTCAACCGAATCCAGCTCATTAATATTAAAAAACCAAAAAGCTGACAAAAATAGCTTTAAGAAGCTAAAATAAAACACTTTTAACAGAAGCCTTTTAGCATATATTAATACTGTCTTCTTACAAATTATAAAAATTCATAGGGATGACAGAGTAAAAAATAAAAATCATTCCTGGTGGCATCATGAAAGACTTAACACCCCCCCATCCCAAAACAAAGCCACCCCAACTTCCACCACTCTTCCCCTGCTTCATCAGATCCTCCCCATTCTGCTTTTCTATTAGCTCGAAGGTCTCCAAATATTGAAGAGACTGAATGAAGCACATATTTTGTTTGAAAAAAAAACACCGCCACCACAAAATCTTATGGATTAAAATTTTGGATTTGATAACTACTAATAATCAAGAGATTCAGAGTTGATTTAACACCAATATTTAAACCAAGCCTTCTAAATGACAAAAAGAGGGAAAAGCAAAAATATACATAAATCTATTTTCTTTTAAAAAAGGCTATTAAAATGTAGCTAATTATGCTTTTCAGTAGGATGTTTTTCATCGGGGGGCTCAGTGTTGTTTCCTTGATTCATGCTTTCAAAGCTATAATCAACAGTTTAAATATCAGAAGCACACTGGTGACTAATTTCAACTAATACTAATTACTAATACTGTAATTAAAACACAGTTGGCTGGGCTTTAGAGCAAAAGGCTAACAGGACATATGTGTTCCTTTTAAGAATGCATATAGTTGCTCTCCCCCAAAACAACCTAGCCCAAGTTAAATAGGTTTAGAAAAGCATATGGCTTAGAATTATTACAAACCAAAGAATGAGTAAATTCAAGTTGGCAAAATCTTTCCCAAAGTGACTTAGCATGAATGCTAAATGTAGATTTTTGTTTCTTAGGGACTTGTGAAACTAAAACCCAATTTCTTTCTTCACCTCCCTGCAGCAGTTTTTTTAGAAAAGACTAGGGAGGGAGACTGATGTCAGGACCTATTTGGAATTTACGCCGCATGAAATACCTTTCTGGATAATAAGCAGTGAAAACCTTTTTGGTGATTACATGAATATTCACCAGTGTACACTGAGCATAGGGGTCACATTTTATGCCAGGTACAGTAATCTTTGAAACACATTCCAGGCAAACTACCAGGCTAAACTTTCGTATAGAAACTATGTCTTGCTATGGATGGATATTGAATGACAGGAAGAACATTCCACTTTAAAAGTCAGAACTATACGCATTGGGAATGCATCCGTTCACAGCAAAATTGCCGTGTTCCTAGGACTTTCCGTATTAGAATAAAAAGCTAAATTAGCTCTTGTTAGTAAATTTTGCCCTTAGGATTGAGAGGGAAAAGTGAGATGCAGCTTCATCCAGCTCACGCCCTGCAACACTCTGAGATTTAAGCATATTTCTCATGTGTCACTTCTGTATCTGAAATCTAAGCCTGTTAATCATATAACATGGTACCATTATCTACATCAAATGCTGATAACACCCCATTTTATAAAACAAAAGCTTTTCAAATATAAATAAAATTTCACATTACAGGTGTGTGAAACTGATTATATAGGCTACCTGTTACGTCAAAAGATGCTGCAGTACTTTTTTTAATGGTATTTTTCTAAATGTCATGCATTGCCCTCTGATTGATTGTTCTGCATTTACACAAGCGTTTTGTGCCATCTCTGATTGCTTTTTGTTCTTAGATTTCTGTGAGAAAGATTGTCATGGTTTAGTTCAGCCTGTCATATAACTACACATACTCAAGCTGTTAGCAGAATACCAAACAACAGTCATGCACCTGGTGGGATGATACCTGCTTCCTGAATACTGGAAGTCAGTAGTTACCATATACAGCATAAGTATTTGCTAGTACTGTGTTTGTAAACTACTTGCATACTTATAAAACACCAAAGAACAGAAATTAAAACTTGAGCTAGCAACACTTGTTGAAAGATAAGGAAAAAGAAAGAAAATCAAAACTGTATGGAAAAGATACTTTTTTTTTTTATACAATTGTCTACGTTTTTGCCTTCAGTTGTCTATAATCCCCTTTCATTTTCTACAGATATTTATGTTTCAGGAGTTATCTTGCAGGAAATCAATCTTTCTTCAGGATCCTGCAAAAGAGATAAAATTCCTCTGTCTGCTATGTGCTTATATGATCATTTATTCTGAGTTACAATTTCACTCTCAAGTCAGGCAAGCACAGAAAATGAGCAGCAAAGAAAGAAAAACTTCATAAGCAGAAGCGGTGTGGAAAATTAGGAAGCATAAGAGATGTATATGATGATGGCATAAACAAACAGGAAACAGATTAAAGCTAATTGATATCATTTGTTAATTTAAAAATCACACTGAATATGAAAAGCAAGACAGCTGGCTATCACATATTCATATTAGTAATAAAGTCTTCAAATAGATTAAACTGGGATAAGTTGTTAAAATACTTTTACAAAGATGCAATTAATATACTCAGAGTAAAGCTGCTATTCAGGACTGATTGCCAGCCTCTGGGAAGACTAGGGACATGGGCAAAAAAGAATCTCATGAAATTCAACAAGATCAAAAGCAAAATCCTGTACCTCACCCAGCCTAATCCATTGCAGTAAACAACTCTATGGTCTGTCTGTCTGTGCTAAAATTTTAGGGCACCTCCTATTCGATATGACTCCCAAGTCCTTAGTTGCCTGCGTGCCCTCCCAGCAGCGAAGGCTAACAGCATACCGAGCTGTAGGAACAGGTACTGAGCCAACAGAACAAAAGGAAGAGATTATGCTCATTTACTTGACCCTTGTTAGATAAAACATGACACATTGCATCCCATTTTGGACCCAAATACAAGACTGCTAGACCTGGGCCAGTCTAGTAGAGGACCATCAGGATCGCTGGGAGGCTGGAGCACATGCACTGTGCCAGAAGCTGAGGAAACTGGCTTGGTTAGCTCAAGAAGGTTCCTTGCTGGCCCTAAACCTAACAGCACTCTTTGGTATCTGAGAGCAGGTTATCAAAAAGACTGAGCCAGGCTCTTTACTGAGGTGCACAACAGGAAGAACAAAAGACAACGGTCAAAAATCGAAACAGGATGTTCCAGATGGACTAGAGGCATAGGAAAAAAAGAAATTGCATGGAGGCGGGGAGTACATTGGAACAGGCTACCCAGAGAAATTGTGGTATTTTCTTCCTTGGAGATATTCAAGATTTGAGTGCATAAAACCTTGAACAGGATGATCTTTCTTCATAGCTGACCTTCCTTTGAGGAACAAGCCAGGCTAGATGCCCTCCTCAAGTCTTTTCCCAACGTGAAGGGTTGTAAGCTTCTATGACAATGGGATGACTTTTGCAGAAAGCATGCATACAAGATACACTCCTGAAACATTACAACCTCTATGCATTTCTAATGCATATTTGAGTACCAAGAGATGTTCTGCCTTTTTCATACTCAGAATTTAGTTGCCATGGCAACATGTTCTGACTTGGAGGCTCTCTCCAGTGGTATTCCAATTTCTATAGACTAAAAGGAGCTCGTACCCTTTTTTCAAAGGCTCATATATTTACGGTCTCTGACAGAAATATATTCAATGGCACATTCATGTCCCTGAACTTAAAACACATGTACTTTAATTCCTAATTATTCATTTAGAATCCAAACCCACAGGTCTAATGACTCAGTTTCTGGGGGTACAGCAATTCATGTCATTCTGCAGTCATGCTGTACAGCCAGCCTCAAGAAAATGTTCCTGGAATTTTTTTTCTATTAGGTGGGAAGGTGAGATCAAGGCCATTTTCAAGCAAGCAAACAGCAGGAAAACAGGCACCAAACGCTGTTATATTAGCTGTGGAAGACATTCCATTCAAAGAAATCTGTTGCTTTCATTAAGACAAAATATTAAGATTTTTTTTCTTTATGTTTATACATAATTTGATTTTCATATCAGTCACGGATCTCCTGGTGTTAAATAAAGAGACCATTGTCACCATCTTTAGCATTGCACAGTACAAGAACATGTTCTAGACCCTTGCCAACGCTGTAGTTACCACATAGTGAAACCTTGCTTCCCCCACTCAAGGAGGCATCTTTCCCTTGGCTGCCTATGATCTGCAACAGATGCGGCTGTAACTCAGAACACTTGTTCTTCTAGGTAAAACACAAAGGAAGAGATGACATAGTGCTAGCATTTCTGTCTCGAGGCAATGCAAGTAGTCCCCTCTGTCAGAAGATACCCTAGATGACGACGTTTATTATTGTTGTTTTTTAAGGCAAGCTATTCATCTTGTTTCTACTATACATGCAGGAAAGCAGACAAAGAAAGAAGATTCTACCCTTATATGTGTAGAATGCAATACAACATAAATCATTAAATGCCTATTAGTTTTAAATTATGTAATGCTTAGTTGTTGGTTTGGGGTTTTTTGTGGATTTTTTTTTTATTTGCTCTACACACTTGCCGATTATGCAGTTATCATTTGTTGGTAACCTAAAGTCTAGTTCACCTAACATACTAATAATGGAACATTAAAAATCTTCTGCTCAAGAATAAACCCTAGTAAGGTCAAGTTTTTTGCACTGATTTGAAGAGATGGTATTATTCACCGATTGAAAGACAGCAGAAAACAGTAAGTTAGGAAGACAGGGACTATGAACTGAGAAACTACACGTTTTAGTTAATGCATTCCCCTCTTTCTCCTTTATGTGGCCAAAGCTTCCTGCTGTTACTTAAATTTAAGTTTAAAGTGGCAAGAAAATTATGTAATTACATTTTCAATTACCTCCTTTAAGAAATCTGAGTACTGCGTCTTCCTGTTTTTTTTTGCTTGAGATGCAACACTTAATTGAACATTAAAAACACCAAACGAGAAAGCATAAAACATTCATTGTCAAATGCTGCCAACTACATGCATTCTAATTCTTTCACGCAGCGCGAACAATGCCAGACTTGCATTATGCATAGCATCTATAGCTAGTATACAAACAAAACAGTACTTTCCTTAGGTTAGAGATTTGCCTGGATGTCTGATTTTAAACTTTATCTTCAGAGTTTTATAACCGTCGTAACAATGCCTCAAAGCAAACCAGAAATTGGCAGTTATAAAGGAACTTTCAAGTCTCACTTGTTCATCAGTTAGTTCGAAGAGGCAACTGACAGCTGGACAGCACCAAGCTAGTTCCTAGCAATACGTACCTATGTACATGGTCTCTGTTGTGAGCCAGTACCTCACCTGGGGTTTCCAACTTTGCTCACTGTTATTCTAACTTCAGAAACCTTTCTCTTTCTTTCACGGTCACAAAGAATACAAATCAAGTCCCTGACAACATATTCTAAATATACAAAGAACAGGAAGCCATTAAGATAAGGATTTGTATGTCTGATGTTATAAAACAAAAAATAATTTACAGTCAGAGATCTGAAGTTGGCAAGAATATTTTTGCCTTCACCTGTGAACAATCCCTCTCTCTAATCTCCTTTCAAAGTTTCTACATTAGGCAAAAGTTCGTTCTTCGCATGCTTACAAACATCCACTGTAGAAACAGCCCAATGAACTTCAGTCCAGACCTAAAGATATTCACTAACCCACCGCTGTAAAGCAATGTTCAGGTTACGGTGCCCTTATTATATACTCCATGTTCAAGTAAGAACCGGTACTAATTGTATAGTGCAAAGGAAACCTGGCTGGCTCGAGATGATGGCTTTCTTCAATAACTGTTTATGTTTTCACAATGAGGCGGATATGAGGAACTGCACCTACTTTGACCACAAATGAGGCTGCAATTAAGTTTCTATTTTAATATAAGTATATAACTTTAATCTTACAATTTGACTATTACTATTATTAAATCTCTGAAATGTAATATTTCCTGGAATTGCTCTGCTGTATCTCAACACATAAGTCACACATTTAATTTTTAACATGCCCATTATACTGAAGTAAGAAGCCAAATGACAACTACAAAACTAGTCCCCTAATTACCATCATTTCCAAACGTCATATATTCTAAGGAAAATAACAGTGTTCAGCAAAAGTTTCACTGCTGTCCTTAATTTAGAGAAAAATAAACGCTCTTACCGTATTGATCCAATCATGTAGGGCTGTGCTAGCTGTACTACAATAGCTCCGCTCCCAAGCTGATGGCATGTGTACCCAGAATCCCAATCATAGTTTTTTGTGTCTCCATTCAATAAGGCATTCCGACTGCGACTTACACCCTCTATCACACTGGCACAGTCTGCAATTGTTGCAACATTTTCAGTGGGAACTGTGAATTAAAAATACAAAGATGAGAGACATACAGTCAGAGAACAGTTCAGATACCAATGGTCTTTATTTCTAGCAAAGAATAGGGAAAAAGGAGAAAGAGAAAAAAAGGATGAAAGTATGATCAACACAAAGAAATTTAACTCTTATTTAATACAAACTATGAAACAGAATCAAGTGGTACAGATAATTTTTATAGCATCGATCCCAGAATAGCTTGCTAAATTAACAGATGGATTTCTGTCTTGGTGATATGAAATCAGTCCTTTAATACAACTGGGAGAAAATTACCTTATCTAGCAAAACTTTTAAAATTTTAAACTAACTTATTCCTGTTTTCATGACGAAACACCTCACCCCACCCCCGCCACCCCCAAATAAAAGAAAAAAATAAAAAAAAAAGAAAAAGAAGAGAGAGAGAAATAAGTGGGAGATAGTTTAAAGCATTGATCTGGACTGTGGGAAGCCAGGACTCAAAGTCTTTGAAACCAGGGCTTGAAGTCTCACAGCTCAGGAGACTATCTTCAACCCATACCTGCTGGCACTTCTGACAGGCTCTCTGTCTGTGATCAGAAATTGCACCCCAGAAATTAGAAAATTTAAATGCTTTTTAATACTTACAAAATCCTTCAATACAAGTATTGGACTACAAGAGGGAAGGAGACCAATAGGTCTGCCAGACAAATGGAACAGCAAGCACAGAACTATTTCTCATTCAGTCAAAAGACAGGATAAAGAGAAGATTAAATGCCATAAAAAAGAAATTGTAATAGCCCAATAGCAAAAGAAAAGAAAGTACTTAGAACTCATCCTACTGAAAAAAGGAAGGCTAAAACACAGGACAATGAGTTTCCTCCAGGAGACAGTAATGGAATCATACAGTACTTCCCCCCCTCCCTCTTAATTTCATCAAAGATCTTTGCTGGATAATTCTTTTCTCTATCCTATATGCAGCCATAAAAAGATGCCAGCATGCAGTAGCCCACTATGTCAAAGAAAGTCAAAGATACTACTGCAGAATATCAAACTGGCCTTCTTTCATTCACCTTACACGCAGTTATTTGAATATTAGAGGGAAAATACCAAATTAGGGAGCTCAAAGAATTTTCAAATTAGTAAACGCATTCCTGGGAAAATCACGACAAGAGGAAGGATGTTTCAGTGGGAAAAAAAAGTAAGATTACAATTCTAATTGCACAGGCCAGTGCTAAACTGCTACCCTGTGCTGCAACATGTATAATGAACTTTCTTTCACCTCTACAACCCTATTGCGATCAGTGTACATATCCAGCACTGTGGTCCATGTGTCAGCGTCCTCTAAGTTCAGTTCTTCCTCCTCCCTGGTACATCCGAAACTGAACTCTCTAGCTTGGAAACTGCTGTTATAAACCAAATTAGATAAAGGATAATATAACTCTTTACTAGGCACTTTTAGAAGCAGGGGAGCATTACATGCTTGGCAATAAAAAAAAAAAAAAAAAAAAAAAAAAGCTTAGCGTTGGGAGTTGTTATTCTTTAGCAAAGGATGTAACTTTAGTGTTGGTTTCCAGAAAGCTTCCCAAGGAGAGGAATGCTCTTCTTGTATGTACTTAGTCCTGCTTAATCTGACTTAAATCAACGCTAAGTAGTTTCCCCCTTCCTTTCAAATCAAACAATATTCATAATATAGTTAGAACCTGACATAATTTCAGCAATTTCATCAAAAATCAAGACAACAGCAGCTCCTCTGGGAGCAGGCTGCAAGAAAGAGGTTTATTTTCTTGCGCATAGAGTACTTTTCCAGCACTGTTTTACAAACACTTCCAATACTTGGTTTTGGAGCCTCCTATTATTTCCCTTTGTTAACATTCAACCAAGCATGGTACTTTCTTTCTGTTTGTAATTTAGAGAGAGAATCCTGAGCTTTTTGAACATCACCTTCCAGCAGGATGGCAGATAAACATGAAAAAAAAAAAAAAGAAAAAGAAAAAGCTATTTGAGACACCTTAGGTCCAGCACTTTACTAAAATGCTCAGTTTTTAGTTAACCTCTACAACTTTTCAAATTCTCTCTCAAAAAAAATTAACAAGACTGAAAAATGATCCTCTCTGAACATGTAAAAATCAAGGTTGCCAGTTGAGCCTTTTTTGGGGAGGAGGTGGTGGTGGTGTTAAAAACACTGACTGCTTTATCTAAACGATAACAAAAAATCTTTCGGCACAGGTTGCATTAAAAAAATGCTAAGATTTTGTGTGACAGCCTCTGATAAAGGACAATCAATCTGTGTGGTAACGCAGTTTGGAAGACAGAGAAAGATAAGTTAAAAAAGTTATCTGAATGACAACGATCAATTTAACAAAATTTTCAAATTCACAATCTCTCATATAAAACATTTTTGAAAGTGAGAAAAACAAAAAAAATAGAAATAAGTAAGACTTCAAATGAACACTGTTGGAATTTTCACAAGAAAACAAATGATGTAGTACAAGTGCAAATGTACTATTTTAAGCTCACTGCACACATAATAATTACATGATTTTAATAGTTGTCTGTAAAATATATATTTAAAATACTACAGCATCTGAAAATGGCTGAAATATAGCTATGTGAAATTTCAGAGCTAATTGTAAGAGTCTCCAGCACCCAAAAAGAGAGATAATTTTCCATGAAAAGCTAGGATTTTACTTGTGCTGGTGGTGTCAGGAGCGTGACCTAAAAACCACCAACCAACCACCACATCATAAAACACACAAGGGAAAAAAGCGCAAGCTCACTGCCAAGTAATAATCCAAGGCAGTGGAAAGGCAACGGTTTCTGAAAAATCTACTGTACTATCATCTCTGCTCATAAAATATTACTAAACCCACCATATTATTCTTCTGGAAACCTCTTAATTCCCTATTACTGAAAAGAGACGTTCAGAAATCCCCAAATTCTTACGGGGGAGCAGGTGGCAGACATTAGAAGTACTTCACTGGGAACAGTCTGAATACAGCAAAGACTAACAATGAGAACCGAGAGCGCTGGCACTGAAACAGAGGTTGCCCTGGCTTCCTTTTCTTCCCCTTTTCCCTGGCAGCAAGGGAACGTTGCGTATCCGTTTTACATAGGTATTAAAGCATCTATATATATTGCTGCTTTTTGTAGGAAGAGGAAACTACTGAAGTCTTGGTTAAAAAAAAAAAAAAAAAAAAAAAAAAGTAAAAGATGAAGTGTCAGAATCAATGTTCATGTTGAAGCTCTATGGCATGTTCCGGACCCCCCCCGAGCTATGTGAGGCGTTACCTGAACACAGCACTGAACACCGCACAGCTCTCTTCTTCCACCCTTTTACACCTTCAGGCCCTCTGAGCATTGTCCTGCTCTTTCTCACATCTAGATTTCTGCACTAATCCGTGACCTCCTACGATGATGTTACCCTGATTAGTCAAAATCCTTAAGAACCACCCAGAAACTGTCTTAGTGTGTTTTTAATAGAATTCTGTGGTCTTCCCTACAACGGTTAATTAGAAAGTGATTCTAACTAATTGCAGTGTGCGGGAGGTACCATACTCTTCCTTCTGTCTAGGGGGGGGTCTGTCACTCCCTATTTTGAATATTCATTATCATCTTTTATATCCGCTTGATGAATTTATTAAAAATACCATCTGGTGGGGACTCTGCTCTGTGCTGTATTTTCAAGTCTTCTGGTTCTCTTCCTTTTTCCCTTTAGAATTCCTGCTTCAATTTAGGTCACTTGTTTACAAAAACATACTGCCAAAACTAACAGTCTTGTTTCTTTCTTTTTCTTTTTTTTTTTCTTTTTTTTTTTTTTTTTTTTTATCCACCAGCTACCCAGCTTTTACAGGAAACAATGTTGTAAGAGAAAACAAAAGAGGGGATTAAAATATGGAAATAATTTTTTCACACTGTTCATACAGCAGTTTTTCTCCAATAAATCTGATTTTCATTTATGGAAAAGATGTGTGTTAGCAAAGCATACACATTCTGTAAGCAAACAAAACGGAGAAGATGATTGAGGTTACAGGACAGTAGCATCAGAACATTAAAACTTACTATCTTGTCTCTTGGTCTTATGTTACAGTACAGAGCAACAAACAGCTTGGCAGTATATTTAATTCTAGTATAGTATTTTTATAAGGGATTGTCATTTTCAAGGCATGACTTAAGGGCCATCTATACTGGCTATATTTAAAGATAAGACAGATACGTCATTCAACTGTCCTCAGAGATCCCACAGGAGAAAAACATGGCAGGAGTGTGTGGTTGCCTCAGTCTTATTTATTTATCCTTTATGCTTCCCCACCCCGCCACCCCTTAATTTTTAGCAGACTTGATTTTCTGTAGGAATTTTTTTTCCCCTGATGTATTCAAAAAAATTAATGCAGCCACTGTTAACTGCTTCCATGTCTGAAGTGTAAAGTTCTTCCTTTCACCTCCCAGTCTGGACAGGTCAGATTTTGCTTTCTACCCATCCATTGTAACTTCACTGCAGTCAATTGGCTAATACTGGGGGTATGGGACGGGACAGGACATGATCACACAACAGAAAATCCACAAATAACTTTGCAACACAGAAAGGCAAGAACAGAATGGATGCCTGCACCAGCTCACAAAATCAGTCAGCAATGAACCTTAATTACTAAAATAAACATAGAGACAGCAGATACACTAAGTAGTCGTACTTTATAGGAAGGCAGTAATTTAAAGCATTATAGACTGTTGAATATACAAGCAACAGTCAAAGATTCTCAGCTAAAGTGTCATCATTGCAACACAGCTGTTCATTTTACTGAATTCTCTTAAGACACAAAACTATGTCTTTGTGAAGAAACTATAAACAAGAAATTGTACTGGGAAAAAATAATTTTTGTTTTAGTTAATGTAAAGGAGTGATTTTTCTTCCATGCTGACATCTGTTAAATGCTCAGCTTTCGATTGCTCCATTTTTAATGGTACAATCGCATTCCTTCTCCACCTGAACATCAACTGAGCTGACCAAAGTTTCCTCACTAGGAAGCGATGGTTAGATAAAAGAAGCCTGAGAGCAAAGAAAAAAAATCAGGAATGTCAGTATTATTCCAGGGTTCAATTTTATTGTATTAAATAAAAGATACTGGGCATTTGCTTTCATTATTTTCCACATGCCAGAAGATTTTTTAATTCTTACCTTTATTCATTTAGAATTAGCACTTGTTTATTTGCTACACAGTAGAAAATACTGAGTCTACAGACTTTTCAGTTAATTAGAAGTATAAAGTCCTGTCTCCTCTTCCACACATTCTTTCTTATTTTCTTGAGATGAAATTTCCTGATGATATTGAAGATTCAAATGAAATGTAGCAATCAAGAAATCAATCAAGAACTCAAGAAATACCAACTTCAAACAAATATCAACAGTGTTTCCACCTGTTTCAGTGGAAAGCTTTCTGCAAGCCATATTTAGCTGGAAAAGAAACCCCCACTAATATTTGTCTATGTCCAACTGTCAGGGTGGATTAGAATAACCTTAGAGAAGGCTGATTTTTCAGTTGATATATGCTAAAGCCTGTGATTTCTGATCCAGTAAGTTAGAACAAACCCATTCAAGTCATTAGAACTGGCAATTGGCTGGCTACTGGGCTCCTTCATTAAACATTCTGCCTGAAGAAATAGCAACTGTTTCAGAAGAGCCCTAGTAAGTACACATCCTTCGTCACAGCACTGGAAATAGGAAGTATAAAACAATCAAATAAAAAGTAACTGGAGTCATACGGACAGATCTCTGCTGAAGAATGGGTAGCAGTAACCAAACCAACCATGTAGCTGCCCTTTCCTGTAGCAAGAAGAGGGAAAAAAAAAATCCCTGCTGTATTTAGATAGACTTCAAATTTTCATAATTTCCTAAGGCTATGCTTGCAGCAGGGCTGACTTATGTTGCTGGGTAAACCTGCATGGTTTTTAAAGAAGGCTAACCTTTAAAAAAGGAGAAGAAATGAAATATGATAGTTTTGTGTGGAGTCAACATTAAACTAGACACAAAAATAGCAGCCCTCACTGCTTCCTTGGGGAGAGAGAGCGTGCAATCTTTTTCAAAGCTGAACCACACACTAGGAAACTGATAGGACTCTTTTCTCTTGGTTATACATTTAATTATTATTTTTTTAGATAACTACCAGAAAGTAAGAGACAAGTGATTTTTTTTTCCCATTTAATACAAGTTTTCCTAAGGCATTGAACAGCACATAAGTGAAGGTTCACAATGATTCATAAGTACTGAACAGCATTCCCTAGAGGGTGACCAAGGACATTCCAGTGTTTTACATCCATCTCCTGCTCTTCAGTCATTATTCACTGTTCTCCCTTTCATGTACAGGTTACAAGACAGTCTGATAGACTGAGACAGCTACAGATAAACACAACTTCATATTAAAGCCTTCCACATCGCACTCACTATGACCTTAACGAGGCTTAAAATAGGATGGTAGGCTGGTCAAACCCACATGCCTGCATAGTTCCTGACTGCTCCTCAGCACCAAGTACTGATTAAAAGACTAAGCATGGTTATAATTTTTTTTCCAATTGAGACAGAAAAGAGGAAGTGGTTCCTATATTTAGGTGGAAGACACCCACCACCCCCACCCCCCCAAACCAAAAGAGGCACTACACAGAACCAGCCCCTTACACACTGTTGTAGCTTTATGCCACTGGGCAGATCAGAAGCTTTTATGAAACATCACGTCCCACCGAGTACTGCTTCTGCCTCCAAAGGAGTACATCTCTTCCTTGTGACAATTTTCATTTGTTTTGGATTCTAGATTAAATATTAATGACTACAGACCATTCAAAATTTCAGAAATGGAAGTTCATTAAAAGCAAACAGTATGCTTTTGAGATTTAAAAAAATATTTACATCCCTGTTAAATGAACCAGTTATGTCACCCTCATGAATCTAACACGTAGAACTGTTAACTTACACATTTAGAGATAGTACTATGCCAAAAGGAAAACTACATTTCAACCCTAACATCTGCATTAGGGAATAATTTCATTCAATGGAATTAATTTCTGTCACTTACTTCATCTCACAAGACAACAAAGTATAAACCAACTCTAAAACACCACACAGTGCTAGAAAGAGCATTTCTTGCTACTTTTACTTCAAAACTGTTACTCAACCACCAATGGGTCATGTCAGTACCACATCCAGTATTGTATAAAGTAATTGCAACTTCGGTATTAACTTTTATGTCATTAATAATTTGTCATGAAAACCATATACGCAAAACCACAGCAACATAAAATTGCTGTTATCATGAAAGAGCGCTTCATTTTTACTATTTGTTTACCAGCCCTCTAATCTTCACTTTACAGTGACAGCCGTTACATAGGTACTATCCATCAGTCATAATGCATCTGATATATTACCCTCTTTGTATATACAGCTCTCTGATCGAGTTGAACAGGTTTCACTAAAAAAATATAAAAAATAATTACTCTCAAATCTCCAAACAAGATCCCTGAACAAATACTTCAGTAGCCTTTTTTCTTTGGCATGAGGTTTCAAATGACAAACTCTTTGCATATTATCTTCAGCATCATTTTGGTAGAAGTAAGGGTCACAAAGTTTCTCTGAAAGGACCATAGGGCCTTCAAGGGCTGACCAACATCGCATTTTCTTAATAAAACAGGTTATAGAAACAGCAGCTGTGTTTGTTCTAACCTAATTTAATACCATATTTAATACTATACTGGACAAAAACATAAAGTCGGGAGTATTACCTAATACTGGTTTTCAACGGTCAAAGATTAAAGCTTCTACACTCAGTCAAGCTTAAGAGCAGCCTGCTCTGATTGCTGCACTTATGTCTATTTTGTGGAGCTTTCTTAACTGCTTTCAGTTCACTCTACCCTATCAGGTCACTGCAGAAACAGAAACAAACATTACAAGTCCTCATTAGAGCAATAAAATAAATCTGTGCCAAATACACCATTGGTAGTCACACAGGTTTTTTTTACAGAAGTGGAACTGGGACAGCCTGCTTGATCAAGGGAGACAGACAACATGCTACCTTATAGTAACCACCACAGGTATGTAAAACAAAGCATTAAATGGAGATAAGGTCACTTTGATGGATCAAAGCTGTTGGGAATATTTTTGGATAGGTAATGTTGATGGCCATAAATTCTAGTGAAACAGCCACTGTGCCCCTGCACCATTTCACAACCAGACTGCCCTGAAATAGTCCCAAAATCTTGCCATTTGTCCCTTTCTCACCATAAATTCTGCAGGGTCATGTATCCAACTGTTGCTACCTCATTTACAAACTGAAGTTCGTCCACATCCCTCTTTCAATTAACTACTCACTGTATCCTTACTCTTTTAATTGGCCATTAATTGTGTTGACTCCCATCTCTTTAATATAAGATTATATTATATATAATTATATATTATGTATAATATAAGATTATATATGAGGGTGATGTGATTTTGAAATGAAGGGGATAATGGCAAGGGTGTTGATTTCTAGTCCAGTCCAGGCTAGTACTCAGTGGTTACTTGAAATTGTGATGCCGTAGAGCCCTACAGGCCTCTCTTTGCTTATTGTAGATCACTTCAAATGACTTAAGCATACAACAGCTTGATTAACCCAACAGAGTGACAGCACAGTTCCACTGATCACCATGAACAACGAATACTTACTATTAAATGAGTACCCTATTTCCCTGTAAGATTCTGTAACTACAGAAAAAAAAAATCATAATTGGATAAATTTTAATAAAGCCACATAAAGTCTCCATCCCCTAGATTATCTTTGAAACTCAAGAAATGCTGAAACAGATCAAATAGTTTGCCTCACCAAAACGCTCACTAAAGCCCAAAATGTCATGGAGTATCTCAAAGAAAAGCCAACCATGATACAAGCACACTTCCATGAACATGCACAGATTCACTTACTTGCCTGCTGTTACAACAAACCAATCTTTGAGTTTACACACACACAAAACCCAAATACATTATTTGAGTCCTAAATTAGGTATTTGCTAAACAAGACTGATAATCTTACATCAAATACATAAAGATGTATGTACCACACTTCTTTGTACACAGTACTCTA
Organism: Falco naumanni; assembly: GCF_017639655.2. Taxonomy (NCBI): domain Eukaryota; kingdom Metazoa; phylum Chordata; class Aves; order Falconiformes; family Falconidae; genus Falco; species Falco naumanni. The sequence continues at coordinate 14,122,982 of NC_054065.1, forward strand.
ATTTTGTATTTTTAAAAATTCATAGCTGGCAGTGCTAAATATGAAATTTTTAAGGTTTTATCAAACTCAAAACATTTTGTTTCTCTGTTAACCAGCTTACTGAAGGTAGCTGTTTTCTTTAAATCCAGTTCGTCCTTAATGCTTATTCTATTTTCTTGTCAATAGCAATGGCAATACTGCTTGCAAACTCCCTAAAATAAAGGGAAAACGTTTTATTTGCATTATGGAACAGCTTGTACACTCTGGGGCTATATAACATAAAAATCAGTAAGGTGTGATTTGTCAGGCTACTTACTCCATGCTTCTAAAACAACACAAAATTACACAGCACACCTCATGAGATCAGGTGCAACCATGCAACGCCTTTATATAATGGATTGGGAACAGGCTGAAGGAGTTGGGTCCCATTTTTTCACAGCTAAATATTTTAGTTTTCTCAGAAAAAATTGTGAAAGAATTGTGTCTTATTAAAATCTTCCCTCTCATTCTTTTTTGAACACTGCTTTCCCTTCCATCTATCTTATGTGCATACTTTATTTAAATACATGTTTAAAACCAGCATGAACTCTGAGAATTTTGCTGAAATTCTCGATTTCATGCCAGAAGTAAGAAACTGTGGGAAATCCCACCTAAGCAGCTACTAAAAGGCACACAAAACTCTTCCCAATGGATTTCAGAATCTCACTTACGTGAGTTTATATGGAAGAAAGCACAAAAATCACCTTGTTTGGACTATTAAATCTTACTTTGACATAGTTCACCATTCAGTATTGTTGGTCTGTTGGGGATTTCTACCTTAAGTAATGCAGTACTATGTAGAGGTACTTAAATCAGTACTATATAAGCTGTCCGGAGCTCCAGAGGTAGCAGAGCGCCCCATCAACACAACGTTCGGAGAATAAGGGAAGCCAATATAACGTTCTGCCATGGCTAAGCGTGTCTATGACTCTTTGGGGGAAAATCAAGGCATGAGAGTTTACTTTCAGCAGTTGAAACTAGGCTGTATAAGAGGCCCTAAATGCCCAAATCCATCTTCACTGCAATAAATAGCTCTGGTTACTCCATCCTCATTACAGAATTCAGGCTAACCTAGCGGGAGGTAACATCAACCATACTATGACATGCAAAGAAAAATTGGATTAGCACCACAGCGTGACTCAATTACCAGTGGCTTTGTCAGCAGTAGTTGATTTAATTTGAACTTTAGCATTCCTGCAGCATCACTAATTAATCCACAGAACTGGAATTTCAAAGCAGTTGCAAGGACTAGCCAACTAATTTTATGCTTACCATCATTTAACTCAAGTTTTCTGTGTAGAGTAAGAGTGCAATAATGAAAAGGCAAGTGTTTGCAACAGTTCATATAAAAGGAAAACAATTTTATCTCTTACCTATCAGACCTTTCTCAAGAGTAAAAGTTTTGTTCGTGAACATACATTCAAATGCCACAATATGGAAAACTTTGTTCACTGTGTTGTGGGTCCCAACAATTCGAATATACCTACAGGGGGTGAAAATAAAAAAAACAAGTAGTACACGTTAAGCATGACAAACTTCTATGCATTAAAACAACAATGATTCGGTTGGATTATATTGTGCAGACCTGCAAGAACAGAGTAACTGTTAAAAAAATAAAATAAATTAAGAAAAGGATTAAAACCAGTATAAATTTCACAGCAAACTTGTATCTACTGTGAAATCTATATATCAAAAAAAAAACCTTTCTGGACTGATTTGCCAAGAAAAGCAAAATGAAGGACCTTCTGGTTCAGAAATAGATGGTTAGTGTAAATGTGTGCTCACAGAGTCTAATCATCATCGTCATCATCCCTTTACCAACTGCTTTTCATCAGTATGAAAGATTTCTTACAGCCAGGACAAACCCAACAAATCGGTGAGGCTTCTGCACAAACGCCAAAAATCACTTCCATTTTAATATGGCTGTTTCTAATTCTAACACGGGATGTACAGGATAGCAATGTCTTTGCTGGTGTATCTTTAATATTTATTATAAATAATAATAATAATAATAATAAATATCTGAAAAGTCAAGTGTTATGAAACAAAGCTAGCTCTGTGTTTCATTCCTGGTTGTATAATTTATACTTCTAGGCTCTAATTGAAAATCAAACAGAGCTGCTCTTGAACACTGCAACCTATTCACCTTCTGTATTACCCCAGAGGCTTCACCTTCTATAAACAGCCATTAACCTCAATTCAGCCTGATTCCTGCATTTTCCAAGTTCTTACTATAAATTTTGAAAAATCCCAAATGGAATATTGCATACCATCTCACAAAATGTCGAACAAGCAATACAGAAATCTACCTACAACAAATACCATTACCCCACAAAATGGGTTACCCACACCGCAGAAAGCTTTATATTAAATGAATTAATTTCATTCAAGAAGTGTCAGAATGTAAGAATCTTATGCAATATCCTCGGGTCTGTGGTACAAAACAACCTTTCACTTCGGTAGTGTAATTGTAATTCCAACATAATGGCCATTCACCAACAGCAACATTTTGGCTTGTGTTCTTCATCACACCAAGTTGAAAAGGTACACAGCTTTCAGTCCTGAGATATTTTTTAAAAAACAATAAAAAAACCCTCATAGCTCTTTACTGTACTAATGTTCAACCTCCTTCTACATTTCAAGAATTGAGTGCCTTATGACTTATAAGCAAGCCTCAATGACTGCTATTACTGATATTTGTCTATCACACACAGAAAAAAATCTTCTAATAAAATAATTTTTAAAAATCCACCTATTACATGCAAATAACTGCAAGACAACCAAGTTACCTGATTATCATGACACTAGAATTCGCAAACTCTACTCCTTTTTGGTTATATTAGCTTCATTTAAAAACCCCAAAACTATTAACATATTTTGATTAAAATTACAAAACTCATACATAGTATACTCAAATTTTCACTTAAAATCTTTTTTCATCATCATTACTTGAAACAAAAAAGAAGGATATGCTATTCCCCAATTAATATTAACTTGCAGATCCATTAATTATCACAGTAGCAAATTTCCTGCAAGTCATTCTACGTAGAAAAAAGTAAAAGATGTGAAACTGGAGAAAATAAGTATTTTTCATAAGGAAAAGGTGCATCTGTATTTTAAGAGTAAAGCAGAACTTTGCCCTCATTATGTAACTGTGATGAGTACCTGCAAAAAGCATCACAAGAATCTTGGCTGACAGTCAGGGAAGAGCAGTTCTTGCCCCAGACCTGCCCATGTGAACAAGCCAGTTGCTGCAATACGATACATGAAATGCCATATTTTGGGCAAAGCCACATCAGCTTCAGTTTTTCTTAACACACTGAAGATAATTTGCAGTGCTTTTGCAAGTGGCACGCAGCCAGGTACAGCCACAGCAAAAGCATGGTAGACACACAGGAGCAAGCCCTCAAGGTTTCTACTCACAAACCTGACCTGCAAAACTGGCACTGATGATCCGCCGAATACGATTATAATCAAATTATTCAGGGGGCTAACAGTTTGCTGTTCAGAGAAAGTCAACCTGAAATTTGAAAGAATCCTTCAGTTTCAGGATTTAGGCAGACATTTTCAGCTAAGGTCCAGTCTTTTCATACTATTTTCTTTTTGTCAATTCACGAGCACAGTATGAACCCTAAATACATAGGCAATGACCAGGATCCAACAACAGTAAATGTTCTGATTCTATCCAGCATCAGAAGCACAGAATTCAACTAAATACAGGAGTAATCTTGGAACATTTATCAGTGCACGGGGAGGCCAGCTCGCCATAAAGACTCCCTCATCGCTCAGGCTAGAAAGGTATTGATGGGAGTTGTGCTGCTTGGACAAAAGAGGCTCCAGGCTAACCAACGGAGCATTAGTAATGGAGCTACTTTGACATACTTCAGTTACACTGCCTTGCTTTGAAGAGTTTAGAGAATAAACAAAGTAACAATATTAATAGGAACACAAGAAACTGCTTCATAATTAGCCTTAAAAGCTAATTTATTTAGACCTTTTGTGTTATGAAATTGCAACACTAAAGCAAACTTCTTGATTGTTTTTGGCTGGTTTGGGTTTTTTTTAAATGTATCAAGAAGGTTAAAGACAGGCAAGGCTCGAATAGTTTGCCATGGGAAAAGCATCTTTATCATCCTGCACGCTTAGGTTAAATAATGTATCATTCATTGGTTGGCAAATACTCTGCCAACAACTAGAAAGGAAGAAAGCTTACCCGTGTGCGCTAAATAGCCTTTAAGGCTTTTTGAACAACAGGTGACAAAGCCTCACACTGCTGGAAAGCTGAAATTTTGTGGTAGCAGAAAACAAAATCCCATCCTTAAAAATAATCATGTATACATTAATCTTCTAAAGTATACTATTGTGATATTGTAATATTATTGCAAGGTAGAATATAATGATATGAGAAACCCCATCCTTTCTCCCCAGTACAATAATTTATTTTTTCTTTCGTTATCTCTCTCAAGGTCAATGATCAGCATGATTTCCTGCCTGAATCTTGCATTCTTCTACTTTGTGGAAATTAAAATAATGTAATCTCAAAATTACTTTAAACGCCCTAACTTCTAAAATCACGTTCTCAGATTTTGCATAAAAAATGTGGCTTATTATTCCACCTGATGCAAGATACTAAAGCCACAATATTCTGAGACTGTAATCTTCCTTCAAATAAGGCAGAAGTTATTAGAAATGCCCAGTACTGCCAGGTAAACAAGCTGTATCTGAATTTCAAATATCTCCAATGAAGAGCGGTATCGAAGGTACATAACCTGTTTCAGAAGAATCAGATGAAGACATTGTAAATACTGCAGTAGTACATCTTAATGAGAAGAACACTAAACAATGGGTTGGAAACAAAAAGTTGGCTCAGAAACATGATAGTGAGAAAAAACTGCAACGTGGACTTCAATATGAACAACAAAGTCTTAATTCTAAGCACGTAAATTTCAGAAGTTTAACATGTCTATTATAGCTCATGACATGCTTGAAAATGTGCAAATTTTCCTAAGCAGTTTTCTGCCAGATGGAAATCCAAATGAATCATGATTAAAAATAAAAGTATCCTTCAGGCAAGCAGACTATGTGTACCACCTCATCATTTCCTGGAGCGATTTGTTAGCTGGAATATAAGAATACAGGCAACAAAATTAATATGAACAATTATTCACCAAGTGCAAATTTGACAAGTGCTTAAAATGCATGGAACCTGTTCTGTGTGATCACTTACTAAGGTTTTTAAACATACTGTAGTGGTTTTGGCTGGGATAGCGTTAAATTTCTTCATAGTAGCTCACAAGGTGCTTTTCGTGTTGAAATCAGTGTTGGTAACACCTGGACATCTCCGTTCCTGATGAGCAGGAACAGCTTCAACAGCATTCAAGATCTTCTCTGCTTCTCACCCTGCCCTGCCAGTGAGTAGGCTGGGGTGCACAAGGAGTCTGGAGGGGACACGGCCAGGACAGCTGAGTCCGACTGTCAAAAGGGATATTCCCTACCAGGAATGGGGCAGACGTTTGGAGTGACAGTGTTTGTCTTCCCAAGTCACCGTTACGTGACATGGAGCCCGGCTTTCCTGGGGATGGCCGAACACCTGCCTGCGACGGGAACTGGTGAATGAATTCCTCGGTTTGCTTTGTTTGCATGTGCAGCTTTTGCTTTACTTATTAAAGCGTCCTTATCTCAACTCATGAGTTTTCTCACTTTTTCTCTTCCATTTCTCTTCCCATCCCACTGTGGGGGAACAAGCGAGTGGCTACGTGGGGCTGAGCTGCCCACGACAGTTAGCGCACAACACCACAATACTGCTTTTGGCTCCGAATGGCAGATACAGATACCTGCAAGAGTATCACACCTGCAGATAATTAGGTACATCGACAGAGATGAGATGAGTGAGCAGACTCCGTGTACAACTATCTACAGCAAACTAGGAAGAAAATGCTCAGGCCAGATGTATGTTTGAAAATCCATCCTTCTCTCTATCAAGTGTAGGGAGATCCTTCTGCCAACTTGGGCTCCAAAGTTGGGACTCTTTTCTGCAGAACCACTGTGAATACTGGTGTTGACAATCTCTCTTCATGTAATGATCTGTTCTTTAAGGTATTTGCTCCAAAAGTGGTTGGAATTCAACTCCTTTTTCTAATAATAGGACTTCAAACCTAAGGAGTGGTCCCTCCTCACAGGGAGCCAGGCTAGACTGTGACACCACATTCTCTGCCGCTGTGCTATGCACACCAGACAAGGTGTAAGGTCGCTCAGTGAATCACAGAAAAGTATCCAACAGCTCCTCGCTTGGGAACCATAGTTCATGTCCTATACATTGAAAAAGTTACAGGTTGAACACCATGCCCCCTCCAGGGGCTCTGGTTATGAAATGACTATAGTATGAGACATCATCGTGAGATCGAAGGATACTTAATTAAGACTGCAGGAGTGAAAATTTCAGTAACTATATATCTTTCAGAGTCCCACTTTGGAAGTTTCACTGTCTTAACATTTGCTTTCTATTTACATATTTATACAAAAAACACATCCATTAAAAAAAACAATGAATCTTAGTTAACTTAATATTTTCTGCTTTGCAGCTAAGGGGAAAAGAAACAAGCAGTTGCAGGACTGGAAGTGCTGGAGCGAGTAACTTCACTCTCTATATTCTCTGTATGCTATGAACAACAATTCAACCTATATGGAAATCAAATAAAACCCCTAACTGCATAATAAAAAAATTTATTTGATCTCAATTCTTTTAGATACTTAAGTGCAAATCTTACATAGTCTTGCAATTACTTCCCGCCAGTTCAAGTAGTGAGAACAAATATATTCACCACCTCTAAAATGAGTGGTATTTTCCCACCTCCAACACTACATGCTTGCAATTACTAACCAGAAAAAACAGGAAACAACTAAAGATCATATTTTTAACAGACAAGATTTCCTGAAATACAATACAGGGATCTTCCATGCTGATTAAATCAACATAAATGTGTATACTAATTATTTTTGATAGCTACACAAAGTCATTCTTCTGTAAGCTCATGTGTTTGGCAAGTATGTCATTAATTAAAAGACAACTACTGACCAGACTTACTTGTGTATGCTGAATTTTAAAATAATTTAAAAGCGTTGATTACCACAAGATGGAAGGGGTAAGTAGCAGAGAGCCCAAACCCTGAATGAATCAAAAACCTTTACAGCACTTTGTTAGTGGTCGACACAAGCTTGGGCAAACATGAATTATCTGAGACATAGGAATGATGAAGAATTAACTATATAATCAAAATCCCAGTGCCAAACTATGAATTTTAATTATATTGCTCACTGAGGAAGAGACATAGCAGACAAAAAAAAAAAAAAAAAAAAAAAAAAAAAGACGGACATTAAAGACACTACAGGTACTTTTTCCAGTGAAATTAGAAATTTTTCACTTTCCTGTCAGGAACAAAGCAGCTTCATACAACACAAAGTTATCTATAAATCTTTGTGTGATAGCAGAGTAAAAGAGTCATAATCCAATGGCTAGACTAGCTCCTCCGTCAGTGGACTTCAAACACAACTTGATATACTGGGGGAAAGACAGAAAGAACCCTGAATCATTCTTTAAAGAGAAAAAACTTGATCACTTTGAGGGGGCTTAAAAGTACTACCCTGGCAGGTAAACACGACTGCAGCATGAGAATTTTGCCCCTTGAGAAGACATTTTATTTTGGTTTCTGGCCCTGATTGAGAATAATGGATATTGATAGTATTTAGAGTGCTTTAACAGTTTCATCTTCACAGACTTCTCGTTACAGTTAGTCATGCTACACCTGGCCCTGAAATTCCCACAACAGGAATACCAGAAAAATCTGTATTATTTTCCCCCCCAAAAAAGAAAACTATTTCTTGGTAGAATTTTAAACTACTAAAATTTGAATTAACTACCTGGTTTGATTAATTAGGCACCCACCATCTCCTGCTTTTCCCAGAGCAATTCTTCACCTTTACCTGAAATTCTGACGGGCACAGTGTTGTAACTACAAATACACTTCTGAACAACTGTGTTATATTTTACTTCTGCTTGTTACATTTGTACAGCTGACACATTTAATTCAGATAACAGCTGCTGCTGAGCACATCACTGATTCAGCTATGGACACCCTGGAGGACTACTAATACCAAAGCTCAGCTGCCTGCGTCACAACAGTACTTAGGATGTATGTGTCAAAACATAAAATTATGCAGACTCTAGGATCCATTTTAATCCTTCATTATAATAACACCAGTGAGATACAGGCAAACTCTGGAATACATTAAGCACAGATTCCAATCCCTTGAGAACACTGAGACAGAAGACTGAGTAAAGAGAGGTAAAGGAAATTAACGTATTTTGCACTGATATCCACTCTTAAGTTACTATCAAAGCAACCCAGAACAGCAACAGTGAACTAAAGTAAAGAACTAAATCCAATAAGTACAAAATGAGCTCTTACAAACTTGGCATTTCATTTTCCTTGGTGGACCATTTGGTATGAGACATACGTGCTAGCCCTACACACTTCATATCTTCTCTAACTGTTTAAAACCCGATAACATTCACATTCCGATCACTGTCACAGAGATCCATGAGATACAGCCCCCCACACAAGGGCATTAGAAGACATTCTGCCTGTCTTTTAGAGGAAAGGAAAACAGTGCTATTCACCGCCATCTAAACCTCATTTATTGACAACTCCATAAAACATATAATCCTTCAGAGTCACACAGCTGAATCAACAAACTCACGGCAGAAGAATAAAAAAAAAAAAAAGGCAAGGAGGAAAAATCTATTGCCAGAATTAAATCATGTGGAAGAACAGTGGACATAAATAAATATTTAAAATCAAGAATTAAGCCAGATCAAACACTGAAAACATTTCTGTCTTCTCACAGGAGACAAGTTTTCCTGCGTTTAAACAAGAAAGTCTAACAGAGTTTATTTTACACCAAAGGAAAACCCTGCTGCAAATATAGAAAACAACAGTGACAAATCAAATAAAACACTTACACAAGACAAAATCATTGAACTCTAGCAGGGAAAGCATACGTAACACCTGCAAAGCCTGTACAGTAACAAACATTTTCACCTTCGCAACTGATGCAAACACAAGCAGCAGTGCAGGACCTTGAAAACACATTTCTCTTAGTAATTTGTTAAAACACATATCCAGATATTTTATGCTGCAACATTCAAGTGGCTAAAAATATTGATATACAATAATGACACAGGGTATTTAATTGTTTGTGTACTATATAAGCAACATATCAACAAAGCAACCATTGTTTCTGAATATACTTAACCAAATCAACACTTACGTGGTATGGGAACATCAGTAACATTTGCATGATGTGATAACACATTTTGTATTCCATATGCAACAATAACAAGCTTCCAAATGGTAATTTTTTTCATTACTGTTTTCCAGGTATTTAAAAAACCTCAAACAATCAAAACCAAAAAGCCCCAAATTTGAGGCAAAGTTGCTTAAATCTGCATCTTCAGATTGTGCATCTCCAGTACCATCCAATTTCTAAAACCTGAACTTGGCTTTGCACATTTTGTTTCAGGTCAGAGCTCAACCCAAAACAGCTGTTTCCTGTTATGGGCAGGAACCTGTAATTTCACCTGATCTCATAATGGCCTTCAACCACATGAATTCAAAATCTGGTAGGAGAAGATAGTACGACTTTGATGCCATGAAATCTGTATTTAAACCCTATTCCTGTTCTGACTTTGCAGCCAAACCCAACTTAAATATCACCTCCATTTATCTTTATGCCATCTCTGTTGAATACATAAAACTGGACCCTAATAAATTTTATAGAAAAAAAAGTAATTGTTCTTTTAAACAGAGAAGAAAGCAATGTTCCTCAGGAAGTCTGGTTCTAGCACAAAGTGGACATAGGATTTAGAGAGCAGACATGAGCTTGCTCTGCATACCTTCCAGGATGGTGTGACATGGAGCCAGATTCTTTCCAAAATGCCCATAATCTTCAAGAGGACTTATTTTCCTTGAATCAGCATATCCTGACGTGGTTTCATCACTTTGGGTCAATTTAGCTTAGGCTTCATTATACAGATACACTGTAGCATCCGTATTTTTAATCAAATAGAACAAAAAAAAATACAGGAAAGTTCTGTTCAATGACATCTGAGAACATTTTCCATTTTCCTCAGCTTCTCAAGTTCCATCACCCTGTGAATTTAACATGCAATAATTGTTCCTTGCTCCAAGGACCACCTCAGTAAGAACTGTCTAGATCTAGACTGGAATCAGACTATATATAGTATGACCAAGAAATACTTGAAAAGTATTAGAATAAAGTGATCTAGAAGCAAGTCGATGAAAAAGAGAGATCTCAACCTGCTTCAAGGTAGCTCAACAAAGAAATAATTGTGGTTTTGACCTGTGTTTAAAGAAACACGGAATTTAGAAATTCTTCCTATAAAACTGTAGTGAAGATTCATACAGAAAATTGTACTCAGCTCTGGTGTCGCAATATCTGACAGACAGCGATAAAGAAGGGTGGATTTTTTAAAAGAGGATGAAACTGATAAAAGAAAAGATAGCAATTAATCTAAGAACCCTTTTTACATAAGGTCTGCTTGGATGAATCATCACTAATCAGAAGTATAGCATGTCTAGGTATTTGAGCAGAGAAGCAGAAGAGAATAGCAGCAGACCTCCAGGGCTCTTAAAAAGAGATCGTAAATGCACATGAAGAATGAAATGTTAAAATAAATAAATAAAAATTAAAATAAAACCCAACCAGGAACCCACACCCACCCACCCCAAGAAACAGCGTAACTTTTTACCTACTAAGAAATATATACAAGGAGATATGCAAGGAATCCTATCATTTGTTATGTTAAAATCATACCGGCAAAGTCCTAAGCAGTACTCAAGTGGAATTAGCTAAGTACTGGTAACATAAAAAAGAGTGGATGCATCTTTGAAATCAATATTTTTATAATACAAAATTTGTACGTACGGATACAACTCCTTGTAGTTCAAGGTGGTTAGAAAAATCGATGCAAAGTATTACTGGCTCAATTTTTAATTTGCTATACCAACAATTTTGGAATGTTGAAATGTGGGATAATTCATTAAGCTGAGTCTGCCTTACACATTTAAAACATTTATGACAAAGCATTTAGTGTTAATGTTCAAGTGGTTTAGATCTGAGGCAAGTATGGCTTTGTTAATAGGTTTCTGAACTAAGGGTACAATCATACACTTATTAAAACCCTTGTACTATCCAGTGATTTACAGATTTACAGAGATTTACAGATGCCATGCCAACAGCAGCTGTCACTTACAAGCAACATCAACTTACACTCTTCAACAGCAGGAACAATGTTTATAGGAGCAAAACCTTTAAAAAGAAAAATAAATCACAAGTAATGTGCTGCTTAAACTAGTGGAATGTCAATTCTGATTGCTTTGGTGTTTTTAACATAGTTAAAGTGTGCTACACCTCTTCTGCTCCTGACAAAACACAGCTTAACCAAACTCTTAACTATGACCATTCTTTAGATGCATTTCAGAAATTATTTAGTGAAGACAAATTCAGATGGAAATAGTATCAGACACCACAAAATGAAAGAGAAGTCTCATTAGAAACTATAAAACACATTTTTCATATGGTGAAACAAATGTCTGATGTGAGACAGATCAGTGAAAGTATCAACAAATTATTTCTAAATTCACTAAGTTCTGCATTTTATGAGAAATATCTGATATGGTATCAATTAGCAGCATCACCTGCTACATACATATATGGTTACTATCTCAATTAAGCAGTGTCTCTAATCTGCATTGCTTACACTTTCCAGCATATTCAAGACCTAACTGCTAACTAGTGCAGGCCTAAACTGAGCTATAAAATAAAGGACAAAAGAAGTATTATTTATGGGACTGTTCATCAGACATGGACAGTGCAGAAGATTCAATCTCATAAGCTTCACAGGTCTAGTTATTTTTACATCAAGTTATGTTTTACTAGAAATAATAGATAACGTGGCGACAGAAGATTATAAATTTGGATTACAAGTAGGTCTACATTAACCAGCACAAATACTCCTACACAGCTCAGCAGCAGTAAGGACAGAAGAGAAGGGCAGTGACTTCCAATACCTGTATACAGATATTAAAATCTCCAGAAACTCAAGTTCCTGTGAGAAGAAATGAATAATGGTTAAAGACAGAGCATTTAGGACACACTACTACTATAATATAAGTATTCCTTGTTCTTGCGGCTTCTCTTTTTCCACTTTTTTTTTTTTTTTTTTTTTTTTTTTTGTGATTTGTTTTAGCTGTAGAGTAGAGCCACATTTATCATATACAATTTGTCACATTTTTCTTACTGATTTAATAAGCAGTCAGGAGAAGTGTTCAATTAATTCGGAACAGTGCTTTGCAACATTTCACTAATTCAACTGATTACAATGGATATTAGCGTACTGAAACACTACTATCAGGTTGGAGCAGTACATTGGGTACCATAATCCCAAGAAAATGTTATCGTTTTGTTAAAATGTAGTTCTTGATCTCCTACAATATAAAAATAATTTATGTTTGACATATCTGTGAACTACACCACTAAAACTTGTGAGCAGGTAAGCAGACCTGCAGAAAACAGAAATATATTTACTGAGCTACTGAATTCAGGTCTCTCTAACCAGGTCCTTAACCAAAGAAAAATTTGATTTAATAACCAGTAATATAGTTCTCTTCATATGGTAGAACATCTGAAAATAATAAACTGTTTTAAATCTAATGTCATAAATCCTAAAATCAATTTGAAGGCAATGGAAGAACCGAATAAATGGTAACCAGAAAAATAAAGTAAGACTTTTCTTTTAAACCCTTTTTTTTTTTTAAGAGTAATAGTTAATAAAGTTCTCACATGTCCAAAATTTGCTCAGCACTAAGCTGCAGATAGGTTCCTTCTAGGTGATACTTACCCATCATAATAAATAAGCACCTGAAAATTAGCCATGAAGTTTCATTCTGTTGAAACACGCCAAGTCTAACAGCTGAAATTGCTATGCTTTGCATAAAATGATTAAAATCATTACAATTCTGGAAATAAGTTTGGTTTTGTGTGCTCTTTGGCTCACATCTTATCTTTATGCTTATCCTATTCTGCACTGGAATAGTTTGCTGATGATTCCAGCTCAAATGAAAGACAACTGAACATCTTTACCAATATCTGCAGTAAAGCCAAGGTGCAATAAATCAAACTTCTGCATGTAATTCTGTATTAATGCATCTCCTTCAATCATCCACCAAAAAACTTCCACTGTTTCTGTCAATATATGCAGCTCAATTCATGCAAGACAAACTGGTGCCAGAAGTACCTAGAAAATTACTGAATGAAGGAGTTGCCTTTCATTTTGTCTCAAGACATTAAAAACATACTTCCATTGAAAAACTGAGAAGTTAGGATGTATTTACATTCAAACAATGTTTCACCACAGTTATTGGATTTTTTCCAGGAAAGCCAAAGAGTTGCTGGTTGTCACACCATCACCTGTATCAGTGGTGGAAGAAATACCTCACTGTGGTGAATGCAGCAATTTGTCATTTATACAACATCTTCAGGTCACCACAGCTTACCGTAACAGGACAGTAACACCACAATACACTCCGACTGCGTTGCAGTGAAGGGTATTGCCACTGTAAAGACACTTCTGTGGAGGTAATTTTATGAAACTAACTGGGCACTGTTAAAGGAGATGACATTGTTTATTTGTATCAGTAACAGCAACAAATCTGCCTTGATCTTCCTTTGTAATACCTTTCAAATACTTAATAACAGATCCCACAGTGCACTCAAAGGACATGAAAAAGTCAGTACTTGCCTGCACGCAAGTATTTCTAGCAGTTGCAGGATGACTACTTGTGCAGTGAAGTAAGTTTTAGGGTCATGGGAAAAACACCTGGAGTACTAACTTCCTTCACTATGAACAAAGAATCTTTTATTTGGGAATCAAACAGAGCTTTGCCTGGATACTTACTTAAAGACACAATGCATAAGCCATCATCCTGTTAGCTATCTATATGTTAAGGAGTGCCAGACAGAGGTTTCATCAGTTATTTCAAAAAAGTGACATAAGCTTGCTGTGGATAAAATGTTCCTACTGAAAATACTGAAAGTCACAAATTGATAGGCTTAGAGCCAACTTATGACAAAATAAAGGCTTACTAAACAATTCTAACGGTCTAACGAGGATCCTGTAATGCAACAAACTTATCTCTTCTCCATAAAAGCCTGCCTTTTTCAATCCAGAAGATATGTAGTACTCTGAAAGGATAAACTTCTTTTCCCAGTTTAATGCTGTCACTGAAATATTGTCATTGCTCATGAAGGTACTGTATTAGACCTCAATTCAGGTAAATCTTCTTCATATTTTTTCCTGTAGCATTAAACATGTTCAAGACAAAAACCACTCAAACGTATCTCTAAATAACAATTTTTTCTCTAAATATAAAAAGAAAACGCAAAAGGTATTTTAAGTGCTCTGATCCTTCTGAACCCTTACACCACAATATCCCTGATACCTTTTTATAAACTTTGGTCCCACATCTGTTTTCACCTCGATAGCAGTTGATAGCAGCAGCAGCAAAATTCTGCCCGTAGAGCACATCTCTAGCACTGACAAACCACAGCTCCCAAAACAAAACCATGACTTTGGTCTGCTTTGGAGTATTCCTGAAGTTACATAGGTAACCCTTTAAAATGTGACAAACAACTATACTTGAACCAAAAAGTCAGAAGTAAAAAAAGGAAGGGGGGATAGATTTTTCAATAGTCCCTATCCTGCATAGCAAGTGAGATAGCGGGAATGCAATTAGTGATTTAGGATATTAACTCTAACAAGTTGTACAGCCTATCAGAAACCTACAGTTACACATTTGTGTTGGAAAAAAAAATAATAAAAGAGTTGAGCTAGTGTATTCACACGCTTGTTTCACCATACCTACCCTCAGTCAGTCTGAGAGCTGACTGTCGTTACTACCTTGCATCTGGCTTTCCCAAAGTGGCTACGAGCATACACAACTCTCTCATATGCAAAATCCAATTAGATCATTACAGCATTACATTGGAACAACTGCCATTGAAAGGCATTAGCTTGTACCGCATCTTCTTCAAGAAGATTCTTTCCTCTAAGTAACACAATTCTTGCCTCAGAAGTGACAGCAGAGCTCTGTGGTAAACAGGATCTTTTACAGGAATCTTACCATGCAGTTATGTGAATCTCGATTCTGTAGACATAACCTTCATTAGCATATGAATTCAATTTATCTGAATGTGCTATATTACCTTTTAAATCATCTACTTCACTTTATTAAACTGATAATTTGAACTCAGTACTGCATTATTTTGATATGCAGCTAAAAGAGAAGTTTATGTATTTTATTCTTATATATTAACATAGTGAAAACATGTTTCAGGAGGCAGCTCTTCATTATACTTCAGTGCATTATTCCTAGCTGTAATTGATGTCAGTTATGACTAGGAGGCTATTATCAGGCTATACTATCTTTTCCCCCATAACATTATTATTCTCAGTATAATTACATAAATCTCTGTTTGGAAATAGAAGCAATCAATATTATTTATTGCTGTATTTTCATTAGCTAGAAATCTACAGGGAATACAGAACCATGACTTATTTTTGTCCTTCATGGAGTGGAACCTTTGAACTTCAGAACAACGGTTCCCCCGTAACATGCCCCTCTGGCCTTCCTTACCTATGCCCAAAGTCAAAATTTTCATACTTCATTTTCAGACCTGTTACTATTACCTCCTCTTCTGAGCTCATGCCTGCTTTCCTTCACCTTGGCCGCTTACTTAGTGTTTCCCATTTCCCTCCTAGGTCATGTATCCTGAAATAGATGATATATTCGATACATTTAGAATGAATCTTGATAGACTTAGAATATAGCCTCCAAATTTTAGCTGAAATCAATAACTAACCTGTGTACTTTTCACCATAAAATGTTTAAGAATCCTGCTGCTTCCATATTTAGCCGGTAACTGTGGTATTGATTTATGTAATGTATGCCCTTTCATGTAATACCTATCTATCTACTCATATCTGACCATAGAGCTTTCCCGACTTTCTGCAACTCCCAATGGCTCAATTATATCAACCCTAAACTCAAACTTCCTGATCATTTTTTTTTAATATTACTTTATATCACCGGTGGGTTTTTATTACTCCAGAGAAGGCTGGTCAGTGTTTCTACCTAAATACACACAGCTGAGACTCAGTATCTCACTTTCAGATTCTTAACATCAACTCAGGAGAGGGATGAATAAGCCATCATCAATAGTGCCAAAATATTACTGAAACATTGGGTCATAGAAACCTTTAAACTGGTTTCAGGGAAGGGGTGGGGGGGAGCAGAAAATGCAGTGAAAATTAATAAACAGGTAGTTCCATATTATTCTATACTTATTACATTCCAACACATCTTTTAAAGGATTTTTGTTTTAAGTAATATTTAAACGTAACCAAAAAACCAAAAATTCTTTCCCCATGCAAATGAGATCTGATTTTACTGTGACACCTCAACATACTTAGTTTCAGACTTTAAAATAGTCATGTTTTGTGAAGGGAAAAAAACCAACCCAAAAAACCACACACCAAAGCAAAAGAAAACCACCAACATTTCAGAATTGGTTTTCCCCCTTAGTACAATGACCTCATGTTTGAGTTTACCTGGTTGGAACCTACCTGGGCCCCATAAGGCCATTATGGAAAGCATAAAGGGGCATTACTACACTTCTTTTGGTTCTTATAATACAAAACTCTGTTCTCCTGCACAACTGCAGCATAATTTTGAAGATATCTCATCAGACGTGCATTGCCAATGTTAACTTGTAAGAGTTCAAAGATCATTTTTATTATAAATTATACACTATTGTTGTAGAACACCAGTATTCTAAAAGGTAAACTCTATGTATACACTTTTAGTTCCACACCTACAGCTTTGGTTTTCCACCTCTGTAAGTTGCACATACATAAACAGAAAAGGACATCTACAATGAATAAATAAAATGTAAAAGTATGTTTTATTACACTGCACATGGAGAGCACTGTAGCTGCACCTGTACTATGGCTCTAGCCATATTTGTTTCAAGTCTATGAACATGCCTATTCTACAGCAAAAAATTCAACCACAAAATTACTCACATTCTCATCAATACTAATGCTAAAGGCCTGAGACACATTTAAATTAGAACTCCAAGTTAAACCTTAATGACTTTTAAAATATTAAACCATCAAAATCAAAAATATATTTGTAGAGGAGTTACATAAATTTTTGCTGTCATGTGCCTTTCCAGAAAGGGACATTCCAGACCTGTACTTAAATAAAAAGGTTTAGACTCTAGACAAAACTTCATTCAAATACAAGGCTGAATCTGAAAACCTGGTGAACCCTTTGGTCTGGAAAAAGCAGCCTTGCTTCCACAAGAAACATACAGTTTAAACTACTCATTTTTGAGAGTGAGTTCATATGTGACTAATGTACCCCTTTCTTTTTAAAACAGAAAAAATACTTGAAAGATTCCGTTACCAATTTTCTTCTATATTTATTCACATATTATTGTTAGTGTCATGGGGTAACAATTAAGCTCTGCACCAGTAACCAGGTTAAGCAAGCCTGATTTTCCTTACTGTCCATGGATTAACACTCTTCAGCTTTTCTTTTTTTAAAACTGTTCAAGACCTCTTTAACATCAGTATTCTCCACAATATAAAGAATTCACTGTATTATTGATAACCAATACAGGCTTCACTCGGTGTTCTTACTTTATAATAAATCCAATCTGAAATTTAATATTAAACCTGTCCCATGCTGTATGAGCACGTAGTTAGCAAAAAAAAACCAACCCCCTTTATTAATCAGTGAAGATTAGAATGATTATACGTCCTAAAACAAGATACATTTGGGACAGAAGTCATTAGCGCTAGCCGTCATTAGCACACTCCTTATGCAGAGAACAGAAATGTACCAATACCAGCAGCCACCTTTGACGTCCCCACACTTGATACTTTGTTTTGAAGGATAACTTCTACTGCATGGTCAACACGTTCAAACATAAAGAAAAAGTTTCTACAACTGTATCTGAAAACTAACTGGTGGAGACTCCTGAAGGGGGATCAATTATGTCAAAAATGTAGCACATCAAAAATGACATCATGAAAATATCTGCTCCTCCCACCCATTATAGAATACACGATCATATTCACTGGGGTTACCTAATGAAAATTACATGGTGTGTAAATATATATGCATACACACACACATATATGGTACACCTAAAATCACTAAAAAAAAAAAAAAAAAAAAAATTAGCACAAAGCTACAGTTAATACCTAGAATGGACTTGATGTGTTAGGTAAGGAGCTTCAGATTTCAAAATAAGTTGATTTAACATAGCACTCAATTACAAAGATCCAATAAAATGTTTTAAAAGCCTGAAAGAATAGAATTATGCACCTCATCTGCTCAAAGGCAAGCACAAAACCACAAGATCCTTATGTAGTGAAGGTTGAAATGACAACATGCAATTGATGATTGAAGAAACTTTATATAAATTCAGGCTCTCTGATGTTTTTGAGGTGGAAAGAGGGGAAGGTCAACTTCCACAGAAATGCAGGTCAATCAGATTACAATATCAGATACAAAGATAAATCATACTTGGATATTATTATTTTGATGTCAAGCTCCTAATTATTTTTTCAAGATTTTTGGTCTGCCTGCAGTGTTTTGGTTGGTTTATTTGCTTTGGTTTCTTAACATAAATGTCTTGATTCAGAATGGATGAACCTTACAAAACAATGCATTAGCCTCTTCCAAGCAGGAAAGAAGTGCAGAAGGGACATCCTGGCATTTAATTTAATATCAATAATATTGCTAGTTAATGTTCACATTCAATAAATTTGTAAGTGAAAATATGGAGCAGGTAACTAACATCTGATGCAAGTTAATTCCAACTTCACAAACATACTGGTTTTGACGAGGCCAAAACTCTTACAGCAAAGAAATTCATTCTCTTTAAAGGACACCCACACAAGACAACAGAAGATTTGCCAGAATCATAAAAACTTCACCTTATTTAAATCTTAAAATACATGACAAACTTTGTAAACCTACCACTTGACAAGAACTATGTATTATGATTATTTACTAAGAGTTTGGGCTTTTTTTATCCACCTCAATTGGAATGAATCATTTTATGAAGGTACACAGCCTACAAGTTTAAGAGTACAGAACACAACAGTCAAAGGGGGAAGTTTTCAAGTACCAACATGAAATTACAAAGCAAACTGCCTCCTCCAGATACATACATTACTTTGTGCAGAAATCCCCCATCACAGAAGCAGGACCAGAGATTATCAAATGTAAAGGACAGATGACAATGACCTTGCCATTCTCAATCTCAGACAAAAGAGAACATGATAATGATTTAATTCTGTTTCGCTATATTGGTTTGGGATTTTTTTGCTAACCTTAAAATATCAATGTAGCTCTTATTCAATTCAAAGTCTCGCCTCGCCCCCCCCCCCCCCCCCCCCCCCCCCCCTTTTTTTTTCTTTATAATGCTTGCTCTGCTGAATTTAATTGCCTTGGCAATGCCAGAACACTGCCTGATCCTAACAGGTCAGCATTGATCGCTCTAAACCAATTGGTTCCTTCATTACAGGGAAAATGAAGTAAAGAGAAAAGGCAGGTGTGCTCCCACACAGTCAGCTGGACTTGCCCTTCTTCTCCCTCATTAACTAGCAACCAATCGATCAGGAACCTGCTCAGAACCCACAAAAACTATTCATCACTTCTGACATGGAATGGTTTTAACAGGTCAGTAAAGTAAAGAATATTTGAGGTATCTATCTTTAGAGCCTTTAGAGCTCACATGGTTTTTAAACAGACATCCAAGAGAAAGGAAAATTGAAACGTTACACTCCTATACAGTTCTAGCCTAAACCTTGAATGCAAAATGAAATCTCTGTCAGTTATTTGCCTAAAACAAGAATCTGTGGTGTAGGGTACTTGATTTTAAATGTTCTTTATTGTGATGAACTTTGATGGATAGAGAGAAAGACCACAGCTGGGAGAAAGAGCACAGATGGCCCCACTCCCCCTTCCAGCTCGTTCTCTTCTGCACTTCCATGTTCTTTAGTTGTACATTTCAAAATGCCAGTGGATGTTCATTCTAAAGCTTTACACATAATTTCTACCTCCACCTTTTAAAATATTTGAACACTGTATTTCCAACCTTTGCACACCACTTTTTCCTAATAGCTTTCCTATCAAGCTCCAAGACTTCATTTGCCTATACAATTGCAACAGAACCTTTACCTCATTTGCTCAAAATTAAGAACTGTTTAAATTACCTTTAAAAAAGTACTCTACTTGAAAAGTTATCTGTACTGATTAGCTCTTAGTTTAGTCAGTTATTCATGTTGGTTCTTCCCTTTCTCTGACTGTAAACTCTGCAGAATATGCCTTGCTGTTATGCTTTGCTCATGAGAACAGGTTTTTAATTTCACGTTACTATCAGTTCAAAATACTGTCACCAAGATGATTCAGAAAAAGAACTCAAAAAGATACTGTAATAAATATATAAGCAAGGAACAAGACATCAGAAAGGGAAAAAATCACAAACAAGTCCAGAAAAGAGCTAAACAGAGCATAAGGGAACAAGAAACTAACAAAGGGAAGAGGCAGCAGACAATAAATAGAGTGAAGAAACAAAGCAGAGTGGTACCACTTTGATTGGGAAAAAGAAAATTCCAATAGAAGGTATTGGATAAAACATTGCTCTTCTACTAAAAGAACCGGAAAAAAGAAACAGAATCAGTATGTCACTTTATGGTACACAAAATGTGAGGAAAAAAATTTAAGAAGGCAGCAGAACAGAGGTGCAATACTTGTATTTCCAAATCAGCCTAAGAGCTATTTCTCTCCCAGTTATGTCTACCATCTCACAAACTACAAGAAAAGGTTATTATTTTGAAAAAATCCATGGAAATGAATTGACTGAATCCATAGAACATCATAAGGAAAATTAGGTGTTTCAACTGTGTTCTTTGTAATAGAAACAGGATATGATCGGTGAAACTTATTCCATCTGGGAAAAATTTTATCCTCTTCATCCATATTAATTGTTAATTATACAGTAAAATGGAATTACCAAGGATAAATAAATTAACAAATTCTTTTGCTAAATGTTTCCTCTCCTATGGTAACATACAGAATCAGCTTGCTTTCTGCTGTTGTTTTTCACATTTTCTCTCCCCCCTCCCTTCTCTTTTTAAACCTTTGAAGCAACCATCCTGCGTATCATTCAAAGGCCGTGATTTCTTAAAAGATGGTATTGTTATTCAGGAACACAGTCTCCTGGGAAGTAAATCAATTTACCAATACATTACACTATATAAAGGGCTATTCACATGACCCCAAGTTAGCAATTTGGATTCTGCCTGAGCTCCAGAGGATGATTCAGGTTCGTCAGGTCTGGCTGGGTAATACTTTGTCATTGAATCACACACAAACTTTCATGAGTAGATATCTAACTTAAACAGAAATTGGATGATTACACCTGCTGTGACTATTTGGCAACATGTAAATAGTTATACAGATGTTGAAAGAGAAGTATGAGCAAGCCCAACAACTGTTTTAAAGCCTGTATGATGAGGGAACTTAACTGATCTTTCCCATGAATAGTCAGAAACTATCTTCTAATAATAAAAATACATTCCAGTAGATTTCTGACAATCCTACTAAAAGAAATAATAATAATAATAAAAACAAACCAAAAATTGACATACTACTGAAGAAAAAAGACCATTTTTCCTTTGGCATTTGAAAAATCAGTTAAATCAAAGGTTCCCAAATTCTTTGGACAAGATGATCATCTTGATCTTGACAATCCTCCAAGTTTCTCAGACCTCTGGATACTCTATCAAACTTACTAGAAAGAATCTATCTTATAAGTATCAGATTAAAATAAGTGTGGCTTTCTACTGATGTGTCTCACCGACTTGATTGGTTTTGACACATGCAAGCTTCAAAATCGGTTTCTCCAAAACTGCGGTATTTATGAAGCTTTTTGCTGTCTCTGCCTGACCATTTTCTGAAGAAAGATCCTACGATGTCTGATAATATTTAGGCCTTTTTCCAGTGAAGGCATTAACAGAATGCCTTTCCTACATTTGGCGTCTGTCATTACTTTATGGAACCAGGTACATACAGTATAAAAGAAATGTGCTTCACCATACTATGTCCCCACAAACACTGATCAGTATATCATAGTTTATATACCACGGAGCTAGATTATCCCATGAATCACTTCCAACTCATGATATACATGCAGACAACCAGAACGCCGAAGAAATATCAGCTTTTAGGAAACAATACCGTACTGACCCTACAGTTATCATGTTGTTTTTACTTGCATTACCAATTTGAGTCACACATAATCTAGAAATCAAGAGTCCAGCGGTCACAGGAAAAAAAGTAGGCTTAAAAGAGAATTTAAGATGTCATTTAGTCCATCCATCCTGTCACACAAAGACTAAACCACATTTATTATACTCCAGACAGATATCTAACCCCTTGTTAAAATTCTCCACTTATGAAGCTTTCACAGCCTTCACAGACTGTATTTAGCCAGTGTGACTGTTTCTTAGTGCCAAATCCAACTTTTCCTTGCTATAATGATGCCTATTAGTTCTTGCTCATTATGAATATTATATTCATCTCTTGTTTTGTACAAGTTTTTTACCTGAAGAGGTTTTTCATGCCTCCCTTCAGATGTCTCTTCTCTAAAGCAGTCATTAGCAAGTTTGTCCATCTTTTCCTGTAGGTCTGACTGTGGTGGTTCTTGACGTTCCCTTCTAGACCCTTCCAAAGCTACTTGAAGTAGGAAATGGTAATTTCCTCAAGGGTCCAGAATTAGCAATTCAGGTGTGACTAATTTGAACAAATTATGCTAATTCATATTACAAGCTATATACCTGTTTATATATTAAAATATAATTTTTTGCAACAGCTGATACTGCAGTCCCATGTCCAGTTTGGCATTGACTAAAAACTGCAGATCCTTCTGGTGCTGAAGTGCTATTCAGCCATTTGCTCCTCACCCTCATTCTTTAAACTGTATTTTCCTGCACAGGTATAGATTCTTGCACTTTTCTTAGGAAATTGCATTCTATTTATTTCAGATTGTGTCTCCAGTTTGTCAAGATACTTTTTAACTCTAATTTTGTCTTTTCACACAACTGCATCTCCTCTCACAGTTTCATGCTATCCTCAAATTTAAGAAGCTATGATGGTGTTTTTCGTGTCTGAGGCATTATGCATACACTAAAGCAGTACGGAACAGAAGAAAGACCCCATAAAAATCTCACTTCTTATACCTTTCCATTTTCTATATCCATACAACTATGATTACAAGAAGTGCTGCTCCAGTTTTATATTCACTTTACTATATTTTCATTTAGACCATGTTCTCCTTGCTGGCATACTGAAATATCATGTTATTGTCAAAAGCTTTACTAAAGACAAAATATAACATGTACTGATTTATTTCTTATCCATGTCCTGGTTTTGTGTCTTAGAAGGAAACTAAACTGACTACCTGTTATTGACAAATCCAGTTTAGCTGACGGTAATTTCTTTATCTTTCAGTGCCTACAAACAATTTGGTTCAATTACGTGCTCCAATATTGTTCTGGAAGCTGAAGCTGCTGTATGAAACAACTCCTTAGCTCCCTCTTTTTGCTCCTTTTAAAGAAGGGAAAAGAACAAACTTGGTGCCCACTACCTGTTTTCCATGAGTTTATGAAATCAGTAACTTTATCAAACTAACAGGTATAATTTACAGCTACTAGTTCAAAAGCTTTTTTCTGGTGACTAGAAAGCAAGTTATATGTTTATATAAAGAAATAAAATGGGAATTAGAATATAAATTATGGTACCAGCAGAACAACTTTATTCCTGGTTCTACGATTACTAATTGTTAACTGCAACTATTACCGCCAAGAAATTGGGGGCTTACATATCACAGATTTTCAAGGACAATATCTGATTGTTAAAGTTTAGCTTATTAATCATATTTCCCAATGTGCAGAGAATTTTATGAATGACAGAACAAGTACTTCCCCTTCCTTTGTCTAAGCATTATAGAAAAAGTGTCTTTCAAAGTCTGTCTCATCATTCCATATCTGGAGGTTAAACAAAAAATAATTAGAGGGGAACTATGTAAGAAGAAAATATATATTTTTTTAATAAATGTAAATTGGGTGGTGGAAGACATAACAAATCGAAGCAAGGCAATTATCTCTGTATTGTTCTTTCACTGTACAATAAAAATAAATATATGTTGAAGTAAAATGATGTGAAGTTTGTTTGTATTTGAAATAATTGTTTTATAACATGGCTAAATGGAAAGCAAAGAGAGAAACTACGGTTTGTTTCATGCAAATACCTGCATGTTATTTATACTATGGTTTCAAAATTCAGGGGCCCAAAGTGAGTAACCAGAAATTCAGCCCTGTCAATAACAACTCCTTACATGCTTTGCAACAAAGAAGTGAGAGCTGCCTTCCCACTTTAAGCAAATGGCTGCTGCTTTTAAAATGTTTTTACACTTCAGTAACACCAGCCTATGGTGTTGGTAACAGATCAGCGTATTTCATGTCGGCATTCTTAGATTACTTAGATGCAGTAATCTTTGGGTAAAAGAACAAAACTCAAACCTGGGAGACAAATTCTTACCCTAGAATCCCTGAAAAATTATACTCTGATTAGAGAGACACTTACAACCCTGCTGGGGCAGCTGAAGTTACTGCCCTGCAACTAGAAGTTACAGGCTGTTCGTATAAAGCCGTTTTCCTCTGCATTACAAGAGACACAGCACACAGCATTGCATCTCATAGAGACTCCAGCCCCTCTAGCAGAGGGAGCAGTAAATAAGAAAACATTCAGAGATTTACAACAAGCGGTAGTTAGATAAGACTGAGATAATAACATACGTACATTTGTTTAAGGTAAGTGTAAAGTAAAAAAGCTATCTTCGCTCCTTTAGACATACTATATATTTCCTGACAAGAACAGCCTCACAAATAGCAAGAGGCTAGATAAAATCCAATAATACACTTCAGAAAGCTGAGTGCTTTAATTTTCAAAATTGTTATATCAGCCTTTGATGACCATAACCAGGTAACAGAAGAACGAGCAGTATTCCACAAGACAGATTAATTACCCACTCTGCTTTTTTAAAGATCAGTTATTTTACATTCCCTTTTCCTCCATGTGATACATAAATCTTAAAAGAAACCAACAAAACATACTGTGATTTAAAAATATTATTTCAAAACCTGTCAAGTTTGAAGAAACAGAATGCAACAATAGACCAAGTTAGAATTGTGAGAAGAAGATTTCCATCTTCTGATCTCATGACCTGAAAGACATCTCAAGTTTTCCTCTTGGCACTGAGTGATGGGCCTGCCACATAGACATTGCTTGGATATTATTTTCTTCAAGATATTCTAGTCCTCCTAATGAGGAAGGATGCTAGGTGAGAGACAGTGATAGAATAAGAGTGTAAGTTTTCAAGGGTGACAGGAGGAAGAGGAACAGTTTCCTATTCCACTCAAACGAAGTGCATATTCTCAAATTTCAATATTGTATATAGATGAAATTATATACTGGTAACTGCGCATCATACTGAACAAGTATGAAGCTAAATCTTAAAAAAAAATGTCTTTAAGCACACTGAAGTTCTTACTTTTTGACTATTAGACCCCACAAAAGCAGCCTTACATAGGAGTCTTTAATCAATGCCCATGTACCAAAAAAATAACCAAACACTAAACATCTTCTCTCATTATTAAGTTGCACTACAGAAAACCATGGCTTAGGTAAAATCAAGCACTACATATTCTATGATCTAGTTACATGGAATACCAACCTATGTATACGCATTTTGCTCTCTACCTACTCTTCCAGTAACTTGGTGAACATTGTCAAGAAGGATCAGGAAAACTCCCAGCCAAGACTTTAACAAGCACAGAAACAAGTATTTCTAACTAAGGCACAGAATGTCAATGTAGTGTTTGGAAACAGTGGTTTTCTTTACTGAAAGACCAGTGGTATCCTTAGTACAGAGTATAAGTATATAAGTATAAGAATATAAGTATATTCTTTAAGTATAATTTAAAACTTTTTCAGTGTAAAAATAGATAAGGAAGTAAGGATTTCAGTATCTGTTACTACATTCATTCGCATTTTATGTTTTAGGCAATCGCACCTTACTTGAAAATTTTGCTTGTAGCACTTAATTGCTTTTTCTAATTTATAGGCACCTATTGTATCCCAAAGCAAGATTCCAAACATACATACTATAATCAGAAGCAGCAGTATATACTACATGCCACAGAACACCACACTTGAAAATTATCAACAGATATTTTGGGGCCCAGTCACTAGTCAAGCTAAAGAACAACTGTTTGCAAAACCTATCTGAAAAAAACAATACTACTACTGGATCAAGAACCACACTGAATAATGTTATTGCTAAAAGATTGACACAAATCTGATTTAAAACAAAAAAAAATGAAATAAAGATTAAAAATAAGAAGTAGCACTCAACTCCCAGTAAGTTCTGTTCCCCAACACACTTACACCTGCAGCATGTTGAGACTAACATGGTTTGTTCAGCTCAAGTACCCCAGCACATAAATGCTCCTATACTGCTTGCATATACTTGCATCTTCCTGATGTTTAGTCCCAAATAAAAGTTCTAAACCCAGTTCTGCACTCCAATGTCTTGACATTGCCATTCTGGAATTGTGACCAGGAGAAAGTACGGCATTGGAAGAGCAGTACTTCCATGCAGTTTTAACTCAGGTCCATTAAGAATGTTCAGCTCACATCCAGGCTAACTTCTGCAGTGCTGCTCAGCCCCTTCCCACCCAAGTTTATTATATCACAACAAGCACAACACTGGCACACGTTACAAACAAAACAAAACAGGAAAAGGAAAGTGACTGCACAGCAGGAGTGGGCATTGCTCTCTGCTGGATCGTCTGGAGTAGGAAGAAACAGGGGGGCAGAAGCTTCCAGAAAGGTCCATAAAAGTCTAGCTGAGTCTGCACAGGGGCTGAGATGGTGTTATTGATCTACTCTACTTCTGAGCAGCTCTCAAATATACATCTCGAAGATGTCTCCATTGAACTTTGCAGCAAAATAAGATTAAAACCCAGGCACTGAAGAATGTTACCCATTATATTACTGCCCCTCCCATTTTCCTAATGGATAACTGCACTGTAATTTTAAGCCAAGGTAAAGGTATAGTCGACCTCCCAAAGTAAACCTGATGTTTCTTTCTCTGTATTAGTACACTTCACTGTAAGAAGCGAAGTCTGCACATCGTTAAATGTAACACCTTTCCTTTGACAACAGGCTATTCAAACTGCAAAGTTACAGTAACAGTTTTCTAGCTTCAAGGTTTCATCTTCCCTCATTTCAGACTGTTAACAAAGTTTAGTACTAGAATTTCAAAGACTGAAAATAGCTGTACTGCACTGAGGAATTTACAGGTTCTATTTTTCATGTCATTATGGAGAAGGACACTGAAATGAAAGTCAAGACACTGCGTTCATAGTTAATTTTCACTCTGGGATCATTCTTTTGTAGGAAATCTATTCACTATGTATTCAGCTAAAAGAGCAACACACATCTACTTACTTTATTATTCTGCCAATAGGTAATTCTCTATTTTTAATACATACATATACATTTTTCTGCCAGTGGTTTGCTGTTTCCCTGTGAAAAAAAGATGAGCTCTTACCTGTGACCACAGTTCACCAGTTGACAATCCAGCCAACACAGTGAAAATGCAAAAGACTGTCTAGACTAAAGCCTTCAAACTCTGAGGCACTCAGTACACTCTGGACATTACAGAAGGGCCACAACTATCAAAGCTTCAGTAACCCTAACTTCTTTGCTGACTTTAATTAAGCATTAACTCCTTTTTACTTGATATCTCAATCAAAACCTCTAAAATACACTAAGAAAAGCATATTTGGAAATAAAAAATATTGAACAACAAATTTAATACCTGAGATCCATTTTCGTATAAGCTGCTTGACAAAAAGCTTCAAGAACACTACATCTGTAGCTTTGACACTTGGAAATTTCAAATAACATCAGCAAATTTCACTTTTGAAAAAACACTTTAAGTCCAAAAAAATGAGAATTAGTTATATTTCTTTACCACTCTATTGAGTACATTTTTTAGACTCTCTGCTGCTTTTCCCATCACCCACCACCTTCAAAGGGTGGTAGAAAGGACATCAGCAGCAGATTGTTTTGCTAGTTACAATACTGCCCTTTTGTTTGTAGCACAGACTATGGTTTTGATACGATAAGAGAATACGCAACAATGAATCAGTTCAACCTTTGCCTATCTCAAAGATTAATCTATTCAGCCCATTACAATACTATCTTACTAATAATATGGATGCAAGAATAAAATCAGAGCTAACAAAACTCATTCTGCAGCTTTCAGTCAGTACTTTATCTCCACAAATACCATTTCAAATTAGTTTTGGTTGGTTTTTTTTTTTTCCTGAGACAGTAGGAAAGAAGAAGGTGGGCAGGCAATTTTTTCCAGTCAAACTTGTCCTTCAGTATTAAGACAATTGATACATTTAATGTACTTCCAGATCCAACAAAACATGGTTTCCAAACTCATTCAATGGCACGTTATCATTCCGACTTTCAATATGTTTATCTCCAAGAGATAAGGACCCAGAGCAATCACCTCAAATATGTCACTTTCCTTATTATACGATCCTCGGTAGGGGGTCAATTTTGGCGATGACATAAAAGACGATGCTGTTACAGCCTCAAACACTATTAACTTAGCAGGAATGGCAATGTCTCAAATACATTGGCCTCTCAGAGAAAGAAGATAAAGGTTAAAAACCAGGATGCAAAGAACACACCTGCATCACTACCAGACTCAGAGAAGACAGCTGCACAACTTGTGCACTATGAATGCCTAACTTTGCAAATGTATTTAAATCAGTTTTATTTTTAAGCTAAAATGGATATCTTCCAGCAAGAGATAGATACAAAGTCTAATTTCAATTAAATTCTCTACTCACCACGTTTGTTTCCGAACCAGCAGTATCACATGGAAAGAATATTTCTCATAGCATACATTTGATTCTGGAAGTATCAATACTTTCAGACATCAATCAAATCAAATGAAGACATTTTCACAACTAAAAACCCAAAACACCTTAAACCTATCTTTCAGAAAAAAGGCAGGATGTTGTTAAATAGATTTCCCTTTTTCTGAAGGAAGTGGATACTCCAGCAGATACATTAATAGTCTGAAATACACAATAAAAATTCCCAAATTCACCACATCAGATATTATTTTATACATATTTACATTTCTGCTCTCAATGTCAGTTATACAATAAACGAAACTCCCACTATTTGAAGTGTAAAGCTGTAAAAAGCATTTTTAAAACTACATCATTATTCACATTGCTAACAAATTTCCTATGAAAAATATTTCTATGGAACTGTACAGCAGAAACTCTCAATTTACAAGGAATTTAGGAAAATTAATCTTCTGAAAGGGTAATAGAGTATCCTTTGTTTGCTATCACATTAGTCTGAACAGCACAATTATATTTAAGAACATATCTTTTGTCTAGCCATGTCGGTATACAGAAAAAATAAAGCCAAACCCAAATTACATTCTGACCCACATGTCTATACCAGGGAAGAACTGTAGAATGGGTGCAACTGCACCAGCAAAATAATGGTAGGAAATTAGTATAATATATAGCAGGAAAACAATACTTTCTTTACAAATATTTGATGGTGGTATATTTATACTGCAAACTGTTAAAGACCCAAATAAGCCACTAAAAGTTGCTTGTAGGGTTAAAGCAAGAGCAATCGAAGGCTACTTGATTTCCACATGACAGAATCATCATGGTGATTTAAGATCCTTAACTAATATACACCAATCTCTCACACTTACGCTGATTCGCTCTGCAGCCCTCCTGGGTGATTCCCATGCCTGTGCAGCCTGAGCAGGAGCTTTTTACACCCCTCATAAAGGTTACTTTACTATACCACATCCCACAAAGTATACTTTGTTATAGCATATAAAATCTGCACCAGAAAGAAAAAAAAATGCTTCTTACAAGATACACACTACAGTAGACTGGTACTGTTGAAGTTCTACCAGGGGAAAAAAAAAAAAGGGGGGGGGGGGGGGGGGGGGGGGGGGGAAGTGTAAAAATTTGGATAGATTCCTGAAAGCAAATGTTTTCTTCCCCTGTTATATTTAAGAGCAATAGCTACTTGTCACTTAAATTCTGATAATTTTCCAGCAGACCTACACTCTCTTTTCCTCTTCTCTTGCACAAGTGTTGGCAATAGCAGAACCTTTTATTTCTAATATACTGTTCATATTTGCCTGTCATTCATGTTGAGATTTAAATAATGAAGACTACAGATATTAGCAATGTTATGTCATTTTATTTGCAGTTTCTTTTGGCTCAACAGATGTACAGTGGGCTCTTCCAATATGCCATGTTTTATGAAAGTTAGCTTAAAACAAGTTATCAGTTAGTATATTTATTGTGCAAATTGTGTATAGGCTGGGTCTAAAGCTGTGAAAAAGTCTCTTCTGCTATCTTTCGTACCGCCTTAGTCTGCAAATAATGAACAGAATTGTTAAATCTGTGCATTGCACATAAAAATCCTCCAAGTCCTGCACCCTCACCTGACAGATTCCTGTGCATCTGATGCCCACATACCTCAGCATACTCAAGTAAAACTCTTCCCTATGTTCCACGTTGCAGGGACTACATACCCCCCAATTCCCCACTCCTGCCCCACCGAGTTACTCATCCACCTTCCTCTATGGAACCTCAAGTGCTTCCACTGCTTCTCGATGCCCCTCTTCTACTTCAGGCACACGATCCCTGTGTTTCAACCTTGCACTTCTATGCTAAGACAGGTAATGCTATACTCTAAAGGGCAGAGCTCCGAGTTCATACTCAACTTCTCCCCTACATTTATTGATGTTTATTCCTCTCTACAAACAGTAGGGAGACTCTGTGTGTCTATACACATATATGAAACTTAGGCTCTGAGATGTATAAGCTAGATGGCAGGACTGTTCTAGACCTAGAGGATAGGGTATTAGCTGTTGTTTTAACTAGTGTAAAAAATTCACAGAAAAACACAAGATGGAAAATATGAGTGATTAAAAAAATCAGAAAAAAACTCCAGCAGCATAGCCAAAGCTAAGCTAATATTAGCATCAAACTGTGCCAGTATGATTCTCCCTCACTTATTTCATTTTTTAAAAGCATTTATAGCTCTTCTGAAAAGCTTCAGCTCAGTGAGACCAGCTAAAATGTCAGTGGGTAACAATTTCAAATTCACAGTGAAAAGACATTTAAAGTCACATTTAGTTATATGATTCATTGCTATTGCTTTAATATGCAATGAACAAGGCAAATCAGAAAACATATAATTCGTTCTGATATTTTTTTTAGACATGCTTTACAACAAGAAGAAAAAAAAGTTACACCTTTTAGTTCTACTGAAATTTGCAAAACATTAGTAAAAGGGATAAAACCCTGCTGCAAAGTGCCTTGTGGGGAACAAAGGCAATTGCACATCAGTAGTAGGGTTTAGAAACTTGTTAGATATTTTACTCTATGCAGATGCCATACAAAATATCTAAAGTACTAACAAAATGTTAAAGTTGTAGGTTTGTAGGTTTAACTGAACAAAGCTTGAAGTATTTAATTTAGAATACTCTTAGTAACAGTAACTGATTTCCTTTATATGTAGAATTCATTTCATTTATTAAGCTATTCAGTAAAGCTTTAGGGAGTCATAACGTTAAGACATACAAATGTGCACAAAAATCAGTAAATATAACATTCTCAACTATGCTTTAACTTCAACATATTTTAAAAATCGAACAGTTTTTAAAAACCAGTTTAGACTAATGGATTTAATGCTACAAAAAGCAAGATTTTTCCCTAGCTAGAAGGGATAATTTGATGCCCACAGTGTGTTTTTGAGCCTGCTAGTTACCTACGTTTATCCTAAGAAGAGGGCCATTTATTTGTCAAAATGTAATGTACATTCCCTGGTTCCTCAAAGTAAAATATAATACAAGTCTGCAAATGATGTATGCATACAGTTGGAGCTGAGAAATCAGGCTGATACATTAAAAAATTGTAAGACACTGCAGGACACCTGCTCCATTATTGCTGAGGATGAAAGTAGAGAGTAAATGACGAACAAGAGTGAGGGACATAATAAAGTGACATGATTCAGGCATTTGAATGCTGTATTGTAGGACTGGGCACAGTCCCCTGACAGGCTGCAGAGTTCTCAGATGATGCCCAAAACCTGAAGTAAAACAGGCTTTTCTCAAGTGCCCATCAAGTAGGACTCCCCAATATTTGAAGCCCGTGCTGTCACTTTATACTCAGAATGGGAAACTGAGTTCAAGAGAACACAATGAAATGGCAACTACAGTAAACACAATACTGTATTTTAAACATAAATTTAAGAAGCATAAGTAAGATTAATATATATTAACTTGATTTTAGCATTTCTAAACTTTTAATTACTGGATTTACAACTTTGCAGAGAAAATTTACATGGAAAATTGAGTAGTAATTTCTGAATTTTAAAGCTAATACATCTGTCTATCATACAGTTTAACACTTTAATCCACGCGGGCAACAACACATGTTCATCATGTAGGCTTGATAACTGAAGTTAACTAAGAGCAACTAAGGAGAGCAGCAGATACTCATTCTCCCCCTGATTGTCAGTACAGGTGAACAGTACACTCAGCAGGTTTCACATACATTTGCTGCCAACAGAGGAAAGCCAACATTCAAGAATTATCGGAGCTATTTTAAAATCAACTGGATGAGGGAGACAGAGCAAGTCAGTCAGATGTCTCCTGGGTCTGTTACCCGACCTTTTCCAAGCCACCACCTTACTTGATATCAAAGTTCAAGATGTCTGAAGGTGCTACTAGTTACAAACAGAAATGTGGCACAATTAGCAGTGTTTGGTTTGATTTTGCTTCTACTTCACTTACGTATGCTCATAGAGACTTCAGATTTTGAAAGGTGAGATTACTTTTTAGTTTGCTTTATTAGATTTCCTTTGTGTTGAAAATCCTTCTGCATTTTAAATGAATATACATGCTTGGGAGGGTACCACCAAGATATTTACCATTAAACCAATTACGAATAAGGTACTTATTATCTGTGTTGCTAATTTTAAATGGCAAAATACAGAAAAATATCACCACCCCTAAAATATCTGAACTTCATACTTAACATACTGATATTTTACCTCATTATATCTGCCCATTCTGTCATTAGGCCTATGAATTTCTAAGAATCAAAATGAAACAGTGACTATAAACAGAAGAATCTATTTTATCAAGAAGTACACCTTCATCTGAAGACCAAAGATGAAGTATAGTTGGAAGGTAAAATATTTTAAAACAAGTAAAAATGGAATACAGTAAATTTGTTCACACTACCAATACAAGATATAATGATTTCTATAAACCTTAATAAAATACCCTTTTAAATAATATCAATTAAAATAGGCAAAAGTCTAACTGCTGTTCACACATTGATGCATATCCTGACCTCTAAATGACGACAGCAAAAAAAGTAGAAAAAAACCCCACCCCAAATATCAGCAGATTATTGCACAGCTAAATACAGTGCGTATTTTTTGCATTACCTCCTGATACACAATTTCCAACCCACCACTCAGAGACAGGATATTTCCTGACTAGTCAGGGTGTTCAAAGGCAAGTACAAACCCCTGTGAAAATCAAGTATCTCATTCCTCGCAGTTTTGCCAAAAGAGAAAAGAAAGGGGGGGGGGGGGGGGGGGGGGGGGGCGCGCAAAAGGAGATCACTATAGTGAAGAGTCTGTAGGCACTACAGGCTACAGCATTTTGATTGGGCAGGATTGTTCCTAAAAACAAAGTTTGTGGGAAAATAAGTCTCCACAGCTGTCCCCCATCCTTTCCTCTCTATGTCAACATATCCTGGGAAAAAGAAAGTATATCCTCCAGTGCCATGATGTTTTCAGATGAACAAGAAATCAGGCAACTATCATTTAGGGCATTAGCCACAACAACAAAAAACATAAGGGAAAGGAGATGGAGAAAGAAAAGCAGGTTTCAGGCTGAACCAAGTAACACAGTGTAAGCAGAATTTCCCTTGTTATCAATCACTCGAGTCACAAGAATCCAAAATGTTTTCCTCCTTATTTCAGGGGGTTCAAAGATCCAATATACAACCCACACACCAGCACTTCTAGTATACCTAAAGAAAAACTCTGCTTTGGCTGACTTTCCACATAAACTATTTCCATTAAATTATGCAGCAAGTGCATCCGTTTTTCTTTTGACCATGCATGTGCAATGTTAACCCTTACATTTTTATGGAAACATATGAATGCACCTACAATAATGCCAAACAGAATATAGTTATGCTATTGTCATAAAGCAGGCTTATGAGAAAAATCCAGACTATACAAAGCAAAAGCAGTTGCACTTCAAACAGCACAGCAAGTGTAAAAACAAATGAGCAGGATGAAGGTACCTGTGATGTGCCTATTCTGAATACTTTAGAAGCCTGTCCTATAGAAAATTTTTTATTACTGCCATTCTTATGAAGTCATATTGTACTGCAAGATGAGAAAGTAGATAAGGAGGAGAGTACGGTTAATGGAAAGTCCTCCATCAGCTTCTCAACCTACAATAATACATGGACACTAATAAGCAGAATTGCTACTTTCTTTAAAAAAGGCTGTAATGGTAGGCTTTCAGGTGGAGTCAAGCCCATGAAACAGGTCCAGGAAAACATCCCTCAGATGTGCACTGGAAGCTTAATGTCTAAAAACCTGTATGCAACACTTCTGTAGTTCTTGCCGTTCACTTAATGAAAAAGGAGAGAGAAAAATCTATGTGAGGTAGAGCTGCCAGGTGTTTGGGGTGGGAGGCCCTTAATATTAGGGGGTTTGGTGTTTTCCAGGACCACATAAAACACCTTGACAGCGCTTCTCCTAAATAATTCACATGAATCAGAGGGTAATTTTTTACTTCAATCCTACCATGTATGCAATATGATTTTTTTCTGACTCCCTCTTTAAGACAATCCTGGGAAGCTAGATTCCTTTCTAGAGTTTCCTCACTTCCTCCTTTCTCTTAATTTCCCCTACATAAAGCTTGCTGATATTTAAGTTACTGCAATTTTTTTTTTTGGGGTGCTCTTATGCCTGAATACTTTCCTTCAAAGTTTGGGAAACTACATGCCCTCAAACACCACAGAACAGAAAAGCAGCAATGAAAGTATAAATGTGCTCATCCCTTCTAGCTTGTTATTTCCAACAATAACTGTAAAGCTGCCCAACGCAAACATGAATTTCAAAATAAAACCTTATTAGTTAAAAGCAGAGAAAACAGTACACTAGACAATGTCCCACAATGACATATATTTCATGCTTCAATTAAAACTAAAACAAAAATGCACTCCTCCCAAAACATATGCTTCAACAGCTAATGGTCAAGTCATTTTTACCTGACCAACAAAAGATAAAAAGTAAATTTAACTAAGGCACAGTTCTTTGAAAAGGAAATTTCAGCTGTGGGCCTCTACTTTTTAGCTACTACTGTAATACACATAGTGCAGAAAAAGCAAAAGCTGGCATTTTCTCCAAATCTCTTGGTATTCAACTGTTAAATTTAAAAACAAAGAGCTCTACCTTTCAGTTCGAGGAAATAAATCTAATTCAGAATTAATACAGAATTCTGTACAAATTCAGAATCAACAGACAGAATTAATACAGAAGTCTAATCATCTGACAGAGTTAGAATTGAGTACTGTAATATAAAACATAGTGATAGGGACCAATAGTTACAGACAAATTCAGTTCTACTGACCACAGATGAGCATGCTGTCCAGACACATTTGATTTCAGAATAGTGTTCCACACAGAAAAAGACTTTATTTGAACTTGCTGAAGACCAAATACTCTTTGAACCAAGCACTTTATATTCATAGATATTTTATTTTCCTTACATTCAAATTATCATGATGTGACTATTTGTTTTCTCCTAACCAGGTAACTCAACTTTCTACTGCTGACATTCTGAATTAACCTGCTAATTCTCATCATAAACTCTCATCAGCTAGCCTCAAAATAAAATTAGTAAAAACAGTTGAGCTGATCTAACAACTTCTCTACCATCTGAAAGGGGAGGTCTCACTCCATTTCCAAGCTTATTATTTCAGGCTTCTCACCACTTTTTTCTACTTCCAGCCAAGGAGTTCTACCTCTTTTCCTCGCGAGACTTCTGGTGCTTATCAGACCGTGCTTATTCACTTAATCAACTCAACTCATTATGAAGCAGAAAACTACGCTGTCATGGATCAGTGAGTTGAAGCTGTTCATGCAGAGGCCAGACATGCACCAGAGCCAGCACCGTGGACAGAGGCAACTGATCACCCAAGAATGAGGAAAAAGATCTCCCATCCTTTTTGACCTTCCCAATATCCAGCTAAGGATTGTACTTGCACATACAGCTAACCTATCTTCTCAACCAATTAGTCACTTAAATTGCTTCAAAGTGGTAGGAAACAAAGGTTTCCTCACTACTGAGAAGAATTAACACTGAGCATTTCAGGAGATTAAGTGAGGAGACACTATTCACATCGCCAACTTTGAGCACTTCGCACAGCACTGCAATTCATATGGTGCAGCTGATGTACCTGGGATGATAAACAACATACTTGAAATCACATGAGCACCTAAAGCAAAGTAGAGAACTGTACTCGACACTTAACTCCCATTTTAGTCTTTTAAAGGAGAATAATCTGGCTAGCCTAGCTATTTCTACACATCCCTATAACGGTGAATCCACCTAATCCTAACTAATGAAACTTAATAAAGTTATTTAAGACTTTGTAGAATCCAAGTAAGCATCAGAATTCTAGACACAGGCATTGTTTTCCAGATATACTTTATATCCTTTTCTTTAAAAAGAGAATAAAGTAGGCATTTCCTTCCAAAATTGCTAAAGTGTGAGTATAACACAAATTGCAACGTAAATATATCTGAAGCAACAAAACATATAAAACATTAAATTATATTACTAAAGAGATGTTTAACTAAGAAAATTATCCTTTGCCAAAAATTTAGTAGCAACATTCATTAGTTCTTCCCCCAAGATGCAACTGTTCTTATTCACGCTATGCCATTTCAGGTCTGATTAAAACATAAAATCTCTTTAGGAAACGTTAAGACTATATTATACCACAAATTACAGCTTATCTGTCAAACCATGATAATACTGTATTTCTTATCAAACAACCTGTATGTCATCTATTACTATGTATGAAAACTCACCCTAAAATAACTTCACAGTTGTCAGAGATGACTGTATAATTAAAAAAGCCCACGGTTCAGTAAGAAATACATTCAACAGATAATCATGATAGGTTGCACTGAGCTTTACATCGTATACCTGTTTAATGGAAGACATATGGCAACATTCACTCTTACTTCCGTCGCTCACTGTCTTGAGCTTTCCTCAATATTTCTATATGTGACAAGAAAAAAGAGGCACGTTGGAATGTCCTGAACACCTGGAAAATTGGGTCAGGTAGCCGTACCGTTACTGCTGTTCCTCCCCTAGACTAAAGATTAGTGGTGGCTAAAGGGAGCTTCAGTAGTGGGGAATTTGAATAATCTCGATTACCACAACTTCGAAGGTAATTAAAACTGAAATAATAGACTTTATGCAAAGGCTCATACCAACACTTTAATAATGGCAGAGTAACAACAATTAAAGCTGGCTTGACAATCTGGTCAAAGAGGCTAGAAAATTGAAAATGACTGTGTGTAAGCATTGGATCACTGAGGGAAATGCTTAAACTGGGAAGAACGGGGGTGGGGGGTGCGGTGGGGGTTGGCTGACATACTGTAGTTTTAAAAACATGTATCAAACTTTCACTTCAGTAAACCAGATAGTTTTCGGTTTTATTCATGGACACACCCTGATAAGGCATTTGAAAGCTACCCAACCTGTAGTGATTAAACATGCCATGATTTCTCCCCATCCCTCCCAAAGAAAACAAATGACCAATTTTTTTTTACTGACAGCGAAGGTAAAGCCAGAATTTTTTTTTTTTTCACCCGCTATAGCCGTGGTCTCCTAATAACAAAATACCATACTAGTGAGAGCTCACACAATGTAAACCATTGAATTCCAAAGAAGAAAAGCAGCCAAGACTCTTAAAGCATTCCATCAGTTGTCTAATTTCAGCAAATTCAAACCTTTAAAAACTCTACAAAAAGGTGTATAGAAGTACTTTAATTACCTGAATCTATACCAAATAGAAAAAACATTCCTGATGAGATCTGTGGGCTTGAATGCTGAGGTTTTAACTTCAGCAATGGGAGACAGGAATTAAAGTACTACTACTGTAAGTTAAGGCAACATTTCAGTCCCTTGTTTGGCAATTACACCAATCTTGTTTCAGCAAATGCAACATTCACTTCTGCTCAACAGAAGAATCATATAGGTTAAAAAAGCCTATACAACTGGTCTGCAGAAAATCAAGATTCAGTAGAAGCAGCACCTACATCGATTCAGTACTTGCTTCAAGTCTTGTCTGTAAGTCTACTAAAAAAGAAACACAGGAAGAATTATAAAGAAATATAAAACTAAAGAGAAGGAAGAAAACAATAGATGCATTGAGAAAACACGTATTTTTAAAAAGAAATTCTTACAACCTATGTTTATCTTCAAATTTACTTTCTAAGTAACTTCTCATGAACCTGCTAGCAAAACAAGCATTAGGAAGTCTTATTTTAGGTGTTTGGGGTAGGTCTGGTTTTTTTAATTGGTTGGGGTTTGGGGTTTTTTTATTGGGTTGCTGGGTGTGTGTGTTTCTTTGGTTCTTTTACATGTGATTAAATTAATGCTAAAAACAATGCCAGCAGCATTTTATTTTGATCTAGCCATATATGGAATTACATGAATTTGAGCAAATTATAACCTTAGAAATTTAAATAACTTGCAATGAAACCATTACTGTCATTCAATCAAGTTTCTACAGTTAAAGTCTGCATGTTAACTGTAAATTAATTTGCCATTTGAAGAATATTAATCATTTATCTGTTTAGCATGAGGATGCAATTGGAGATTTTTTTTCTGCAAAAAAAAAGAAAAAAATAGCTGTTGCATAGCACTCTCTAGTGGCAAAAGGTGTTCAAGACAACTAAATCTTTGGAACAATTCTGGCTGAAGAAGTTATTTACATTATTATTTTATATCACTTTTATATCGTTTCTCATTTTGGAGGAAAAATATGTTATTTTGGAAAAGTGCTTAGGTTTGTGGTGGGTTTTGTAATTTTTGTGTTGTGGTTCTTGGTTGTTTTACAACTTTACAATCTCTCACATGCAACTTTTCTGACAGCAATGTTTCAAATGTCATCTTTTTGAAGACTAGTGATGCTGAATCTAATAAGATTCAAACACACCACACCAAATCAGCGGGACTCCAGTTTTCCATTTGGAGGTTCGGGTATGAGATAGAAAGCGGCTCACCCAGCTTTCCATCGGCTAGGAGCAAGCAGTGCGCTGCAACGGCTGACGGCAAGGGCTGAGTACACTCTGATCAAAGCAAACACAAAAGCCATAGATACCAAAGGCCCTGGGATGTAAAAAGAACTTATGTATCCAAAAACCTGATCTTGCTTCAAGAAAGCAATCAAAAAGGTTTACATCCAAGGAATCACCTAGACCTGGAGGAATGTACAACTCACTAGAAACCCCCCAGCTGGGTTAGTTTCTTTGCATGCTTAAAATTTAGATGGACAAGCTCTGAAGCATTACTGACTTCTGATACTTCATTCCAGTTGACGTTATGACCCAGTGACTTGCTAGAAAAGTCCTAATGAGCCAGAAATTTTCTTTAATTTTCATTATTATTTTAAAAGCTTTTTACATTAGGAGTAAGCAACTCCTGTTGGGAATACAGGCTCTCTGAACACCCTTCTTAAGACTCTCATTGATTTTATTAGGAGTTCCTCTGAGTAAAGGTGTATATTTATTATTTTGAAAAGCTACCCTGGCAGTAAACAAGTACTTCTGACACATTAGTATCATAGCTTCACAACTTCTGGAAAACAACACAGATACAAAACCAGCCCTGAAGTGTACCAGTTTCTAACAGGTATCCAGAATGCCAGAGAACTATCTTCAGCATCAGTATTTCTTTATGAACTCATTGCTCATGACACCTTGAGAAGTACAGCTTATTCCTTTAACAAGAGTTGTATTAGAAACATTCTGATGGCTTAAAAATTGCAGAAGTATTGAGATCTAATAAAAAGCCTTAATTCCACAATAAGTTAAAGCACCGATCACTGTCAGCATGCAAGTCTAAAACACAAACCGCTTCCCCATAAAGAACTTTTCTCTCTATCCAGTCTCTGCTAGAACAGTCTGCACCACTTAGTTTTCATTTTTAACAGAGTGAAAACAACATGCTGGAGGGTCATACCAAAAAAAAAAAAAAAAAAAAAGTGGGCTTTTTAAAAATCCACGTTGATCCTTTTTAAAATTTTTACAGAAAATATTCTTATTTCAGGCTGTCATACATTTATTCTAAATTAAAAGATATTCTGAAGCATTTTTGATTTTTTAATTAATTTTAAGGAGTACATAACACTGAACATGCAGTTGTTTTCAGAAGGGTGAATTTAGGAAGGAAATTTATCAGTACTTTATTCTGAATTTCTTGTTACATTTTATTTAAGGAACAAATTCTTGTTCTTAGATATATAGTCTTCTAGATGATGAACAGCTTTAAGTAGCCCTGTACTATATAAAGCATTTGTTTTAAAATATTATTACATGTGGTATCTAGCTAACTAGACATTCAATATTTCCAGTCCCATCTTAATTGTAAGCAACTTCTTAAATTTTATGTTGCATTACATGTATAAGCTGAGTATTATACTACCATAAAATGTGAATTTAAAACAATTATTAATTATATTTGTAACAGACCTTTATTTAATCTTCCTGAGAGTAGCCTTAAGATCCTTTTATGTAGGTTTATGTGTGTGTCTTCACGTATATATATATATACACACACACATAAATATGTGCATAGGTGAGTGCATAGGTGCTTTATACTGCCACTGAAATACTGTGAAAATACTGAAGGCACAATCAATTCTACATTTGCTACACATTATTTTATTACAAGACAACACCAAAGAAAAGACTAAGGGAATCAACTGCTTATGTAAGAAAATCAGTTTTATTCAACTGCTATTTTATTGTCAGTAAGAAGGCTTAAATTAAAATTCAGTACCCTGCGTGGGGTTAAATACATAAGATTCACAGTTTTGTTTGCTACTGAAAGACGTGACTGTACATTTCATGTTAAACCTCTAAATTACTGTAAGGATGTAACGAACAGTTTCTCACAGGCATCTTGGCTTTTGGTATGAAATTACATCGTACATGTATGATAGCTCTTCTACACTTACTGCTCCAATATAGTGTCCAGAACTACTGCACAGACTAAAAAGCCCCGTCTCTTGCTCCAGGAGGTGCTCTTGCAGTATTTTATAGGAATAGGAATTTAAAGTGTTAGCATGGTGTCTCAGAACTGTGACTAAACGTAGTATTTTGCTGGCATCTTTCCTCGCCATCACACTCTGCATATAAACAGAACAAAAATGACTTGCGATTTCCTGCTCACATTCCCATCTCAAAGCTGATCTGCCTCTGCATTGCAAATTTTAGTATAATACTAAAGCCTAAGGAGCAGCAGGGTTTTTTTAATCTGCTATCACTATTTTTATCAACAGGCAAGCAATATAAACCTAACCAGTTTTCATCCTCCAGCCCTTGTACTCCTCTCTATGTAAGAATGTAGATGGCCCCAGTTCAACAGAAAAGCGTCCAACAGCAGAGACAGAAACGCCTTTCTGGGCCCTTAATGAGGTCTCCAGAGCCCAAGGCAAACCAATAACAAATTGTACTTTCTACACATTGGGAAGTGGGGGCTGTGAGGGAGGAGGGGAAGAAAACTCTGGAGCTTGTCATCTGAAATTAACTGAACTGAGCCATTCCAGGAAAACACTGGTAAATAAGCCCTCCTCATCTAAAAAAAGGTTTTACACCATGAAAAAAAAAAAATATTTATAGCAGTAATTTCAACCTGGGTTTTTCAAGAAGAGCTTGCCGTTTTTCTTGCAAACAATAGAAAAATCCCAGAGGAGCAATGCAGGCAGCAATAAGGCAGACTTCTAAAAAGATATCACTTAATTTCCTCACTCCTTCCCTTGCACTATTGCTCCTCTTCCACTTTTATTTAACTGAATATTAACTCTATCGCTGCAATATGCTACCATAAGGTTTCGCATTCTGTAAAGGTAGTAACATTAATGTTTCCACCAGCCCCCTGGGAGGGTATTAGGTCTCTGCAGGTTCACCATTCGTTCCATCATCCTAAAAACTGTCAAGAGATGCTAGACAACTTGGGATGAACAAAATGGCATCAAAGATCAAGCAGAAAAGATTTTAACATATTAAAATCTCAACTTGGACCAGAGGACAAACTTTCTATATAAGAGTAACTGATACTGCATTTCTTATTCCCTAGAAACAAAGTGATCTTGGATTTGACAATTGCTGAATACATTTTGCTTCACTCACTTATGTATCTTACATCCTACTAAAAATCCAGCAACTAATATTCATTGCATCTGTTTAATATACAGCATCCAAACCCTTCATTCAAGCACTAAACCCAAAACTTTGCAACTTTAGATTGTTCCATTAAAAAAAGCAGATTAGAGAGTATCTTTTAGCTTTATTTTTCTCATCTGTAAAAGGACAACTACTACAAGCTAACAGAATTTTTAAGACTACCTGTATTCAGAAAAAATATTATCCATGCACTCTACAAAACCTAAAGAAATGCAGTGACATCCTTTATTGCTTCACTCTGTATCGTAACAGAAAATGAAAACATCTATACAGCTCACATGTTATCTAGCGTGTCACTGAACAGCTTACACAGAGAGGCTTTTGGCATGCCAGGAAAATTACTACCAAAGCTCTCCAAATCAATCATTTAACAAGTTGAACCTCATGCAAAGAGCTTTCATAATCTCTAAAACACTCCGTTCAAACGAATTGCAGCCATGCCTTTAATGGACCCGATGGCTCCCATCTCAGGTGCGCTACCTCCAGGCTATTCCCCTGTTCTGTGCAGCAGCGATTGGGCACAAAAGCACAGGATAAACTCTTCCAGAATTTGGTCTTGAGATTATTCTGGCTACACTATTCATTTTTAAGGTCATCTGAAACCGGACATACTGCCTGCATTACTAAAGTGTTAGATCTGTCACTAGCACGACTCCAGTCCAGCCCAACTGGCACTCCCTTCTAAAGCACTGCTTGGGTGGGGGCGCGCACAGGCCAGAAGCTATCGCCCCCATGGGCAATGAGGATGGTCAGTCCATTCTGGAAGCTGAAAAGAGTTTGATAGGGTAGATGTGGCCAAACCGTGACAGTTCATTACAGGACTACAGAATGGACAAAGGGACTGTTTAGTTCATGAATTTTTAGATGCAGTTATAGACTACTTGAAAAGGTTTCAGAAGTTTTATACAATAGCTACTAGAAAGAACCATACTTTCTAGGAAGAATGATAAATTCTGTTTTTTCAGCATTCCTAAGCATTCTCTAGGCTCGTCTTGCATGACCACGTTTCTACATTTTGCACGACACTTGCTCCAAATCCCATCTTATGTACACAGCTTACTTTGCCCTTTGGCTAACACCCTCAGTTTAGAAGGCTTTCTTTACTTTAAAAGCTTATCCTCCTATTCTCCTCTTCTGTCCATGCTTTCTAAACCTCTCCAATCTCTTCTGAGACTCACAGGCTACACAGTTCTTAAGATCTTATTTAATCCCCCTGATCAGGCTAATACTGTATTTTTAAAGAAAGCCTGGAGAAAGCCAGCTGCCTTTATCTAGGATGAAATAACTGTTTTATT
Organism: Falco naumanni; assembly: GCF_017639655.2. Taxonomy (NCBI): domain Eukaryota; kingdom Metazoa; phylum Chordata; class Aves; order Falconiformes; family Falconidae; genus Falco; species Falco naumanni. The sequence goes on from NC_054065.1 coordinate 14,167,245, forward strand.
TCAAGTAAAAGCCATAAAATTTGGATGAAGAAAGAAAACAGTGTACCATTTGCTTCCCTTTAAACACAATAATTATCAGACTGATTTTCTGATACTTTGAGAATAAATCAGAGTGACATTGACAAGAACTATATTATCGTGCATTTATGTATTAATCCAATTATGCTATCCAAAGATGCACAAAACCACTTTACAAATAATCTTGGCTACCTGACAGATGTATCTGCCATTTCATTTGCTGAAACAGTTCCAAATCTTTTTTAGCACAAATATCACATTGTTTTCACATCAACAAAACATTCTTCCTAATTCTGTTGACACCACTTAACCCATTTATTACTTCTTATGTACAGCTTTGAAAATATTTACCTGCAATTCACGAAGAAGTCCATTCTAAAGCACTGTGTCTGAACACCTGAAACACTACCCACAAGAAAATATAAATGACAAAAAGAATTTCTTTCTTCCTCCTACAGTGATGTTAATTTGTACATATTCCTCTTTTATGACAAGTTGTGCATCATTAAGATGACACATGCTAGTCTATTCCATCTTCATGCAACTTTTGCTTGCTGAGTTTAAGAGTATTTTAGCCAACTTTGATGAAACCACTGTATTAAGTGGGCTGGAGCTCATTAACAACTGAAGAACTGACATGTTTGTACATAACCTTCTTGACCCATTAATCAAGATAACTACAAAGTCAACATAAAAGTTCTCCTTACAAGACTAGGTTGGTAGGAAAACTCCATAGTAATGTCAAGTCATTTCTTTTAGCCAACGTCTGAAGTAGTACAGACTGATTCTGAAAATCAGAAGGTGGGAGGAGGAGAAAACTGTAGGAGGAAGCAACCCAAAAGGTGTTCACAGGACCTCAGAAAAACTCGCCTTTAAAAAGGCCCCTAGAAATAGGAAAAACACTGCAGAGAGACCTTAAAAGCTCAGTGCCGATCCCATGCACCTTGTATAAAAGAACTCTCCATTGTTTGTGACTCCTACGGTGACCTCTGTTTTCTCTTAAGTACTGCAACTACTTCAAGTAATTTCCATGGTAACAGCATATAGTTCCCAATTTTAATACCCAAACTGAATTCTTATCTGAACAAATGAAATAAAATACATAATTTACCTCCTTATGCAGATATAATTCACTAGAAGCTAAAATGAACAAAGATATTCAAGTGCAGTTATGCCTGAAAAAGAAAAGAATGTAATTTTCCAGTTTTACAGCTTTCAGAATTCTGCCCGAAGGATTACACTTAGCAGTTACTCAGCTGCAAAATATTACTTCTATTCCATAGATCTCAAATATGAACTATTAAATCTATTAGATCAATAGTAATTCCTCCCATCTGCACTTACAAAATTGATATAATGACCATAACATTTTCATACTGAAACATTTCCTTTTTAGGTAATAAAGAAGAGAACAAATATATTCAACTTTTTAAATTGCATCATGGCAGTTGCATACAATGTAAGGCATGAAGCTACATAATAAAGACTAGATTATGAATTTCACCAAAATGGCAATTTTAAATAACATACCACTGAGCTTACTTAAAAGTAGAATGAGATAACAGATGTTCTTCGGTGCCTAGATGCCTCCTTCCCCCTGCAATTTATTTTTTTATTATTTTTACTGCAACCACTAAATAAATTTGGTGGTTTGTTTCTGAACAGCTCAAACACTGGTCATCCACAGCACAAAATCAGAAAAAGTGTCAAGTAAGAGTAAACAGTTAAACAGACTTTTCAAGCAGAGTAAATAGTCAGAGAAGATACATTTTAGAGATCAGTTATTTTTTGAAGATTTTATAAAAGTTATACCAATGAAGTCCTCCAAGTGCTCAAGAACAGTACTACTTCTCACTCTCCCCACCTCCCATTAAAAAAAAAAGTTTCAATGCCATTACGCCCAAGCACACAGAACAAAAAATGCATCACATTTTTAACTGAGGACCAATAATTGCCAAAGCTAATAAAGGAAACAGGCCAACCTGGACACACACTCAAGTTTGCATTCCACGGACTGCTTAAAGCAATTTTCCTTAGCCCACGCTTTGGAGGATTCTTTAACAATAGCTGTTGGAAGAAATGTGCACTAAACAAATTTATAGCACAGAATAAAATGTTCAGTCAACTCCCCAGCTGCTAAATGTCTTTTTAGATTATTAATGTCAAATTAATATTGTGTCTAAAATGCATCTTTTGAGAATTCCAACTTAGAAATTTATTTAATTCAAGAAGCCCAAACATTTTATTAAGTGCGTGTGATAATTCAGCAACTTGTTGGATAGAACCCACAAAACTCAGATTTTCTCCAAAATACAACTATCTCCTCTCAATCACCTTATTTCTGATGACAAATACAAGACAACCACAACACAGAAATAGATGCCCGTAAAATACACACTGTCCATTGCCCCTTGAATAAGAAGTCTAGACTCATCGGTATTTAAAAGATGAATTCCAGAGTTCCATCATCTCCCCAGTCTACCAGACACAAACCTAAGGGCTTTGCAGTCAAAACACTCATGGGTTTTTCTTTCACACTTCCCTTATCTCATGTTGATGTCTGATGTATAGAAATCCTAGGTTACGCGAGCAGAAAAGCCATACTGCCACCTCTATCTCCTACCTACATTCCCTTTAATTAATTTGTACTGTTTCTTCCCCCTCAAAAGCTTAAGTGTTGCACATTAACTAAATTCAGAGCGCTGTTTCTGAAAATACTTTCCAGTAGTAATTTTCTTCCCCACTATCAATCAGTCATTTCCTGAGCATGGGTCTTACCTGCACGGGCAGGCCCTTGTATTAACATGCCTCCAAAGTAGTATTAACCCCTTCCATCTCACGCATATCTCCAGTTCATAACATGAGCACTGCTAACAAGAAAAAATTCCTAAAGGAAAGAGGAATTATTTACATCATTTAACTGCAGGCATTCAGCTTGGGGAGCCACATTGTGGGAAGAGCCACCTGAGGTTCCCCAACACTATCAGTGAACATAAAAAGACTTCTCCAAAAGGCATTTGAAACACCACGTTTAGGTTCATGCTCTCTGTCAAGTCCTGCAGGAGATTCTCTGCTCTCTATTAATTATATGTGCAATGTAGCAAGATTAGCCTCCTCCAGCAATTTGTGTTACCTTACACTGGCCTCTAGAATTACTTTGCTGTGAAATTGGCAAATTACTATCCTTGTTAGACTATTTCTCTGAAACGTTATACACTTCTGTGCTGTAACAGATTCAACAGTAGCGGTGTCCAAACAATTCTTATGCGCCAGAAGATTAAATACCTAGCAGCATACTTTTCTGCAGAGAAACTCACACATCACATGAAAACTAAGGTGACCATCTGCACTTCTCCAGTAGTCGCACTAACAATAAGAAACAAACAGATACACAAGGAAAGCTGGCTTAAGAGCAGTCTCCTAAATTTTTCATTGAAGTCTCAGTAACAGAAGAATTCTTCATAATTTACTAGTTATGAAAAACATAACTAAACCAATTTTTGTCAAGGAAGAATGAACTATTGGCATGGATTTTGGCATACTACTACTCTGCAAACCAAACTGTGCAAGTTGAAATTGAGAAATGCAACTAAATTTTCTAGAAGAGAGGCATTTTCTAGTGACTTTGCCACAGCCATCAGCAAAACAGAAAAATGTATCTTTTGAATGATCAGAACAGTTTGGATTTGATTTTCTTTGCATTCATAATAGGTGACCGGAAAAATGAAAAGTTTTGGTGGCTGCAGATACTTTTCCTGCTAGCTTGCTGGTGTATCATTGCTACAAAATCCACAAGCTCAGCTTGTATACGGCACTGTGAACTTTTCAAGGATGTCTCATTCTTTACGAAATGCTGAGAGACTGTCAGTCAGTTGTGGAAACCGCTGCTGACCCAAAACCTTATTGTTAGACTTACTTCCAGACACCTGTGGGGAAGACCAGTTAGGTGCTCCATCTGATGGTGCCAACACATGCCCACATGATAGAGGACAGTAAAGAATCTTCAGTATCTTCCCAGATCTATGCATCAGGTGATACACAGCTGACGCAGACAAGGCACAGGTAACAACAATCTTTCCATAATACAAAGGATAAAAAGGGTTTAAGAAGTCTGAACAATAAATTTTTTAACAGTGAACAGCAGCTTCTGTTAAAATGGTAAACTACATGCTCTTCTGTGTAAATTACATGAGAGTACGGTAAACCCCTTTTTCTTGACTGTATTTCAGTACTTGTGAACAAGTCTGACTACTGCTGATGACAAGAGGAACATTCTCTTACTACTAATCTGCAGTATGTCAATCCGCACCAAGAGGATAAAACACATTTATAGTTTCTGGTTTCACCCAAGAGTGAGTTATTTCAATTTCATTCATTGTCACTCCAACGTAATAATACAGATTTGCCATACTGAACCAATTTGTTTCCCTTTCATTTACACACTTACCTATGAAGGCAAGATGAAATATGACAGAGGAAGTCATCTCTCTTTACAGCTGTTATATATGCTTTATAATTTACTACAAACTGGAATCATCACCAATAATGTCTTCCAGCCCTTCGCCCCATTTTGATCTACCGAAGTTTTAAACCCAGTTTTCATCTAAATAGACATTATTTAGATGTATATAGAAGAACAAATCCTTCCCTTAAAAAGAGGCGATGAAATACAGCTCAAATGGGAAGAGTGTCTATGTATACACCTATACACACTGTTTCACTCAGATTCAGTTTTCCTACCTATTAAATCAAAACCATAATCCATAGTCTTGTTTTTAAGTAGCGTGGGAGCTAACGAGCCTAAGTTCTGTTGGTACGGTCTCCAGGTCTGCAGATGAAAGTAAGCTTTTGGGGGTAGTCAAATGCCAGGGGCAAGGGATCACTACAAGATTGCACATCATTGGGAAGGGGGCTGAGAACAAAATAGTGTTGTTCTGTCACTCTGCAACACTTTGATGCACCCGTATCTCAAGTGCTTGTGTAGAGTTATGGTCTCCACACCTCAAGGAGTACACAGTAGAGTCACTCAAGCTACACGGAAGATCCCACAATACCGGAACTAGAAGACACAAGCCAGTAAAAAGAATTTTCTAAATGGACAAAACTCTTTTATGCAGTGGTTAATGAGCTTTTGGAATTTGCAGCCACTAGAAGCTGTGAAAGCAGTTGGTAACAGCCCAATCAGAGAAGGACCTTAGATAAATGAACAGACAAGAAATCTATCAACATATACTAACAGGATCAGAGGGGTATAAGGAGAACCAAACACAGAGGATGGCCCGGCTCGCAGTCTCTCCCTGACCAGCACCTCCTGCTCTCAGGGTCACAGACAAGACACAGGGTGGGGTGCCAGTTGATCTGACTCAACAGGGCGCTTAAGTTGTTAATGAGAATGCAGCTTGATTAGCCAACTTTGCAATTTGCCATTAAAAGAGACAGGATAATTGAACTGAACAGAATACAGATTTAGAAATCAATATTTAATACACCTTCCATTGTTGCTATTATTCCCCAGTAGAAACAACAAAGAAAATGGTACAAAGAAAAGTAATGAAGCCACTACTTTACTGATCACTAATGATGTTACTTACAGTATCTAAAATTTCCAAGATCTTTATTACATCTCCAGTGAAGTATAGAAACATTTGTCCCAATCTTACAAATGAAAAACAAGCATGAAAGCTGTAACATGAAACATGAAAGTTGTAAAACTGCTTCATGGTAAAAATCAAAACATAAATGCAGAATCTGGTGTTTTACAAAGATCACTCTTTCTCTCTTTTAGAAGACATAACAAAGAATAACGTAACTGCTTCCAGTAGCAGCCTCATAATGATAAGTTACACATGGTTTTCCTGTAGTTATCCCTACTGTAACACACTATATTAAAAAAAAAAAAATCACTTACACTGATATTTTTTTCCAAATGTTGTATTTTCTGTCTGATCTCTCTTCTATTGCTTTCTTTTCTTCACTCACCATTTCTGTCAGTTGAAGATGCTTATGCACACTTTCACATGTCTTATCTCCCATAAATTTGGTTCTCTACAGCACCTAATTTGTTCATTTTTATTTATTTCAGCTTGATTTCTCATTTTCAACTGTTCACATGCTGTCTTCTTCCATATTAGGGGGTGAATATTTCTTTCATGGAACAGTAAACTATTCAAAAACTGCACCAAATGTAGCCATCAGCCTAATCCAACTGAAACTGAGATGAGAAAGAGCAAGGGCAGTCCAAGCTCAAGCAGCTCAGGTTTACCACCAGCTCTACAAGCTTTTGTTGAAGAGAAAAAGGACACTGAGTAAAGCAGTTTAGTTTATAGCTTTCCCATTCATACACTGATGTATACCTTTAAAAAGTGCTGCCCAGAAGATAATTTGAAATTTGCAAACAAAGAATCAAGTTTAACAACAGACAAATTTGCTTTACTATAAAATTTTTAATGTCATCTAAATTATTCTACAACCAAGACTGGCCTAGTGTTGGTTGACAGATGGCTTTATGAAGTTCAAAACTGAAAAGTGATTCCATATAAGCGTATTACTTGGTTTTGCATATACAATTTGAGTATTCATAATGTGTAATTCTAAGTGTGGTACAGTGTTTCAGATACACGTCAACAAACCATGCCCATTATCTGCTGAGAAATGCAGAAAAAGAGAAATGATTTATACAACGGTATCAAACAACTTCAACAGATGGCCATCACTGATCAACAAACTAAAATAAACCAGAATTCTTACAAATCCAGCAAAACAAGATTTCCTTTTGTAAAAGCCTGTCTTTGTAAATACATATGGCAAGTTTTCACAGCTAATTCTAGCTCTTGGAGTGTAAAAGAAATCACAGAAGAGGATTTAAAGAGTGTTGAAGATGCCTTTTAAACACAGATTTGTCTTATGCAACATTAACTTCAAAATAAAACTTGCTGTAGAATTATTATGAATAATTTGATAATTTAGTGTTTAGGTGTATCTTTATGTATCACTGTCAAGTTGAAAAATTACTGATAATTTTCACCTATGTCAGATCTCTTAGAAGGTGAAACAGCTTGAAAACAGATCTAGAAACAATTAACAGTTTAAGAAACTCACAATGAAAACATCAAAATCCAGAATACATAGAAATTCTAACTACATTACGAACCTCCCTGCTTATTATTATGTCAAACATGAGAAATGTATTCTGGATCTCTTAAAAAGTTAATTCTTTCCTCTAAACTATAAACCAAAAAGAGAAAAATATACTATACTTTTTTATAATTTGTATCCAACAAACTGGATTGGCAGGCACTCTCTCACATTTCTCAGGTATTTCTATACAAGCCATATTGACCCCTCTACACACACTTTTTCAGACAAATTTCCATTTTCAGAGGATGAGTTGTCTGGCAGGTTGTTATTGACAGCTTAAATGCATGACAGCTTTTTTGCTTTTCCTCAAATCTGTGCTGGGCTCTTTAGGTTAGGGTAACTGAAATTGCTATGGCAGAGACAGAGAAGGAATTTGAGAAGAAAAAAGCTGCCTTGATAAAGTTCTTCATGAAAAGTGTTATTGATTACATCTGTAGAGAAATGAGCTTCTAAATCACTAGGACCACATTTGGAGCTGTAATTAGAAGTGTAAGCTTAAGATCAAAAGTATACATATCCTGAAATGAGGAAAGGGATCTTTTAAATCAGTAAACACTCGGTCGCAGATGAGGCAATAGCTTTCTTGATCCTGTGTAGATGATCTACATTGTTTGAAATATCTAAGACTATCACCTTATCTTAGGAAAAGAAATAAAATGCCAGACTGAATACATACCAGAAAAAAAGATGTTTCAACATGACAGACAGAAAGATAATCTAGCAGCATCTAGCCACTAAAATGGAGGCTTCAGGAAATAATTTCCTTGTATTTCACTAAGTTAAAAAGCAAGGTATTGGAAACATACCAGTAAAAATTTTCCAATATGATCACCTTCTACTAGAAAGAGTGATCAGCTCTTCTTCCCACCTCAAAAAAACCCCAAAACAAAACCAAAAAAGAAAACTGCATGCCTGCAGTGAAAAGTGATTTGTGAAAAGAACATCTGTGAAAACCCTCTAAGGTATGGAGTGACATTTCAAAATTGCTTTCTTTTAATAATATGTTTCTCTAACACAGGCCAAGATAATTTTTACTTATCTCTGGACATTACATTATCACTGTATTACACAGGAAAAGATGTTAAGATTTCAGTTATCCAGAAACGAAAAAAGCTAATCTGTTTTATGCAGCAAGGTGCTGGGTTTTTTTTCTAAACTCCAAAACATCAGCATATCTGCACAGTTCGAAATAAAATATTTACACAACATATGCTTCCCAATGCGCAGTACAAATAAAATAACTAATCAACATGTTGCCTATGCAACCATTTGCATTTCTCAAGTGCGGTAACTAAAGTAAAGATGGTTCCAGTTGCCCAAGTTTAATCATTCCATTTGCAATAAGTCCTTTTATAAAGATATTAATGACTTCATGATGAAAATTTTTTCAAATGTTTTTCAGACTGACTGAAGCCCTTATGAGAGCTCCTGCCAGCAACTCTTAGTCTATGTTTTCCGGTTAGGTCAGTGATGTAGAAGGATTGCATTTTAACTTAAAACAATTCTTAATTCAAGTTGAAATAAATGCTTCTTTTGGATGTCTGCATGCTTTTTCTGAACACCACTGTTCCCTACTAGGGGAGGGCAGAGGACACAGAATTGCTTAAAAAAGTCAGTGCTAAATTAGAACTGCAGACACTGTTTTCTTCTCAGATTACTTCAAGTACCTGGGACAGTGCTTCAACTGCTTTTTTGAGTTTCACTTGTTTCAACATCTCCTTAAACTGAACCATACTTGGAGCATGTTTGGCAAGTTATTATGCACTAAGTTTCCACCAAGCACAGTAAAACTGCAAAATCATTATCTACTATAGATAAGGATGTCAGAGACCTACTGGTAAGGCTGAAAGTGAGACGTTGTTTAATCAGTAGCTAATTTTAATGAGCGACTCTCCCAAGTGGAAAGAAAATTAAATGACTTTACCATAACCAATATAATGTACAGGTATCTGAAGCTGCCTGATCAAGAACAGAATTAAAGAAAACAGTCTTGTCTAGCCTGTATTTGAAAATCACATGTCTTCGCATGTCACTACCTGCAAAATAATTGTGCACAACTACTAATACTTCTTAGTTTAGAACTGTGTTAATACTGAAACATTTGCTCTCCCTACGTTTTGCCTTTTTCAATCCTCAGGAGACAGGAACTACAATTTAATTTGTCTCCACTCAGGCAGAGGGTTACAAATTGTGTAATCATTAGTATCAAAAACTATTGAAGCACTGAACAAAAACCCCACCAAATATCATCAATGCTTAATAAAAGGAAAGGCAAGAAATCCTCTCTGCACTGATAAATACAGTTAATACACAAGTACACCTTTGAAAGCAAAATAATTCTACACCACACTTTCTGTACAGCCAAATACTTTAAGGGAAACACAAAGCACTTAAACATATTATACTATTACTAATTCAACCTACTAGTATTAGAAAATGTCAACATTTTTCAATTTAAATCAAAATAAAAACCAGGAAAAAGCATATGCTTAAATAATTTCCCACATTTACAGCATTACTCTACAGGCATCTAGCAGTTCTTTTAATAGAAACATACTTTAGGACCAAAAATTTATGCAGTAATAATTAATATTTCCCTTCTATTAGTCACATTATAACACCTCAGGAAGAGAGAAGACAATAAAATAGTAGCAAATGAAGATTAAAACTGACCTCTTTCATTACCTTTTACAAATTCTGATATTACTGAAAAACAGCATTACATTTCAAACCACAGATTGGTCTGGCTAGGCAAATATTCACCTAATTCAAACTTGGCATCATCCAATGTCAGATGAAACATGGAAAACTGAACCGGGAAGAAATTCTCAATTATGTACCATCTCTGTACTTGCTCTCTGTATAGCAAAAACAGCAAGCCAGAATGAGTCTGTAAATCTGGGAAGTTTAGTATACAAGCACAATATACACTAGGAATAACAGTTTCACTAAAAGAGTTTAAACAGAAAGAAATTAAGTCTTCTAATCTTTTATTATAGTGACATCTTGTGGCTACATTTGACTTATTTTGAGACCTCAAATATTTTCATTTTCTTGTAATTGTTTTAATGAAGTTCTTCAAAATTTGTGGTCTAGGAAAAAGTAAAAAGATGAAGCCATAAAACAAAAGTGGAAGGATGAAAAAAAGTGAGAAGGATAACACAGAAGGCAGCACTGCCTGTTCAAAGATCTTTAGAGGTGTTAACATTCACTTAATGCATTTGCACTTTTTTACCTGCCAAAAAGAGCGCTATGGCTTAGAATCACAGCTCTGACTACGACCTTGATTTGAAAATCTGCCTTTTTTTTTTTTTTTTTTTAAATGAACTACTGTTGCTTACCCATATACAAACTGATACCCACATGGGTTATGAAAAATAACCTACAAGCAGCTGTTGTGATTTTTATCACTGATTTCTTGAAACACAACACAAAACTGTCAGGCGAATGAACTCAAGTGCTATATAAGAACTTTCTAATATAATAAGATGGTATTCATTATTCAGGTTAATGACAGGGTAAAGAGTTGGCTTAATTAACAGGTACATATTAAAAATACTTGGAAATGGGAAAGAAAAATATTAACTTCAAAAATCAGTAACAAACCACACAAGGAAAACAAACACACAGGCACTCTCTTCTACCTTGCCCAACTATATTAAGAGGACGCTGGAATAACTACAAACCTGACATTTGTTCCTAACTTTTGACAGGAACCTGCTTACAAGATTATTTTCTGTCTCCCATCTTCCCTCTAAACAAAGTCTTCAGCGCTACAGGAAAATTGCTATAAGTGCAAACAATGAAAACAGTTCCAAATAAGAATTACCCTAAGATCCCGTGCTCTTATCTGCTTTTTCTGCACAGTATATAGCTGCCCGATTTTTAAAAGGTGGTGGAATAATGTCTTCTAAAAGCATTTAAAGGACAAAAGAAAAGTCTAAAATACAATTATGTCAATAAAAAGCCCAGGTATTATACCTAGCATTTTCTCCTACTTAAAAAAAAAAAAATCCTCAAAACAGAGCAACACCTTCTCACCTGTTATACTAAGCTTCAATGCCTAAGAAATAAACTTCCTTGTGCAGATTAGTTTATATATCCAAATCAGGAATTACATCCTACAAATCACAAATAAATCATCTTCTGTGTGTGAGAAAGCATAAACAATCTTCTCATCTTCTTTTCATTATATAGTTTCAGAGGTTTTTGTCACTGCCCTTCCATTTTCCATCTACTAATCTAGACAAAGTTTATGGTTGGCAAAAGTTATTTTAAACCTATTAGAACATAGACTGAAGCATACAAGTACGTAACAGGAAGAAGAAAAGAATGTAAATAATCTTATTACATTACTCACTTGATTCTGCCTAATCAGTTTGGATGGCTTGGTACATGCTTTGCCAAGTACAAATTATATTTCATGGGCAGCACAATAATGCCCCCAAGGAACACGATTGTGAATATTCCATAACACCCCATGTATCAAAAAAATCAAAGTCATGATAGAAACTATGACACACAATACAATAAATTACTTGTTAAGGAGATTGAACTGGTCTTAATTCATTGCAGTATAAACTAATTTTTTTTAACAATTAAATGCCAGAAGGTTGCTTTTTTTTTTCATCCAGCTAGTGTGAACGAGGCATTGATTATAGATTCGAAAATGGACAGATTCACTTGAGAAAAGCGGAAGGTTTTCAAAAAACAAACAAAACCCCCAACCTGCACACATGCAAACAGAAGATACATTCCATCAATTGTTATGCCCATGGAAATACCTGAATAGCTTCTTAGAACTCAGGTGAGCCCTTCTATATTAGTGTAGCCTTTGACAGCTCTCACCTTGCATAACTAATATTAATGTGAAAGGTAACTCAAAAAGTCAAATAGCCTTGCCTAATGTTACAGGGCTCATATTCTCTTTAAAATCTATGTTTGAACAATTTCTCTGGTGTATCAGACACAAACAAGCTGTCCTTCAACAACGTGTACAGAACCTGGCGTGTTCTACTCCCTTGCTTTGAAAAAAAGGTGTGTAAATTAAAAAAATAGAAAGGCAATAAACCTAGTCTCCAATTCTTTGTTGTTCCTCAAAATATCAATCTATACAGTGATGCCATAAAGCACTTTGAGCTAAAACAATACTTTTTTTTAAATTAAAAAAAAATACCATCTATCTAGACCTATTCTGGTAAGAAACTGCACTGTGAAGGATACTTAAGTATATCACCTTCTGCTGAAAGTGAATACAAACCTTTAAAAAAAATTACTGCAGAGTTCCCTAAGTGGTTGCTGGCAAAAGGCTGCTATTTGCATTACCAAGACAACGCAAATGCAGTGCACTCCTCTGTGCTGTTGCCCATGAACAGGAAAATTTTAACACTAGGACTTCTCACACTGACTCAAGGGTATACAGCAGAAGCAGTGTTGAGCAATATGAAAACATAACTAGCTTTAAGTGTAAAGAATATATTGATTAACCTAGTGCTAACGTGAGTGATTTGCTGAGTTACATTACAGTCTTCCTTTAAAAATGGGGCAGGTATTTACATCATCAAATTAAATAAATGGGAGTTTTTTTCTAAACATTTAAAACATATCTACCCTTTGATAAGCATGCATAACTTCTCTGCAAAAACAGAGTATCAAATATTAAAATAATATATTCTGGCAATCTCGTATTAGCTCATATTTTAAATTGGTGCTCACAACACTGGAGATATCCCTTTTTTAGATAAGAAGAAACTGCTACATATTTTAGGATTTATATTTTGTGTATGGTAGCGTCCTAGAGATAACGAGTTTAACTCATTTAAGTAAACAAAACTACTTCAAATACATAACCACCAAAACTTGAAATTAGAGACAGAAAAAAAAAGTTCAGTACCCCTTGCTTACTTCTTTCTAAACAGAATATTAATTAAAAGCTAGATAAAGAAAAAGTCTCCAATACTAATACGTATGCGCACATAGCCTTCCCCACACAAAGCCTCTTTTTTGGAGGTCATGTGGTCCAAAACCCTGACCAAAGCAGAGCCAACCTTCAAATCTGACCTAATTAATATAAATAAATAAATACAAAGTTCTTAAAGTGGAACTCCTCAAAGAACTGTTAGCAATTTTAGGTCTCTAATTACATTTTAAATAGACTTTTCTTCTTATTTGGAGGAAATAATACATCAAGAGAACAGTAAATTATAGCCACAGTACTTGTACTTTTGACTAGCAAACGCACTCTTACTATAACGTAGGCTTCAATTCATTGATGTAAAGACAGATTACAGAACAGTCGTATCTAAACTACCCTGAATTATCATGTTGACTCACAACTGAGAACTTGTATTGCCTTAAGGTTACTGCTCCCTAACAATAAGTACTCATAAACTTATGCTGCTACGTGACTTTCTCTTTAGCTCTCTGACTCACTCTTCAAAACAGCTGTACCTCCAGGGAATTCCCCACCACTCTGTGGACAAGATAACGAGGAACAGAGATTTACAGAAAATAAAAGGTTTACTGGGCATCATGGAGCAGAACAGGAAAATTTTAGAGACATGAGGCCTATGCGATAAGGCGATCTGTGCTGTAGTTTCCTGGACAGCTATATACTTCAGATACCTGCTAAAACGAAACTGCAGGGGGGAGGTTTCCAGGTGAGTTTGTGCATGCATTTAAATAAAAAATATATAGCTGTCCTGGTTTTGGCTGGGATAGAGTTGATTTTCTTCTTAGTAGCTGGTACAGTGCTGTGTTTTGGATTTCATATGAGAATAATGTTGATAACACACTCATGTTTTACTTGTTTCTAACTAATGTTTACTCTAAATCAAGGACTTTTCCGTTTCCCATGCTCTGCCAGTGAGCAGGAGCACAAGACGCCGGGAGGGAGCAGAGCCAGGACAGCTGACCTGAGCTAGCCAGAGGGATATTCCATATCATGGAATGCCATGCTCAGTATATAAACTGAGCCACCTGGGAGCCACCAATCGCTGCTCAGAGACTGGCTGGGCATCAGTCAGTGGGTGGTGAGCAATTGTATTCTGTGTCTCTTGTTGGGTTTTTTCCCCGTGGGTTTTATTACTCTCTCTCCTCTTTGTTGCAATTATTATTGTTGTCGTTATTTTTACGTTATTTCCATTATTAAACTGTTCTTACCTCAACCCACATTTAAGCTTTTTACTGATTCTCCTTCCCATTCCAACAGGTGTGGGGTATGGGGTTGGGGAGTGAGCAAGTGGCTGCATGGTACTTACTTAGTGGCTAGTGTAAACCACGACAATACCTATACACACAAACACACCACATGAAATGAGCTCCCTCCTAATAATTTGCTCCTTCAACAGAGGGCAAGCCACTTACAGATGATTAAGAGATCATTGGAGGTCCTTTGTGTCAAAAAATGAGGAAGGTACCTCCCAAAACTCTGGAATAACTTCTCCCCTGCACTCTTCCCTCCTGTACTTTCAGGCAAGGCTACAAAAAGCCTTCACCAAAACAGAACAATGATGCTCCCAAAACATAGCGCACACACACACACACAAGACAGCTGAGAGGTGTGTGTGATACACAGATAAACTGATGCTGAAATAGAAAAATCACTTGCAGACAAGTCTTTGGATGAGGCCAAAGAATAGCTGCCCTTTTGAAAGAAGATTAAGGAAAGTCCCACCATAACACCCTAGATCTCTTCAAATCTTCTTGGTAACATGATGGAACCAAAATAAAGCTGTGCTTACTAACTATCCATCCACTTTGCACCACATTGAGGTCACAAACACAAAAAGAATATCCCCGTAACCTACAAACTCCATGAGGTACTTCATCATTGCTAGAGGATTTATCACAGACACCTTTAAGTAAAAATTTATCAAATATGCACACAAACTAAGGGACAATGCCAACCATTTCAGAAAGAGAAAACAGTAAAATCAGAATCAGAATGTTTACAGGGAAAAGATGAGAACATATTTGTCTGTATTGGGAAAAATAAATTTCAAGTCAGTTACACTCATTACGAACTTGAAGGACAAGAAGGCTGAGAGAGAGTTATTTGAGGACACACACACAACTGACCACCAGAAGATTCCTTCCCCATAGAATACAACTGCTTGCCAGCAACATCAGTAAAGACCAGAGAAAGAGCTCACTCCTTGGGAAAAAGAAAGCACTTCCCCTCCTTAGGGATTCCAGGAGTTGCTGTCCTGATTAAAAAGTTTATGTCTACAGAATAATTATTACAATAGAGGGAATTTCCTCTTCAAACCTATGACCCAAAACATAATGATGGTAGTAACATCGTTAGAATCTACAGATTGTGGCCTCTCTATCAATGAACTTAATTCAGTTTTTGGGTAAGACAGCTTCCATGTGATTATAAGCTTTTTCCACAATTCCCAGCACCTACAGTAAAAAGACATTACCTATCATCTTAATAAAGATTAAACCCATCTAGTTCCTTTGGTTTACACAAAGCATTGCTCAAATCTCCTTAGTCCTAACTCTCCCCTTTCACTCTTTCAGAAGAGTTTAAAAACTCTTCCAACGCAACAGCAGAAAATATAACAAAATACATAAAAATACATTTCCAAGTTCTATAGCAAGCATGTAAACATATCCTAAACTTTTTGGCAGTCAAGGAATTATGTTTACTACGGAGCAAAAAAACCTGCATCAGCTGCAAGAGGAAAAGTGCATATGACTCAAAAAAAAAAAAAAAAAAAAAAAGGAAGGAGAGAGATATGTAGTTAAAGATGGAAGCACCAGGGTTTTCAAAACAGGATGCCTGCAATTTATCACCCATATTTATACTACAAAAGCATCCACCAATACAGACAAATATATTTATTTTTAAGATAGTTGATGAAAGTAGTGTATATCATAAATAGCATATGTAGCAAAATCCAGAAGCTTATTCTGGTGCCTACATCATTTAATTATAGCCATGCAACATTACATTGATGAACTAACCTGCAGACACGGGCAGGAAAATACAGGTTCTGCCAGGACCGACAGAGGTATTTAGAGTGATCAATAACCCGAATCCAGTCTAATTCATCCATGGACACCTCAATGTAGTAGGAATAAGACCTATGGATTGTCAAAAAACACTGGTTAGAATACAAGCAGCCACATTTAAGTATTCAGTTTTAACTTTCTTCTGCATTTTCAGTTGTGCTGAAAAGAAGGCTATTTGTTCCTACCAACAGACTTGTTTCTAATACATCTAAAAGATACTCCTATTTTCAAACTAGCTTTGAAAATAAATTCACAGGCAGTTATTGTAAGACAGGGATGTTCAACAAGAAGCCACCGTGCACTCGTACAGTTGCTAAAACATCTCTTTTGGAGATATTATTCATGTCTCCCATGAGAAAGATGCAGTTAAATGGCTGGCAATTTAAATGACTAGAAGTGTACATAGGTTGGAAAGGATCTCTAGAAAAAGCGAGGACAATCTTAGAGCAAGTTCCTTAAGGCCTTGGCTGGTAAAGTTCTGCACACCTCCACGGGCTGATATCCATAACCTCTCTGGGCAAACTCTTCTGAAGCTCAGCTACCCTGTTATGAATTCCTTTTCTAATATTTAATAGGAATTTCTCCTGTTGCTTGTGTCCACTGTTCTATGCCCTCCTAGCACACAGCTGTAAAGGAGAGTCTGGCCCTATATTCTTCCATTAAACAGGTGAAGACAGCAATAAGTTACCCATTCTAAGCCTCCTCCTCTTAAAATGGCAAGTTCTCTCAAGATCTCCTTGTACATTGTGTGCTCAGGCCCTCATTATCTTGGTGTCCTGCTGAACTCACCCCAGTATGTCATTATCTTATACTGAGGAACCCACAAATGAACAAAGTACTCCAAATGCTTCCTTTTCTATTTATCTTAGACAGTTGAGCTGCTGGGGAAAAAAACCAACTGGTAGTTCCAGTACTGTAACTGATAAGAAGCAAAAGAAAGTCCAACTGCAAACTTGCCTCAGAAAAAGAAAAAAAATCGTGATTACACAGAAAGAAACTAGATTCTAGACCACTGTAGCCTCAGTATTTATGAGGGCAAAAACCCCTAGAGTACAGGTCTGTCTTGTTTGATAGTCTGCCAGCAACAGTGGTTTGTTCTACAAATTTCAGAGGAAGGGCACAGGACACCAAGCAACAGAATTTTTTTAATAAGCTGCCCCAAGAAGAACGGGTTTTCTCTGAGTTTCAGCAGCTGCTGATTAATGCCTTGCAGATGAGGGGTGTTTTGCTAATCACAAGCTCTCTAAAAACTGCTAAAGAAGTCCTCATTATTACTATATCTCTAATACTTTTTCAAATTTTATAAAATTGGTTGATAACTGGTTTGTAAATTCAGTTGATCTTATGGGACAAGTAGCAAAATATTGTATGAATTAGCTCCTTGTATCTCCAAAGTTTTACTTTTCAATCTTTCCCAAAAGAACAGAGGAAAAGCATAAATTTCAGTTGAATGAATTAGGAGAACTTACTTGAAACAATTAAATAGCTAAAAATTCACGCAGTCTGTTTTGAATATTTAATAACTGTAGTTCACATTTTAAAATATTTTTGTTTATGAAAATAAAAATAAAAATTAATAAAACATTAGTACACTGTTCTAAAGTAACACTGTTTAGTTAAGAAAACAAAACGCAACTGTTTTGCAATTCTAAACTGTTAGTCTGGAAGTAATATAAAATTAATCTTTTATCAGAAATGTAATAATGTGTTAAAAGTATAAGCAGCTTGTTTTATTGTCTTTAATAGAAAATTGCTTATGAATATCTGCATGAGCTGCCTACTAAATTGTAACATTTTTGTTATGGCAAGTTAAAAAATTAATATATTCAATTTGTCATTGAAAAGAACATTCCAATTTTCCTACTTAAGCAGTCACTCAATTGTTCAAATATATATAATTTGATCTTTCATGTATTCCCATAACAATCTAATGTAGCTAAGCAAAAATTGGCCAAGGCATCCATGATAGCTCATACTTCATCAGTCTCACCATGAAATGGCTTCAAGGAACTGCTGTAGTTAGTTGGTAATTCACATTTTAAATAAATGTTACTAACTCTGAATTATTGTCGGTGTGTTATTTCTTAACAATGTTGATATATTGAAAAAATCTGTATGAACATTTCTTCAACGTCTGGAATATAAATATTTTAAAATTATTGTTTCTGCAAAAGAACTAGAAAATTGTTTTTAAAACTAAAATAAAAGCAGTTTAAAACTAAGTGCCAAATAGAAAACAATATCATGTAAACCTTCATTAGTAATATAAATTATTTAATGAAGACACAGAAAATAAGTTAAAATATCATAAGTTAGTTCAGTATCACAAAGTATGTTTTGGTACGTAATTGTCCAGAACTGCATTTAAAAAACAGGTTGTTTTCAAATAAAACTTTCATTGTCATCTCCAACACTGTATCATGCTGCTTCCAGAAAATATTTACTTAATATTTCACATTGATATATTTCACCAGTACAAAACACATTACCTTCCCTTTTTGTATCAGCTTAGCACCTACCGACTATCCCTGTCCCACAGGAGTATTCGTATGTGGTTGATTATTGAAGGCTGGCCTAGTTTAATTTCAATTCCAGAACGGCAGTCATCATCGATCGGGTGTCGAGAGAAGCCATGATCCAAGTCATAGTTCTGAGTATCCCCATCCAATAAAGCAGACTTCAGCTCCCCTTTTACAACCTGTGCTCCATACTTCATTGTTGCAATATTTTCCCCTGGTACTAAGAAGAAAAGAAAATACTTAATTTTTACTCTGTCATATCGCAAATTTGATGTTCTGAACGTCAAGTGTATTAGGTCATAACAAAGATTTATTGATAGTATCCTTTCTTGGCCACAAACACATGCTCAAGGGAAAAAAAAACCAAAACAAAATAAAACGAACCTACAAAGAGAGGCATTTTAGAAATTCTGCTTCTTCCATTTCATTTGATGCCCCCTAAGTCTGTTACAGTAATAATAAGTAGTGATAATTTACTACCATGTAGTATCTATACTTCCGGTCCCCTTCATGACTTTACAGAATTGTTTTAGACCTTCCTTATTCAACCATCACTTCCCTCCTGGTTTTAGAGTTTTGGTGTATTTAGTCTCTCCTTGTGACCAAGCTTTCATCATACCTCCCATCATTTTTTTGCCCCTTTCTTTCCTTCCACACACCCCCTAATTTCAGCTGTTGGTCTCTTTTGAGTTTGTGGTGGTGGGGTTTTGGGGGGCTTTTTTTAAGTGGAAAGAAACTAAAAATCACATAAAATGTTCAAGATGTGGATGTATCATGAATGTGCAAAGTGGTATATGTGCAAGGTATTTTGGTAGCTATACAAGCTTCTGGTACTCTGCAAAGCTAAATGAACCTGACAGAAAACTTTTGGCTACCTGGGCTCTGAACCAACATGGTGAAGCAAGATTTTATGCCATAGTTCCACAGTAATAAACCTGTTACATCCTAGGAACAGATCTTCCATCAAGATAACTGGGGATAATGATCCCTAACTCCAACTACAAAACAATACATTGATGAACCAGCCTGTTAAGAAGATATTTTTAACATTCTTGTTTGAGGAGAGACACTAGAAAACACAATCTGAAAGTAAAATGATGAAAAGCTGCCCCTGAACTCTTCTGGCAGGTTGGCAACAGAAGCATCAATTTTAACAGGATGTGAAGTTTAACATCTAAAGAATGGAATCTGAAGTGGTAAAATTTTAACTATATTGTAGTACTACTACATAAAACCATCAAATGCACAACTGTGAAATTGCAAGTGGTGTCAATGTCTCCACAAGAAGTCCCAAGAGCCTGAAGTAGTACTAAAACAACACAGAGATTTGATTCTCTAAAAAGCTGCAATTTTGACAAAGCTAGAAGCTTTGAGATTAAAAGCATATTATTATTGAGACATGAATATGCAGAAAAAGTCAGAAGATATCATTTAACTTTTTCAAATTGATCTATTGCACCGTCAACAGAATGTCTTGCATGACAAGACTCTTAACAATATCCTAATATTAAACTCGTATGTTTAAATATCAGTATCTAACTTCAGACAGAGAACAAAGGGAAGATGCAGTTCTAAGAAAGCAGTTATTTTCAGGGCTTATCACACCTGACTGACTACAGTGCACTCTCAAAGAACGCAGTCCTAGTTTCGGCTGGGATAGAGTTCATTTTCTTCTTAGAAAAGGTTAAACCACAAACATTCAACTTTATTCTTTGCTGCGGGGCCAATACTCTCTAAAAATCACCCATTAGACAGCAAACTAACAGTATCTTTCTAAAGCTCAGTGCTAGATACTCTTGCTGAACTAACAGAAAGCACAGACAAAAGTAAAACAAAAGGCTTCTCTCACTTTTTAGACTTCCATTAATATGGCTTTGGAAGATTGGTTTATACTATTTGGGCAAGCATGTAGAGAGGAAGAGAAAAATCAAAAGTAGCGGAGAAAAGACGAAAATCTCCATGAAGCAGAAAAGTCACCATCAACATAAAACAATTTAAGTATCATATATCCCACAGCCAATGAATTTCTATTTTTAATGTTTTTGCAAATGTTTTTCTATTGAAATAGTACTTCCTCCAGGAAAACACAGTTATTACAACATTCATGTTTGAACAATATCTGAGATACAAAGCAGCAAAGTATGTTGACTAATATTATTTGAGGAATAAAACATCAAGAACAGCATATAGTAAGATATTTCATTAAGTAAACCTTTTAAAACACGTAACAATAGATAAAACTTCAATGCACAAATTAACCATGTCCTTCAGACAACTAAAATCGTTAAATAAGAAAACAAACAAACAAGCATACATAAAACTTGATGCTTACTTAACATGCCCCTGTAGTTGAGGTCCATGTCCCGACTCTCAGAACGGATCTTAATGGCATCTAGGATGGCATCAGGTGACAACAATCCAGAAGGTCTTACAACATTTAGTAGCTCTGTTAGACTCATTAGTGGCAAACGCACTGCTTGCATGATTTCAGCATGGTTTTCCTTGGGGTTATGTTTACACCAATTCATCAAAGCTTGGAAAATGTCCTTCTCAGGAGCTGCAAATGAGTCCCTCAATACAATACTTAGAAGAGCAGCCTGGAAAAAAAAACCAGGGGAAAAAAACAACAAAGGAAAATTAAGAGAAATAAAATTAAATATATTTTTTAAAAAAAGGGGAGTTAAAATAAGGCAAAAATTAATAGGTATTTTAACTTGTAGTTATTAAAAATAATCTCCAAAGGAGCGACTAACTGAAACTGTAGCTTTAGTTACTTATGCAAGAATTCTAGAATTCATCATGTAAATAACAGGTAACATTGCAAAACCACTAGGAGAAATAAGTCAACTTGAAATGTGAAGAACTATTCAAATAAATTTAATCCCAGTTACTACTTCAAATTTACTTTGGAATTTACTTTACAATTTAAGTAGTGATTTGGGGATTTGGTAGTACAGTTCAAAGCATTCCTTTAAACCTAGGCTGGCATAAGAACACTGATAAGAAAAACAGGCTTGGAATCGCCTTTTTAAACCATTTCTTACTACCCGAGATTCCCACCCCCTGACTCTTGCTCTCTCTCTCTCTTTTGGTACCAATTTGGAATCAGCAGGTAAAAACTTCAGTGGCTCTTACTCATGCAGAAAACCCACTGACTGCAAAATGAGAACAAAAAGATTTGAACAGCTTTTTGATTGTTACTTAGCTAGCAGAATAATTAAAGTTTGCCCAAGAAAAGGATAGATCTCTTGTATATACCAGGACTGGCTATATGCTTCCCAATGAATAATGTTTGCTAATTTCTATATTGATAATATGCTCTCAAAAGCTCAGATTTAACAAACTGCATCTGACAGAGCACAGTAAAGAAAAAAAAAAAAACAGAACATTTTTTTCCCTACACAACTAGTAAGTCAGCAGAGTGTTGCCTTATTCAATGAACTGACCCATCACAGCTTTTCAACTGAAAACACTTTAAGAAAAATAATAATTAAACCATCATTCATTCAAGATGCTCTGCTACTTCATGTGTACACCACTTGAAAACACTCTTTCACTATTATGTCCAGCTCAAAGGCCACTCCAGCATAAGTGGAAAATTTCATGTCGTAGCATAGCTTGACTCAGGCACAAATATTTACACATCTCACTACAACAAAACCAACACACACAAAGTACAAACCACCCAGCAACAACATATACTATGCAATTTCAGAACATGATGTCAATCAGCAATATAAATCACAGCAACCTCCAGAATGGTTTAGCTTACACAGTAGAAAAATCACCCGTCACTGAGGCAGCCCATGTCAAGAAATTAACAGAACAGAGTATCTTCTACTAGCTTCAAATCTTTGCTTAATATCCCCTGGGTAGCATTCAGAAGCCAAATTATATTATTTCAAGAACAGATGAAAAAAGACAAATTAATATTAGATTGCCTGCTCCCACCTTTTAGAATACTCCATCAGATTTACTTTATTCAGCTATACTGACTGGTCAAAATTAAATGCTAAACCATTCAGCACAGATCACCAGGATCTGCAGTTCAGCTTGGCTTGAACTGTGAACATTTCTAACTGTCACAGTTTTACCAGTATAACATGATACCTCTTAACTAGCATGTAAACTTGTATTTGGTTTCCCCATTAGGATTTCATCATGAAGATGTACACAGATTAAAATTAACATTCCTGCGGGGAAAAAATGCAAACAAAAGATATACCTTAGAAAGTGACAGGAAGCCTTCGCTGGAGAGAACTTCTTGAGCATTTCTGTCCATGAACATACAGCACATACAAGTTAATTTGGGAAGGGAGTAAAGACTGGCAACATCAAATGTCATACAGACATTCTGAATATTAAGTATTGTGCAAAGATACTCAGATGTGGAATCCTCCAGTTCTGGGAACCCATATTTATGTGCTAGGCTCAGGAAGTCTAGGAGAACCTCCTCTTTCTCATCTCGTAGTGTAGCACGACCAGTGTAAATATATTTCAACAGCATGGTAAATGCTTCTGCAGTGGTGTCCTGAAGAGGGATTTCTGCTTCAGGCTGAGATTCTCTCATTCCACCATACAACAATGCTCTATAAGGAAGATAAAATTTGAGAAATTTATATCCTAGTAAAAAACAGGCAAAAAATAGAAAGGAATAAATTACTATTTACAGCCAGGGGAATAAAAGGGAAGATGGTTTAAGAATCTACAAAAGAAAACCCCTTCTACTTGCCATTTAAAGTGCAGCTCTTCTCTGAAAGCAGCTGCACAGGAATAATATTCTAATGCATCATGGTTTTATTCTACACAACTGCTCCATCTCTACTTTGAACAATAGCTTGTGAAGCATAAACTGAGATATGATTCTCATACCTTATTTTTTTTAATATAGTGAAATCAGCAAGAAAGAAAAAAATTAAAAACTTTCAGAAAGCAAGTGAAAAATAGTTTGCCACTGTAACAGCGGTGGCAGATTAACAAATATCAGGTTTTCTTGATCCTGTTGACCCTCTATTTCTTACTGTAAACCCAGCACATAGCAACTCTGATGAAAACCTGAATCTGGAAAAAAATCAAAGTACTCACAATTATTTGTTAAATATGATAGACAGTCTGAACACAATTTGCATTAACACTTCAGTTTAGTTATTAGCTTATCACTCTGACAAAATTAACTGGAAGATTAGCAGGAAGTTTATTAACTCCATCTAGAGTGAAAAATGCCCATCTCTTAAAAAAGTTGGATTAGTATTATTCCTAGGTTTAAGATATATATTCTAACTTGCATCAGCCAGACCTCTTTAAACACTCAATTCCAACGCATCAAAATAAAATTTTCTAATTGAGTATAATCCATAGAAGCACAACATCCATACTCTGAGAAATCAAACCAGTTTTACAGCAGAACTTTCCTGTTCTGAAGATATCTTTCTCTTAAATTTGCGAAACTACCTTCAAAATCCAATTTAATGAAGGTCAAAAGAGTAACATCATGACATGGTATTTATCTTTTTGTATTTGGACACAATGATTTGAAGTGCTGGGAAACATTCACACAGAAAAGGTCACACTCAATGGACAGATGATTACACCCTGAAAAGTTCATAGAGAAACAATGTTTATCTTATCTGCATGAAAATTTCCTGCCAGCCCGACAAAAAGCCATACTTCACCTGAAATAATGGCACCTAGCAGCCAGGATCACTCTGTGTGCCGGAAAACGTTTCTTCTCCACAATAAAGGTAACGTCACTATATTCTTCCCCATTCATCAGAGCGCCAATATGCTCTGACAGAATGTGAACGTGGTCAATCTCACCCACAGCTGTGTAAGGACGAAGCGGATGGCTGTTACTCATCTTGGAGGGATGGTGATACTGGTAGCCTAGAAGGAAAGAGAAAACAACCAGTATTACAGAGGGCACAAATATTAAAAAATAGCAAAGATCAAGCTGCAATTACCAAAAAAGCAACTAGTGTAAGTTACCATATATTACAAGAAAAATTAAATCAAGAGGTTTTCTATTGAAGTTCATTTATAACAAGATTTGATGCAGCTTCTATCAACAATTCTAGCCGACAAAATATTGCAGAGAATTCTATCACCTTGTTCTGTCAATCCATTTATTTAAAAAGATTTCAACAAAAGGAATTAAAAATTAGATTATTTTAATTAGTTACCTTTATAAAGCAATTTTATCTGAATTAAAATGTACATAAATTATAAAGAAAAATAATTAGACCAATTAAACATAGTCTTAACTCCCAAGTCTCTACCAAAATCAGTGATGAGTGAAAAATGTTCTTGCAGAATTCAATCAATTTTCCAGAAACGGGAGAAAATAAACAATCAGGACAAATTTTAATAAATAACAGACAAAGTCTGTCAGAGAGCAAAGCTTTACAATGTACAATGCAATTTTCTTACCCTTTCCACTCAGTTTTCTCAACACCTTCTTGTTCCCTCATATAGATAAGAAAATAAGCCCCCTAAACCCTCTCAGTCATAAAAGTAGAAGGCTGTCCACTAACATACAACAGATTAATGCATTAGTCATATCTCCTATGGAATTACTGTGTCGCTTCTTAATTCACTAGAGATTTTAGTTTTGTTGGTTTTGGTTTATTTCAGCAACAGAGGCTTTCTGTAGTCTCAGTGGCAAAAGTATCCACAGGAGAATTTAGGTCTTAAATCAGCTTCTATTGTTACACTTTGGTTTTACTTTTAACTAAAAAGAGGCTGGCTGTTTTAGATAATAATCATTCATACTTTCAGAGACACCTTCTGTGCCCCAATGACTAGCCACTTTTCAAAACAGGCACAAACCGAAGATGGTGTAGCATGAGAAGCAGGAAAATGATGAGGCCATACCCTGCACACAGCTAACACGTTAATCTTTCAGGTGAAATATTCATGATCCGAATGCATTTTTAAGCTATATTTTTAAAGTATTATGAGAAAATACACATCTGTTTCCAGTAATTTCTACCCCAAAAAAGAAAAGAACACACACGCACATGGGGTTAGGTATTATTTGCACTTTTCTAACACCTGGAAATACTTAACCCAAAATCAAGATACTGGAGAAACAGTCCCAAAGAACTTTAAAACATATTACTTTAGTTTAGATAGAAATAGGTAGATAGAAATAAGAAAATAAGATTTGAGAAAAATACAGCATACTAACTTGATAATACAGATCACAGCAGAAAAGGGAACAAGCCCCCAGCTTTCCTCAGGTTGTTTCTGCTACTTGAACCAGAAGCTGCGTGCCCCTGGTATGTAGCCATTACAGCATGGAACCAGCATTACTGGCTGAGATACAGCAGACAGCCTAACCAAGGAGACAGAATACTCTGCAGCCACTATTCTTACCCTGACATGAAAGTAAAATAAATTTTATGGTTTTTCATAATAACAGACCGTTTCTTCTATTTGCACTGGTTAATTTACAATTAGCTAAGACAACTCTGCACTGAAGAGTTCAAATATTTATCACAACATTATTACTTTAAAGTTTATAGACAATAGTAAATTTTAAATGCCCTCAAAATATAAAACCTTTTATTACACCAAAAGAGCAAACAAAAGGATGTATTTGTTATTCAGCTGCAAATCTCAAGCCCCAGTACTCCTCCAAGACTTCTGTATCTTACATATCTGTAACTGCTGTTGTTGATCTTCATTCACAATAGTCAGGCAACCCAACTAAGTGCAAGTTACACGCACATTATCAAGCAACTCTGTACCATCTCTCTTCTGCTAGTTCCCATTTTGATTTATTAGGGAAGTTGATGTATGATACTTCACACATGTACAAGTACAAGCACATTTTAATTTTAAAATCCTACATCCTTCTTCTTTGTTTCCTTCATCCACTCTTACCTTTAAAAAATAAGAGCAGGCATTGTCTGCATAAAAACAGACTCTAAAAGTGGTAAAGGGAATGCCACCAGCTGCACACAAAGTTTGCTTCCAGTACCTGTGGCTGTTGGCACATGCCAATAGGGTGAAAAGTTAAAGGGAAAATTGTTTCCATTTCAGGTTAAATAAATAAAATCAAAATGACACTTCCCTCTCCAAGGTACATAAACCTCTCCCTAAACAAGGATCGGTGAATAGAAGAGGGCAAAGTCTGAAGTGTGGACACTTGCTAATAAGCTGATGGTGCCAGTTCTTATGAACATCAGGACCCTGATCTACAGCAAGCGGTGAAAGTAGAAATTTAGAAATCCCTGTGTGTAAGCTGCAAAACAGATCTGTTTTGATCTTTAATGCTCTCCAAATTGCTAGTACAATGTACTATTCTAAATTGTCAGTTTCAAACAAGAATGCACTAGTCACAGGGAATACAGTCCTCAAAAGATGGCTAAAAACCTCGGGCTGAGGAGACTTTCAAAAGCTTGAATGACACGAACTGTTGGAAACTGGAACTTTACGAAACTATGTACATGCCTTATACATTTGCTGTGAGTAACACTACTATATTGAAGAAGGGCTCAAACTCATTTATTTATTACTATGCATTCCCAATGCAAGTTTCATCTGTATTGTGGATTTTCCTTATAAAGCAGCCCAGTGAGAGCAGTCCCTTTAAAATACAGAATCAAACAATGCGTGACTTCAGATCTCCCCAGACTGGATTCGCTAATGGTACAAATTCAGTCAGGCTTTGAAGTGATTGGCACATTACTTGTTTGAGGAAGTAAAAAGTAATATACTGCAGTTGTGGCAGGTTGCTATGTGCTCACAACTTCCCCGTATAGCTAAACATGCATTTTTCTAGTTGCAACTCAAAGCATTATTTATGATTAAAAAAAAGATGGCTGCTGCCAGGAGCTTGGCAAAACCCTTCCTGAAGATCCCTCTGGCATCTTGTGTCATTAAACAGCATCACCTTTTCAGAGAATACAGATGTTCACTCTTCCTAGCAAAGGATACTTAACTTCAGAAAAAAAGGCCAAGCCATTTACAAGCCTTTTGCCAGCACCATAACCTATTTCCAGGAGGTATTCAGAGCTAATTAGCTGTTTCGGGAGTCAGCTGCTGCAGCTTTGTTCTTGCAACAGAAATAAACAAAACAAAACAGTATTCTCAGAGTCTGAGGCACCATCAAAGCTGCCATAATCTCAAAAGGCATCTGTTAAGTCTGAAAGCCTACAAATCACTTCTGTCCAAGACTCCATCAGAAGACAGTCTTCTTGGTGACCATCTTCAACAGAGAGCTCATGAAAAATGTGGCCTTGTATTTATTACATAAGGCAATATGCAGTATTACACAATGTGTGTCATGGCTAGAAAAACAACACCCCCTCCCCCTTCAGTTTTCAGCTTGCTATATTTCTTTTTAGTAAGTAGTCTGTAACATGTCACAGCATCGAAAACATGATCTAAAAAATGCAGAAACACCAGCAAAACCCCAATGACATCTTTGCTAAACAACTCTCATACCAAAGCTGCAATAAAGACCAGTACTCAGTCACTTCCCTCCCTCATTTGGGCTATGACTAAAACGTCCTCTCTGAAAAGCAGTGCTGTTTCAATGAAACATGGAGGAATTGTTGTTATACCAGGC
The DNA here is from genome assembly GCF_017639655.2 of Falco naumanni. NCBI lineage: Eukaryota > Metazoa > Chordata > Aves > Falconiformes > Falconidae > Falco > Falco naumanni. The sequence continues at coordinate 14,195,514 of NC_054065.1, forward strand.
AGAGAAAAAGGAATTTAAGACATTTTTCATGAATTATTTTGATTTTTTATATATATAAAATAAGTGAAAACTGTCTACATAATTGGTAACACTATTGATACTTTAGAAATAAAGGCAAGTGAACAGACTATTCATAGAATTTTAAATTTTATGAAATAAGCCTGGATTAAGAACACTGAGCAAATAATTTCATACCCTTGAAACATTCCATTCCTTACATCATCTAGTTGCAGCTGGCAAGATAATACAGATTTTGTCAGAATTACACAAAGGAAATTTTCTTAAATATAATTCTCCTACACCACTATTTTATTTAGAAATAGCAACTGGTTCTCAGTTGACTGGAAGGGATTTGAGTAGTATTTCAATTTTTTGTAATTCACTACTTCATAAAATGTTTTTCTGGGCTTTAAATAAATTCCAGATAAATATTACTTTAATTACATTTTCTGTTAACAGTAGACTCCTAGAAGATGGTATGACAGTAAGGCTACTGTATAAACATGAAATTGTTTCAAGTCATATGGTTTGGTTTTTTAACGGATATACGCATCTTTTTATACAAAAATACTTCATTTTCATAATTCTGGTACAACAAGATAACTTCTCAGGAAACGGGTATTTTTAGTAAATATTTCAACATACACTGAGTATAACCCAAATAAACACTTTCAGCCTGTTGGAACCCTGCCTACAGAAGCAGCTTATTTGTATTTCTAAATAACTGTAATGAAACTGACTAGGAATTTTGTAACAATGTAACAGAATGAAAATTGTAACAAAAGGAAAATAAAAACACTTATTCTGATACTTAGTATCCAATAATAATAATAACAAAATCAATGCAGTACAAGTGTAAACATACAGAATGAAAGGCCAAGTAAATGAAATTCACAGAACTTGTAAGTTTCATCCCTAACGTTAAAAAGGAAAGCAGATGTTAAGTCCCCTTAATGGTAAATAAACACACCATTGAATCACAGCGGTTTAAACAACGATTTAGTACCAAATGTTTTGACTTAAAGCACATGGGAGGTCCTGCACTGCTCATCTGCACACACATTCCCATTACTTAAATGTTCTAGCGCTAACATTTTACATTCTGCTCAGAGACATATTCCTCTGATAGAAGAGGAGGAGTAAGTTTAGCTAGGTACAAGGAACAACACACTAAATTTAGATTATTTATTAACACACCTATAAAATAGGCATTAATGCACTTGATACAACCTGGTTAAAACTGCATACAATTAAACCTTTAAGTTAAAGTCTCAAGAAAACGTGCTGGTCCACTCACCACTAAAGCTGTCTGAAGATCTACAGTGGATGTAGCTGGTAGGCAGATGACCAGCTTCCTGAAAATTAGGGTTCTTCGCCATTCTGAACAACAGATAGATTGAACAGCAAGCTCATAGAAACGCTATTCAACAACATCCAGCTGCACAGCAACAACTGTACCATTTCCTGAAACAACACATGAAATATATACCATTAGAAACCGGGGCACGTAGCCTATGGCAAAAGTGAGAGAGATGTGTATTTCTCAGTTAAAATTTTTGTGGAAATAAATTCTTAAAAAAAACCTCCATTCTATGGGAAAACTTCTAACAACGTTAGAACATAGCATTAGAATTTTTTTTTTAAAGGCATCACCATTTAATTTTGACCCTTCATTTTTTTAACCATCAAAATAGTTGGTAACATATTGCCATTCATTTTTTCATTGTAAGCCACAAAAATTTCATCCTGACATTCTTGATATTAACGTCCCTGAGAATACCATTCTCCTACATGGGTGTTCTAACTAAACCAGGTCTATACAAACTGTATCATACGCATTTTATTTCCTACACATCCAGTATTCTCTGAGTGTTCTTGCCTAGCTAAAGGTTTTGGGGGGTTTGTTTGATTTTGGTGGTTGTTCTTTTCACAGTACTTAAGGCAGCTGCAGGTCTTTCTCCTGTGCAAGCCTTTAATTTTGCAAACAGGAAAACAAAACAAAACTGTAGGGTGAGGAAATACAGAAATATAGAGGCTTTATTTGTTTAAATACATAGCCAACATGAGTCTCTCTCAGCAAGTATAAATTATTGTTAGTCTTTCCATTATACCCTCCAGCAGGAAAAATAAACTTTATTTAATTTGCTAAACAGATGATACCTTGATCTATGAATTCTCTCACAAACAACACTTTAATCTCTTTAAAGTATATGTTCAGGGGAACGAGGGAAGAGAAGGAAGAAAAAAAGCATTTTTAGGTAGTCTCATAAACTGGAAAGTAACCACATCTTAATCCAGCAAACTGAAAACAGGTATGTGACAACAAAGATCTCCTGGTGTGAGAGAACAACATGTGATATGTAAATATTTGTTCCTACAAATAATGTATGTTATCAAGTTGGCTTGTACTACTAAAATATATGCAAAAGCCATTTATGGAAACTCTTGTGGGTTGGTGTTTTTGTTGGGTTGTGGTTTTTTTGGTTTGTTTTTTTTTTTTTTTTTTTGAGTGAACAGATCCCAACAGAACAGTATACTTCAAGCACCTGACTTACAGATTCATAACAGAAGATGTGTGAAATACAGCTTCATTGTTAGCAGGCTCAAGTTAAATCTTAAAACACATAGAAAATTAAGTGATCCCAGCACGGGGCTTTGTCAGGGTTCTCTGTGCTGTGCTTTAAAAACAACGCGAGCAAAGAGCATCGCTGGGCAAGCAAGATTACAAGCTAACATCACATTATTTATTTTTTTTAGGTCTGATAATATGACAGTTTCTTCTAAGTCGAAAGTAATTCCAATGAATCACGGCAGGGCGTAACTTGCTACTTAAGTAACTACTTAAGTAGTAAGAGCGTAGAAGAACCTGTGAAAATACCGTACGCGCTATCGAGGCGTCAAAATACTGAACTAATATAGGAAAACGTTCAGAAAAAGCCCCGACAGGGTCCGGCCAAGCGGCGGGGACGGCAGGCGCGAGAGCGCGGCCGAGCGACAGCGACCGCCCAAGGTCGCGCCCGGGGAAACCGGGGCCGCCCCCCACCCCCCGCCGGGAGACGACCCCGCCCGCGGGCTGCCCCCGCCTCGCCGAAAGCCGCTTCGGGTGGCCGCCCCTCATCGCCTCATGCGCCCCGCTGCCTCCCGGCGGTCGGCGCCGCCTCGGCCCGCTCCCGGGTGGCCCTGCCGGTGGGAGCCCCCGGCGGCAGCACACCGGCCGGCCGCCGAGGGGCTGGGGCCCGCCGCGGGTGCGGCCTAGGAGCCGCCGCCCACTCATCGCGATCCCGCTCGGCAGGGGGGACGGGGATGCGGGGACGCTGAGCCGCGCCCGACCGCCGCCCTCCCCCGGGACTCACCGGCCCCACCGACGACGAGGCCTCCACCCCCTGCCCCGCCGCTGTCTCTACGTCAACCAGCGCGCTGACGCCACTTAGCAACCGCGGCCGTCCTCCTGCGTGCTGACGTCGGCCAGCACCCGCGGCAAGGGCGCGGAGCGGGTCCGGCGGCTCGCCTCGGCTTCCGTTGTTCCGCCCGCGCGACGCCCGCCTTCCGCTTCCGCCTACGGAGCGGGGGCGGCCGGTGGCACAGCGGCTCCGGCGGGCCGGGCCGGGCCGGGCCGGGCGCCAGCGCTTGGGCGGGGCCGCGGGCGCCTTCGCTGGGGGAGCCGCAGTGCCGGGGCGGTCGGGAGGCCGGGCTGCCCGCCGGCACCGCCTCGGCGGCAGTGAGGGGCGAGCCGCCCTGCGCGCGCTCCGCGAGGAGGGGAACCGGGGGCGCTGCGCCGGCCCTTCACGGCTGCGCCCTCCCGCTCGCAGGCGGCAGTCGCCCCGGCAGCAGTGCCCGCGTTTGCCAGGGACCGGGCACCGGCCCAGGCGGCGGGGACGGTTACCTGCCTGGCCCTCGCCAAACGGCAGCTGATGTTTCACCTGCCCCGTTGCTCCCACCCGCTGTTCCTGGGCTGCGTGCACAATACGCGTTCCCGTTGTCCAAGTGTAACGGGCCGCTTCCCGGGCCCTCGCCAAGCGGGATGAGGCCTCTGCGAGGGGAGCACGGGCTCGTCTCTGCGTGACCATTAATTTCTGCTGTGCTGCATGAAGCTACAGTTAGGCCCTCTGAGTGGCAAAGCGCTACGTGCTATTTAATTTCATGCTTTAGTTAGCAGAAATTAAATGTTGCCTCGAAAGAAGTAAAAACTGCGTTGTCCAAAATCGGTGAGAATTTAAAATAATTTTTCACTAATTTGTACATCTAAGATCTTTAACATTTTTGCAGGCTACAAGAATCACTAAGTTTTTCTGTAGTAGTCTGTTCTTGGATTTCATAACTGAGAATACTGGTTTTGATTAGTTCTTAGTATGGCAAGCAGCAGTAATTTTGTTTTTGTAAGAAAAATATACCTTGCCCATTTAACGATAATCATGTAACTAGTTTGTCGATCCCAGTGGGTTTTTACTAGTTCCCTGTTTATTAGCCCAGCATCCATCACATTGTGTACATTTTTGTCAAGCATCTAAAAAAAAACCCAAGAGCTACTCCAAGCTTAGCAAACTTGCTTAGAGTAACTTTGATTTGAGTACTAAGCAGAGAACCTTCAGCAACAGCCTGCTGCTCCTCATGTACTTACCCAGTGAACTAACCATGCACACCCTTTGACTTACTCATCTGATTTATGAACTATCCCGGTTTTAATTACTGGATTCCATACAATTGGGTCAATAGCTTTTCCAGTCACACCTGTACTTTGAAGCATAGCGAAGTCTGAATGAAACACCGCATGTTGATAAAACATGAAGTTACATGCTTGTAAAATGTTGAGATTTTCCTTGCCAATGGTTTGGTCATAAAGCTTTAGATGATACCTCTGTATTGACAGAAAGAGTTTTAGACAATGTCACTTAGTCTAACTAATTTTTATACTCACACAATCTAATGAGAGATTCTGAATTATAAGTGTAGTTAGCACTTGTGCTTCAGATGAGTTTTACTTGATTTTAAGTTCCTACTTCAGAACACCAGCATCAGAAGGGATGTATATGGAAAACACAGTTTAGCCATCAAAACCTACGTAAGCTGGAATCAACTGACTGTTCTGTCTCATGGGTGTAGCTCTCGTGCTTCTTGGCCCTATTCTCATCCTACCAATTTCAGAAGATAACGTACTAAAGTTATGCTACAGTGGTCTTCAAATTAGAACTTCTCTTAATTGCTGCTGTGAGGTATTCTGCAATATTGTGTACCTTTTTTTAAAAGTAGGGCGAGGTTTCATGAGTCAGCTGAGCCAACCCTTCTGCTAAAACGAACAGCTTTACTCATTCAGGAAATTAAGGAGCCTTGAACTGGCTCCTTATTTCTGCTTAATAAACTTGGCATAAAACCAACAGCACTCGAGAAAAATCTTTGCTACTTTATTAAGCTGAATTAGCCTGCTTGGGGCAGGGGGTGCAATGTCAAAAGCCCCACATCTGGGAGGAAGAGGACTGTAAGATCATGTGGTGGCTGCTATTAAGACAGCTCACTTAACTCAGGTCTCACTCCACACAGTGGTAACTATATGGCCCTGATAAAAATGACCTAACATACGGGAAACTGATCAACCACACAAGGCACAAGACAAGGAACAGGCTAGGTATTAATTCTGGAAGTATAGGAGGGTAGAAATAGAGACTGGAGCCATGAACCAACAGTGTTTAATTGTTGTAGAAAAAAGGCAACCTGGAAAATATTCAAGAAGGGAAAGAATCTATTCTATATGAATAACACTGACAAGGCACCACCTAAAACACAGTATCTGTAGATACTGTAGAGACCAGCCAGAAAATATCATACAAATGACAACTTGAAATATCGGAGTTGCTTCACTAACAAACAGGAAACTGAAAAAAGATTATCTTTTGAGTTACTATGTCTACCTTCCAATGAATTTATGATTGCTTGCACATCCGTAGGTGGTATTAAGCAGAGCAATAGTTTTCACATTCCTTTTTCTAACACCTAAGGCTCAGATGAAGCATATAATCTATTTTACTCATTTCCAAGAGTAAACAAAATTATCTTGGATTAAATTTTATGAAATATTTTTTCATGTGGAACTGTAAAATTAATAAGTCTATATAAGATATCTTGTTAAAATGAGGCAGGCAGAAATTAAGGATTTTTCAGATAAGGTGACAGGACAGCAACACTTGGCATTTAAGTAATTAAAATCTACATTAGCATAGTAGAAATCAAATGCAGTATTTTCTACATTTCTGTTTTAACCTATAGGCCAGGAAGTTATTAACTCCGCACATTATCGTTGACAGTTATTATTAACTCTGCACATTATCGTTAAGTTACTAAAACATCCTGCTGATCAAATCACACAGTTATCTTCACTACTGTACTCTTATCCCCAGATTTCTTCTCAAAAAAGAACCCACAAACCAAAACCAATGGCTTTTCAGTTATCTAGGATTCAACAACTAGCAAAGCAACAAGTCATACTGCTTTAGAATTATTTTGTAGTTTTCACCAATGCTTTATTTGGAAGTAAACTGCAATGCCGTTACACTATTCAGGTCATATAAATGAAGACTTAGCAGGAGCTAAGTGCTACTCAAACCAAAGTAAGATGGGACAGAGGGTTTTTTCTTTCTTGGAACTACCAACAGGATTTCAAAACTTGTAATGGTTTACCACTGTGTAACGGAGAACAGTGTAAAGTGAAATACTCTGTGTAACATACATACATGTTACGTTTTCCTGCTGTCTAGAGGTGCCATTTCAGTAACCATCACTTATTTTGAGAAGGTAGATCAAAACATCTGCTAGTAGGAAACTGTTGTTTAAAATACTCTGATTCATTTCCTAATGCAGAATGTACAGAGCATTTTAGTTAAATATAGCTCCAGACATTCATTGAAGCAGAAATTATTATTGGAAGACATGAGAAGGATCATTGCAAGTTAGCAACTATGAGACTTCTTATCCTGGCTCTCAGTTCACAGCCAGAAGCTGAAAGACTGAATTCTTTCTGCTGGATGATTTATTGCCTCCACAAAGTTTCTTGTTCCAGGCAAGGCTGTTTAAGGCTGCCCCTTAAAGAGTTTTGCCTGGTATAATACTAAGTAGATTAGGACTTTCATAAACATTCTACTACTCAATTCAAAGTGAGCCTGACATTTTATTTTCTAGTATACAAACAACGCATGAAGCCTTCAGCATCTTTTGACTTATTAAAAAAAAAAAAAACAAACAATATTCTGAAGGGCTTTTTTTTCCCCTCCCTGTTGAAGCTCATCAGTAGTAATACAGGAATTTTTCTTGTTAGTTTACATCTAAACAGCGTGAAATCCAGTGAATTTCTGGTCACATATGTTGTGATAGTGTTTATTGAAATATTAACATAATCAGTGTTCAAGAGGAGAATCTGTGTAAGCGCTCTTCCAAAAAAATGGTTGAGTATTCCTAATTGGAAACTAATTGCAGTGGCATCATAGGGCAAGAAAAAAGGAATTTAAGTACAGTGAGGTCCCAGGAAATAGCTTTAGAGGAGAGTGTGAACATGACTGAATTCTCTCCGTTACATGAGAGTTTCACACTGTTACAAATTTTCTCCAGGGGACTGAGAGTGTGTATCTCTTATACAATATACTTCATTAGAACTAAGTGAGAGTCACCATGTGTTTAGGATTCAAAATTTCAATCCAGTAGCCATCCGGATCCTGAACAAAGGCAAGTCCTTTCATTTTACCTATTAGGAAAAAAAAAAGAAAAAAAATGAAGTTAAGACTACATGACTAGTTGTTAACATCGAATAGGAGTACTTGGATTTTTTTTTCCTTTTCCTTTTGCATGAGAATTAGTTCAAATTTAGACAGCTAAATCTGAAAACAACCAGATCAAGTTTTAACCAGCATTAGACCTTTGTATGCTATACTGTCAATCCTTCTCTAAAAAAAGCTATAGTTTAAAGCCACTCTGAAATTCTACGTCTTGTTGGTTGACATTTTCTGCATATGCCCCTCTAAAGTGTTCATCCTCTAAATTCAGAAAAATATTTTTGTGCTCTATGATGCTTTGACATATTCTCCTAAACTGGCTTTGCCAGTACAAAATCCTTTGTTCCCCTGCCCTATTCATACCCCACCATTCCTGCGTCCACACTTAAGTTTTATGTTCCTGCGTTTTGTCTGTTTCCCCCCACAGTGTGGTTCACAGTACACATTTACATCACAGAACACAGAAATGCAGGGCAGCACTGTTTTAAATATTACTGTTGGAAAAAATATTACTCATTAAAACAGGGTTCCCAAAAGTTGTCTTCAACAGTAGATCAGGATAGCAGAGCTTAACCTGTTATCTTAAAGTGTTAACCACACACTTTTAATTATATTTGTTTTATTAAGCTAATTACTGTAACAGAACCAACCTAACTCTCAATATATTCTAGCTGCAAAAACTTCTGAGAGAACAGTAGATGTTCGATCCAGTAATGTAAGAAAAACAATTAACATTAGGTATCTCAGCCTGCTCCACAAAAACCAAATGTGAAGTCCAAAACTTCCTCCCTCCTTGGCATTTACTGCATCAATTTTATTTCTTAATGTTAAAAAACAGCTTTTTGTCTCCCTGGCCCTTGACCGCTTCCAGAGTTCTTTCCTGTGATGTATTCCATTTACAGTCTAAGCTTCCCCTCCTACATACTTAAGAGTGTGCAGTGATACAGAAAGTCAGGATCTCTCACTTCAGCTCTCTCAGGGTTCAACAGGTGTTGAACAAATTAAAAAGGGTTCAGAAACTCTAAAATGCTAGAAAAAGTTAATTTCTTAAATTAAGAAATCTGTGTTCAAGTTAAATTCTCAGCTACAATTTTACATTTGCTTCAGCTGAGAACACAGTAAGAAGAAAATCACTTGTCTCTTTTCAGTTAACTTGTTCTTATTCTTCTAACGAGGAATCTAGCAGATCAGTTCCAATACATGTAAACTGAAGCTTCATGTACTAATGTTACTTCCAAACTAAAAAAGCCCCCACTGTTAGTACAGGCAACAGTCTAGTTTCTATAGCCTGAAGGAAGAAGTATCACAGATTTGTGCATGCTACTTAGTGTTAGATGTCCATTTTGGAACGCATCAGTCATAAAACTCATGAGGTCTCTTCATGAAAAAGAATCCAGCTGAAGGACTCCTCACCACTGATTTCTGCATTTTAGGCTACTTTGACACAGCCTTTCTTTGTTTATGTACCTCTAGATATACGAGTTACACATTATACGTTTTTTACCTAAAGTTATACAAGTCAAATATGATACAGACTAGTGAGGCTATTTCTACCAAAGCTGACAAACCAGTTAAAATGGTAACAGCTAGTAGGTGGCATTAGGTAGACTTAAATGAGAGTAGCTAGAAAAGTTAAGAATTACGCAGTTTTAATGGGTGGGAGTAATTATGTCTTCTGAAATATCTTAATTTCATACGAAAAGCACCAAACAGATGCGACGTGTGAATTTGATCCACGTCAAAGTAAATTCTGCGCTAACTCCATACAGTAGCATACACAGTGAACTATGATAACAACAGAGCACGTGAATTTTACTGAAGGTCAGACTACATATAGAAGACATGTAACTGGATTGATTAAGTATTGTTATCAAGATGGATCTATTGCCAGTTTTGCCCACTGTGTAAGAAGGCATAGGGATAATTGGTTCTAGCACCTTCTAAGCAGTGACAACTACTAGAAATGTATTACCCAGCTTCCCAGAAGATCTACTATATAGAATATATTAAAAACAAGGAAAACAATTGACTTGCATTTCTGATCAAGACTTACCATCATCTGGTTTCTTCACAAATTTCACTCCTAATTCTTCAAACCTCTTACAAGCTTTATTGACATCAGGGACAGCAATTCCAATGTGCCCTGTGCAACAAGGTAAAAAGAGTGAAGTACACTGTAAGTATTGCTGGGCATTACAGGAAAAAGTTTGCTCAGCATTTCACGTTGTGCAAAAAGTTTACATGCTGTAGTCCACATAAGATATAACGGTATACAAGAAAAACATTGCTTCCAGAAAAAAAACAGCATTTCAGGTATTAACATTATACTCCTTCAGAAAGTTGGCTTTTTGATAATGCCTTTTAAAACAGGAACTTTAAAGTTATCTCATCCAGTTAAGAGGAGAATATTAGATTTTCAATAGGAGAAAATGAGATTTTCAATCAAACTGTTTTATCTGTATCTCCTTTCTTCAAGCATGCCCACGTAAAAGCATTTTGTTGCATTTGCTCAGTTCAACAGTACAAGGAGTTTATCATTAACGCTGCACTTGTAGAGACTAACACTAGCACTATGCAAGGCCTGAGCTTACAAATCAATTCAGAAGCTTTAAATGTCAAGTGGCTAGACTGAATATGAAACTTACTTCACAAGCCAGTGACCTTTCAAGCATTCAAAATATCAAATCGAGTCACATAAATACTATCCTCAGTGCTACAAACAAAATTCTTCTAGCTTAAAATGGGTAATCAGTGGATTATAAAATAGAAATCCAAATGCAAATCAGTCTAAACACCGTGATAATCAGATACACAAGAGCAATTATTCTTCATTCAGTAGTTAATATTAGCATGTGTTTGCTTGCCAAAGGATTAGATGCTTTATAACTGTGCCTCATTACTCTGAAACACATTTGTTTACCTATTTTCACTGTCTTTCAAAGCATACATGCTGGAAGCGATAAAGGATGAGATACAAGTTCCCTTCTTTCCTAGTACTAGTATGTTTTCTTCAAAGCAACCTACTGGAGAAGTCTTTTCATCCATACAGGCTTCAAATATTTTCTCTGCTGGTTCTCATAAAAAAAAAAAACCAACTACAGCATATACTTACCCAATAACCTTTGCACAGAATTTATATAGATGCTTTCTAAAAAACAGCTGAAACTCCATTTTCCCCAATGCATGAGAGAAAAAATGTAATCGCAATAAACCAAAGCTTAAAAACTACAAATACAAAACTAAAGACGTACCGAATCCTCGGGGATCTGAATTGCCATTGTGGTAAGACTGATTTTCATCATTTTCAGTGCCCCAGTTGCTGTAAGAAGCAATTATAACATATTGAAGAAAAGCATTGAAATTAACAAATCCTAAATGTTCAGTTTCCTTAGGAGGATTTCTCTTAAAAAACCAGAGAATTTCAGCTGTTGGCTGTATTCATTAAACTATCAAGATTTTCCTTAGTCACAGGTCCTAGTGATAGTCTCGGAGCTAATCCAGTCATGTTCACAGCCCTTCACTAGTATTCAGGTTCTACCTCTGAATCAGTCAGAAACACTCCTGTCCCATTCAGACTAGAGAGCAGGCTGTGCTGCATGAGTCGGTTTATCTACCCATCACTAGGGAACAAACAGTGAGGGTAGTAGGTCCTGAAGCTAAGCATGACATCGTGGTATTTGGGAGATTTTTCCTGCAATTACAATCATTAGTAGCATTAACCAAATTGTCCTGTTTATGGGAAGGGTATGTTTTGACTTAATACCTCTTTTGATTAGATTCCAAAAGCAATAGTTATCTGTTATGAGGATGCTCTGGGGATCCAAAGAAAGCTCTAACCACACTGGGTTTTCCTAAATTCTGTGGCTTCCCTACCCAGACAGCATGCACACACAAAATATAGCATTTTTTCATTTTTCATATTTCATATTTACGTACCACTGTTCTCCTAGCACTTTGAAAGAGCTCTGAAAAGACAAAGATTAAGCTTGCCAAGTATTTTAAGGCTATATGACAGCGGAGATGTTTCCACAGTAATGATTACATTTTTTATTCAATCCAACAGGTTTTACACTCATCCACTTCTGTTTAATCGCTGTTAGCTAAATGTCATCTCTCATTATATTAATACTTACTGTGTCAGTTCAAGTGTAGCTTTTCTAGAGAATGTCCAAGCTGTTCTCTCAGTTTTATCTTTCGGGATATCATTTTTATCTTCATACGCCAGGAAATAGAGCGAGAACTTCATAGTAGGAAAGTCAAATTTTTGAAGCAGGCTAAATGGCAACAATTATTTTGCAATAGTAACTTATAAAGGTCATCAGGTAGCTTGCAAATAAACCAAGATGCCTCCCCCATGAGACAATTATCACTGATGTTTTGCCTTTCTGCCTGTAACCCACATCTTAAAGTAGCTACGTTTTGAACTATCAAATAGAAACACTCCAGACACACTACAAACTTACACAAATGAGAAGAATCAGCTACTTACAAGCCAAACTATCAGTAACGGAATAGCAAAGCCAGTACAAAGGCTCATGTCTTAAGGCTGCCTTTCTGTTACCTGTCTGTATTTCCTCAGGAAGATCTTTATGTCTATCCGCTTTAAAATATCACTAAGGAATAAAAAGATTTACTTTGAAACTTATTCATTACGGGGAACTTGCTGACAAAGTTTAAGAACACAGCAGGTTTAAAAACAAACATACTTTTAGATGAAATATTTTTACAATTTTGATAACTAGTATAATAATAAAATCATTTCAGGTGTGACACTTTAAGCAACTAAAAAATACTTGAGGTATACATTTTTATGTAGGACGTTTAACCAGAACAAGCAGGCATGCAAAGTTAATTTCTTTTTGGCTTACTAGATTTATGGGGGGTTTTTCTTACACCCACATCTTCACGAAAGTGGAAGTAGTTTATTTTACTTTAGTCTGTACTCATTTCAATATGTTAAAAATATGCTGGAATTTTGTTTTGAAACAATTAATTTCACATGTCAAGAACACGCAAAGAGCCTTAGCATAAATGTATTGGGCTACTGCAGGGCATCTGCCTCCTACAAGAGACTGAGTTTGGACCTTGTCTCCAGCTCCCATTGCCTTGGTCTCCTATGACCGGAGGTGGTCATAAGCCACCTCCAAGACCTAGTAAAAAACTTAATTTCAAGGCTTATGGTAATGATTCCTGAGTATAAGCACTGTCATAGAAGTTACCCGTTAGCTGCAGGCTCAGTGAACAGGAAGTAAGCAAGTTGTACACTGATAATTAATGACGTATTTAAGAAAAAAAGAAATTTCTAGTCAAGGCCAGTATTAGTTCATTTGCAGCTTAGGCATTAACTGTGCTGTGGGAGTTCGCAAAGACTGCCAGACTGTCCAGCTGGGCATCAGCTCATGGGCCAGCACTGTTTGTAGTTACACCAATTAGTATAATTACATCAAAATAACAAAACCCTTTTATTTTCAGAAGAATAGTAGGAAAAAGCTAACACTGTGGCATACAACTTCTACTCACGTCATTCCAAGAACTCTTGTATAAAAATCCAGTGACTTCTTAGGATCCTTTACTCTTAACATTGTCTGCTGCAACAAAAAATCCTGTGGGGAAAAAAGATTTAGGATTTTTACATCAATCAGAATTTAGTTATGGGTATAAACGAAGATGTCAGTTAATTACAAATCTAAACCTAGCAGGTTTAGAAGCAACAAACTGAGTACTGCATTAAGTGTAAATAAAACCTTTTGTCCTGTTCCTACACATACAGGTTTGTGTTAAATAAATATGTCCTTGTAACATAATATTTAAAACAAATAAACAAAACCACCACTGGAATCATTAGATCTATATTATCAGTGGTATCAAAAAAAGGGTATCAGTCATTCTTATACGGAGCTGTGCTGCATATGAACCACTCCGCACGCAAGCACACCAGGCACGTGAATATTTCATATTGGGCTTCACCGCACAGAATTTGAATAAAGCTAAACTCCTGAACTCATTATTTTTATTTTTCCATTGCAAAGGCGTTGAACTTCTATCAAGCTCCTTGATACCTAGGCAGCAAAATCAGCCTACAACTCTGTAAGACTGTTTTCCTCAAGCCACTGGATAATTTTATATACCAAAGGCTAAGGAACATCTAAGTGGCTAACAGGGAATGGCAGAGCAGCCTTGACAGGTGTGCTAAAAATAAATAAAAAAATTAAAAAAAACAGACATAGAACAACCGAAACGTAATGACAATGTTCTCCTAATTTAAAATATATATATATATATATATATCTTTGGGATGTTTTGGGAAATTTTTTATATTTTTTGGCGCCCCTGGCAGGCCTGTCGAGGAGCCCCCGGTTGCCCGCGGCGCAGCAGCGCGGGTGCTCGCCCTCCTCCGCTCCTGCCCCGCGGGCGCTCACGGCCCCGCACCAGGCGGCGCGGCGCCCCCCGAGCGGCAGGGCAGCCCCGGCAGGGCAGCCCCCGCAGGGCAGCCCCCGGCCCCCCCTTTCGCTCCCCCCGCACGCCGGGACCCTTCCCGGCCCCGTGCCGCCTCCCATCCACCGCGCGTCCGCCCGGCAAAAAGCGGGGGAAAGGGGCACCCGGGGCGCCCGCGTCCCCCCCATCCACCCCACCTTCGTGCTGGCATCCGGCTCCGAGCAGGCGCCGTAGGCCGCCTCGTCGGTAAGGCCGCTGAGCTCCGCCGGGGCCGCCATGTCGGGAGAGGAGGAGGAAGAGGAGGAAGAGGAGGAGGAGGTGGCAGCGGCGCCTGCGGGAGGGCGGTGCTGCGTTCCGCTCCGCCCGCAGCCGGGCAGCCCCCTGGCAGGGCCGTCCGCGGAGCCGGGGGATGTCCCCGATCGGGGTCAGCGCTGCCTGTTCGCTCCCATAGGCGTCCCCGGGGAGCAGCGTCCCCGGCCGGGGCGTCACTGAGCTGGGCGCGCAATGAAGCCGTGGGTGCCCCGCGCGGCGGTGACGGAGCGTGCCGCTGGCACCCGGGGGTACCCTGCGCACCTCTGAGCCTGGGTACCCTGCCCGGCTCCCATGGAACGGGGCTGCTTCTGTAAATCCCACTGGCGGTGTCCTGGGGTGCTCTGGAAACCTGGTCTTGCACCTTCAGCCCCCCTTACACACACACCCCCCGCTGCGCTCCTGGTGCGGGCGGGTGTGGGCTGCTGCCTCTGCCATCGAGCGCTGGCTGAAAGACTTCGAGCAGCGTTTGGCATCCTTCAGTTACCCAGTGACTTTTATATGAACAACTATCTCCGGTCTGAAAGACAAGTATAATATTTTAGAAACTCAGCATGAAAAACGGGATTTAATACTCCGGAAATTAAATACACTTTTGATAATTGAGAGGAAAGCAGTGCCGAATTCTGGCTGCGTTACTTCAGTGACTTCCACAGCTGCACGCACTTGGGCAGCGCTGCAGGCTGGGGCAACGGGCTGGGAACTGCCCGGTGGGCAGGTGGGAAAGGGCCCGGGGGGCTGGTCAGAGCCGACTGGGCATGAACCCCCCGTGTGCCCAGGGGGCCAAGGGAGCCACCAGCTCCGGGCTGGTGTCACAGACTGTGTGGCCAGCAGGACCAGGACAGTGACCGTCCCCGTGCTCGGCCCTGGTGAGGCCACATCTCGCACCCTGGGGTGTTTCAGGCCCCTCACTGCAGGGGGGACGCTGAGGGGCTGGAGCGTGTCCAGAGCCGGGCAGGGGCTGGGGACGGGGCTGGAGCACCAGGCTCACGGGGGGCGGCTGAGGGACCTGGGGGGGTTGGCCTGGAGAGGGGGCGGCTCAGGGGGGACCTTATCGCTCTCTGCAGCTCCTGGCAGGGGCTGTGGGCAGGGGGGTCGGTACCTTCTCCCGGGTAACAAGCAAGAGGACAAGAGGAGACAGCCTCAAGTTACAGCAGGAGAGGTTTAGATGGGATAGTAGGAAGAAAATTCTTCACTGGAAGGGTGGTGAAGCATTGGAACAGGCTGCCCAGGGAGGTGGTGGAATCACCATCCCTGGAGGTGACTAAAAACCACACAGATGCAATGCTTAGGGACGTGGTTTAGTGGTGGCCTTGGCAGCCCTGGGTTAATGGTCGGACTTGATGATCTCGAAGGTCTTTTCCAACCTAAATGATTCTATGGCTTAAAACGAAGCCCCGCGCCAGGCAGTTTATGGTATCAAGCCGTGCGTGTCACTGCGCACAGCTCTTGGGTCGCCAGCACAATCTTTACGACAGAATCACGGTTCAGCTTCTGGGGACCGAACCGTGGTGAAGCCGCAGCGGCGCCTCCGTATCTGCGGCTCCCGGGCGCGATCCGGGCCGCGGCAGTCACGGCCCCGCGCACAGCTCACTCTTCGCACGCGGCCGTCGCCCTCCGCCGCGCTGTGCAGCGCCGGGGCCGAGGCGGCGCGCGGGGGCGGGGGGGGCGGCGCGGAGGGATCGCTCCGCGGCGGGCGTAGGCAACGCTCGCTCGGCCCTCTGAGGGGACAGCGGCCGCTCCCCTTCCCCGCGTTGTGAGGCGTAGCTGCAGCCAGGTCGGTGAGGCTCTTCGCCTGCATCGCTCTGCCAAAGCAGCGGTGCCGGTTAAGGCACGTCAGCTTTTCAGAGGAGAGTCAAACGTCAGTGTCACTCATGCTCTGTGCTCGGGAATCCACGGCTTTTTCTTCCCTCCCTCACCTCATCCTGCCTTCTAAGTCATGTGCTGGAAACCAGACTCGCTTTTCTTGCATGAACAGGTCCCGTAGACAGGGTGTAGGGCACCCCGGAGGGGAGGAAAAATGTTTAACGTAAAAGCACATTTGCTGCTAGGATTGGGATAGGTAGCTAGGTGGAGTTCATGATGGTTTTTGAAGAGGTGAAAACCTCAGCTGACCCACCAGGTGTCTTGAGTGCAGGCATTTGGGGAGTTCAGGGAGAATTCCAGCACACAATGTACTCTCTTTTTAAAGAAAGCTGTGAGACCCCCACCCCTCTCATCTTGGCCTTCAGGGGAAGGTATCAACTTGAAGACAGCAGTTAAAAGGCTAGGAAATTAACATCCAACCTGTTCCACCTGAGTGAGTGTCAAGGAGGAAAGCACCATGTTGACCTTATATATATGACCAGCCAAGTCAGATTAAACATGAAGGAAAAGAATTAATTTAGACTTTACATTTTCCCTTTTTTCTTCCCTGCTTTCCTAAGTTGGTTTTTTTTGGTGTTTTTAACGCAAGAAAGAGGTGAATATTTTCTGCAACATGATTGTATGCCAAAGTCCATATAACAGTGGCTATTTTGCTAATCGTGGTCAAAAATAGGGAGCTAGTACTGGAGCACCCAGGTGTTGCTTTTCATGTTAGCCTCACTCCTGATTTTCTTTTTCCTGAACAAGGCAAATAATGGTTGGCTGCCCTAAGGTATCATAAGAACTACTAAGTAATTCTTGGTGGTTGTTTTAATTGTTATGTCAATGATACTCTGAGTAGAATAGCAATTTCCATACTTCTGGTTCTTTCTGTTATACTAGGTATGACCTTAATGGCATATCTTAACATTCGTTTTAAAAAATGTTTCTCTATTATAACATCCCTGTGAAACTGAACAAGTTATTTTTAAAAGAAAAACTAGACACACGGTAAGGACTTTAGATATAGCTTTACTGATGGTTACAGCACCTTAAAACTAGTTGCTCAATCCATGTGTAGATTTGAGCACGTTGAATAAAATGTTCGATTTTCTGTATATTTTTATGACTGATAAGATCTATTGAGTGGGACTGATGGCAGCCAGCAAATGCAAGGGGATGAATATGCCCCATAATAGGAAACATGGAGAGAGGATTTTGAAGCTTCTTTGTAGCCCTGAATTATGGGCTTGGGTTTCAGAGACTAAATTTTGCCTAGGCTTATGTTCTAGTGGAGTACAAAGGGAAAGAAAATAGAAGGACTCACCTTTGCATAACAGCATACTGCCTAGCAGTCAGCTGTGATTTTACTTCGTTTTCCTCCATTTTAGAAACCGCCATCTACAATGATTAACCTGCTGGTCCCTGGTCACAGGAGATGGACTGAGAAATTGTTTTCTGCTGTTGAAGAATGGCATCCATTCCCTGTGAACTGCAGTGTTATAGGGCTTAGGCACAGAATTAAGAGAAAGTCTAACTCTTTTATTATGCTGAGGATGACTGATGCTAAAGTAAAGGTTTTCTACTGAAAAACACTACCAAGCACCCTCAATCTTGCATTACTTCTGCAAAACTTACAATGTTGAGAATATTATGCATGGTGAGGCATTTTGATAAAAATCATGTGTAAGTGCTCATGTGAGCAATGCTTTGACACCTGGTATGGAAGTGTATCAAGTCTTTTTGTAATGTCACTTGTTGAATATGTGTATATATTTTGCAAACTAAAATTTAAATGAATCATTTATATTCTAAACAATTTATATTTCTCAGTAATCATAAATTCAGTGAAATTATTTATATTTCAAAAAATTTGTTATATAGAAAGGTGTTCACTCCACAAAATATAAATGCATGGTATATTATTTTTTAAAAATCTTTCTGTAATCATCTTCAGCTTGACATTTGTAGGCTACCATAAAATGTATATAAATGTCTCTTGCCCTAAAAATCTGAAGAGGACCTGAAGAGACTACTATATTTATATACATAGGAAGTTAATTTTGAGACGCTCCTGGGTTTTGTGGTTTTATTCCCTACCTTGCTCTTCCTTCCAATCTTTTTCAAAAGGTAGACTTGAAAAAACTGGATTCTTACAATCACAATTATTTTTTTCCCCCAGATTTTAGAATGGAGGGAATACAAAAAAATAATAAAGAAAGTTCAAACACTGGAGAAGATGCTGGGCCCGGTCTTGCTGCCACAAATAGTGCTGGGCCTAATCTTACTGCAGAGAGTTCAGTGCCTGCTCCTGTTACACCAGAAGATGCTGTAGCCAAATCTGTTTGCCCTGCTCTACAAATAGCAAGCTTGTCCTCTTCGCAAGAGTCTTTTTCTATTGCAAGCCAAAGGTTGTCTAAGTTTTGCCGGAGCACTAGTGGAGTCCTGGCCTTGCAAGAAATTTTAAAAGAAAAACAGGTTTAGTATTCAACCTTAGTTCTTGAAATAGATTTCGTTTTCTTTTCTCACATGCTTAAATCAAGGTTATATTAATTCTTTCTTTTTCCTTTCTTTTTTTCCCCCTTTCCTTTTAGTTTAAACTCAGGGTATTTATTGAATTATTCCTGGTAGAAAGTGACTGAGTGTTTGTTTTCAATGTTTGCAGTATTTTAATGTTTTATTTTAAAGTAGTAGAGGCAGGAAGCAGGCGATATTAACTGGAAACTTACACTGAAGCAAAGCTGTACCCATCTTAGTTTGTGCAAATATTCACCCACTCTAGCTACTTCAGTTTTAAATTTAATGTTGTGACCTTTCAGTATTAATATAATAAATTGAAATACTGATTATGAAAAGTAAAACGTTAGTGTGGCACACAAATATCTTAAATTCTAGGTGTAATAAATTTAATGTTTGCTTTTCCTTGACATATCCGCAACTTTATGTTTTATAATAATTCTTAATAATTTGTTCTTCTGTCAGCTTCTGAAAATTGAGGTCTTTTTAAACAGCAGGGCAGTTATGTAGTCTTATAGTACAAGACAGTAGATTTCAGCATTAGTTGCAAGTTAAGTAGCAGGTTATTCTTGTGATCACTTGGTATATTTTTAGTTTGAAAAGCATGTTTAATGTTTTAGGCTCGATACAAAGAAGCAAGAGAATATCGAAGAGCAAAAGTTGATGCTTCATATAAATACATATTTGAAGTTCTCAGTGTTAGTCTAGGTTTAGACTTAATAACTGTGGAAGAAATGATTTTGGATGCCCCTTCGGTGAGTCTGTTCTGTATGTTTGTTGATTTCAATTATTAATCAAAATATGTAGCAGATTGCCCCTTTGATATGAAATGTTATTCATCATTTTGATTGTTTCTGCCAGAAAATCTGATTAATAAGGCATACAACTCATCTAAAATGATATCTGACTTAATCATTCTCTTTAGTTTCCTGGCAGATTTGAAAATATTCCCAAGCTTTTTGATTGTGGCTTTTTCATCTTTCTCACCTCAGGGAAGTTATAATTACTGTTGTTATTTGGACCCAAGAGATTCTTGTCACATCCACCAGTTCCAAAAGTTTCATCCATCTCAGACTGACATTATTATATTCTAAAGATGATTGTTTTTATTTGCTAAACAAGTTGTTACTGAAATGCCAAAGATTCTGCAAAAAATATGTGTAACTTCATAGGAATATTTTGAAAATTAAGAGTGTTATTTTAGTAATGAGGGAAGATTAATCCTGCGCCATTTAATTACTGTAATTACATTTGGAAAGACCCATTAAATACTTTCCAGTTTTGTGTGCTTGCTTTGTTTTTGAATGTTTAAAAGATGGGATAAAGTGTAGAGTGAGTAGATCCCAGACCTGTGGAACTTCTGAAAGTTCAGTCATTTCTGTGTATCTTTCATAGTATTTCAAAGAGATTGAACAAACAGGAGCAACCAGCCAAACTTTTTTTTTAGCAGAGTATCAAAACTTGGTATGGCTATATGTGAAAAGATTCAGCACTGGCCTTCTCTGATTGCATGATGCTGTTTTTGTCTGTTAGAAAAATTGAACTTAGCATTCAAAACTCAGCCAGATATTGTCTCCTTTGACCAAACAAATCAATTGTTAGAACTTCAGCTCTTCAGTTACAAGCCAGATTTAGTCCCAATCCAAATATGCTGTTTATTGTTTGATTAGTGATATTTATATATCATAAAGTGTACTTAAACAGCCCTGGTTTGTCTTATGCTTACACACACAGAGGTGCTTTAAGTGTTGTCAATCAATTAACATGTCTTTTATTTTTTACAATTTCTAGATGGTATGTACTGTTAGATGTTCCTGACTTCATGTAAAACTGCTGTTCTACACTGAGTTTGACTAATTCAGAACCTTTGGGTTCTTAGGCTTTTTGGGTTTTAGTTTTGCTTTGGTTTTGGGTGGGTTGTTTTTTTTGCTGTCACCAGGACCATCTGAACATTTTTTATGGTTGGAAAGGTGCCCGTTTTAGTTTATTCATAAAGGTGTCTGGGACTATGTCAACATTGTTCTTTAACGAATTTGTCATAAGTAAATTCTGATATATGTACATGTCTCTGACATACGTGAGTTAATTTTTACCCTTTAAAGCATTAGCCTATATACGGATTTGCACAGTGAGTGTTTGTACCACATGGACTTGAACCAGAAGCTGTGTGCAGAAGCAGCAGCCACAGGGACAGCTCCCATCCCACTTCCTGTGTAAAGGCATGCAAGCCCTAAAGTTACTGTTCGCTTTTCTCTTCCTCTCAAGCTGGAGTGCTTTTTGTAGTAGTGAATCTTCTGATTTTTGTCACTGTCCTTTCAGTACCTTACTAACTTTTCTTTCACTATTTGGGGGGAGGATTTTTTCTGTATTTTTCTCATTTTTAACCCTGTTACTCACTAGTGCCTATTAACCAAAGTAAAAGAGCAGCATGCATTTCTAGACCTAGCTTGCTTTTATTTCTTTTATTTTTGCACAACGTTGTCTTCTCAGAAGAGTGGGTTTAAATTCTTTCCTACTGAGCGTCACTCATTTTCCTATCACCATTTTGATTCAGATTTTGTATTTGTTTATATGGGGGAAAAGGTCATGCTCATAAGAAATATACCACATCTAGAGGTGTATGCTTTGTGCTGAAACAGCTTACGCATCTCCAAACAAACTTGCTACCTGAATTTCTGACTTTTTTTTTTTTGATTGAGAGGAAACAGGAGGTCTCACTACCAAAGCTGAGAAGTTGGACAGTTTGAATGCCCAGTAACATCTTGTTGAGTCACTCTTCCTTGCAGATAACTACAGAGATTGTGAAAGAAGCTGGATTTTGACGAGATCAGTACCTTCTGATCTCCTCCAAACCTTTCAGTGCTTTTCAGAGCGTTGTTCACTTCCTCCTAAGTCACATACCCTGGCTTTACCAAGACATGCAAGTTGCCCAGGGTGGTTTGAAAAATTCAGATTTTAGAATCCCTAGTGATAATTTCAGGCAAATTTTTCAGAATGATAATCTGTACACAAGCTGCATTTGTTTCAAAGCTTTGCATCCTTGCTATCCAAAGTAATTTGTATAAAATAACAAAATCAAAATGACCATCTAGAGACCTATAGTGTTTTAGGGTGACCAGTTTATGGACGGGTACACCAAGCTAATTATGGGGCAGCATGGTCTCCCTCAGATATGATCTCATTGTCCTTCCAGAAGTCAGCAAAATCTCTGTCATCATTAAAAGATTTTGGAGCCAATGTGGCCAATTCATGTCTCCAGAATAAAATCCTCATGTGTTACGTTACTTGTCTTTTACAAATTATCAGGGGTAGAGTAGCAACAGCAGGGTATGTCAAGACATGCAAATCTGCTGTGTATGTTTCTAAGTCTCTTATGACCAGTTACTTCCAGTTGATACTTTGAACTTACAGATCTCTGTGAGTGATAGAATATCTTCCATTGTCTCTGCATTACTGGACAAGACTATAAACATTTGATATACAGTTATCAGGAGCTAGGTCATCTACGTGTGCAGGTTCAGTAATTGAAGGCACTATTTGAAAAATCTGTTATGTTGTTTTGTAACTCCTCACAATATTTGAGGATAAACATTACAGGCCACCAAAACTTTCAACAGTGGCATGGTTGGTCAAATTATTTTGCATGTCTTAAAGGCACATAAATATATTTTGAGTAACAATTATTCACTTTTTGATTTAACAGTTGGAAGCCTTTGATTCTTTTTTTGCCAAAGGGGGAAGTAAAAGTCTGAAAGTTTTCTATCAGGAAGGAGAAGCACCAGGAAAAGGTATCCACAGAGGACCTGAGAGTACCTCATATTCTCTATTTTCTGACTTACAGATGGCATTGTGTGATAGTGTGAATCTGAATAAACAAAGTACCTCAGTCACCAGCAAATTAACCCAGAATCACAAGTGTGAGCAAATTCCTTTTTAAGTGCAGTACAATGCACCAGTATTGATTTGTAAGACATATGTTTAGTGTAGATCTTTAATCGTGGTTAATTACAACCATGAATTCTGATGATTTTGGTAATCTTACACACAAAAGAAGAAAATAGATTATTTCTGTGCTGCATTTTATTTGACTATACTGATTTAAAGAAGTGACACCTGTGAAATTCTTTTCAGAGTGTGGTCGGACAATTCCAGGAGTTGAAAAAGGAAGTAAAATGATGCGATTGTATGTGGACAACACACCAGGCAAATTTGTAGGACTATGCTTACATTTTGTTCGTTGTAAGAATGACAGACGTATAAATGCAAAATCTATACATGAGGTATTCTCTCATATATTTTAAAACCTAAAAACTTTAAAAGTAGCTATTTTTGTTTCATTATTTGTTTCACTATTGTCACGAAGTTACTGGTAACTGTGTTTTTGAATGTTAAGCTCTTAGCATGTTCTTTGCTCTCTGTTTTGGGTAGACAGTGAATAGCTGTATTACTTCATCAAACACGCAGGATATCTTTGGATTCAGTGTCTTATAGGACTCTTGTTAAATAAGGCAGAATTTAGATAAATTTCTCATTCTCCTTGCTGGTTTTGAAGAGGTTAAAGCCACTAATTAAATTTTAGATGTGATAAAAATCTGTGAACTAGAAGGCCTTGCTGAGAAGGCTATTGCAAATACCCGCAGATGAAAACTTTACTCATACCTTTCTCTTTTACCTGTCTTTGAATGTGTGAAATACGCGTTTATCCTATGCAAATTATGTAGCATGAATTTTTCTGCTTTATAAGACAAATCCTTAGGTAAGTGTGAGCTTCATTCTTGTTTATAGCTACATGTCTTAATATTCGGGCAGCGCTCAAGGGACTGTAAATTGGTAAGAATCAGAGCTGCATATGTATCTTCTAATTAATATGACTTCCAATTCTTCAGACAGAAAATCTATTATTAATTTATATACTTTTTATTTTATATTAAAATGTGTTATTGCTTTTGAGAGCTAAAAAGATGAAGGGAGGAAAAGCACTATCAGAAGATATAAGATCTGTCTTTATCAAGAGTCTTAATATTGGTCATAAATATTGCCTTTGCATCAAATTCCTTACTGAAGTGATGAGAAAAGGAAATCTATGTTCAAGGAAGTTTGTTACATGAAGTCTGTTAATATTTGCACATTTGAAGGATATTTATAATACTGGAATATTAGAAATGGTCAGAACTTGTAATGTTTAGTTTTGTAGAGCAGACAGAAATTTCATCTGAACCAAAGTAATGTATGTTCAGTCAAATAACTGCTTCTAATGTAATTTCAGATATGGACATTCAGAACATTTTTGCTATTCACATATCATTAGATAGTACCTAATTGTAGATGGGCACATTTAGAATATTTTTAATTGCTCTGTACTATTTAAAAATTTCCAAACTTTCTATATGATAGGGAAATAACAGAAATTACAAAAATATAACATGGCAGCCTTTTAAAACTCTGTTCAATCATTGTTGATTTCCCTTTTTATTGGAAGCAGTATCTTATTGTCATGTTGTAGGTATCAGTATTTTATAAAGATTTTGTCTCCTGAAATTAAGGTTTTCAGTGGCATATTGGAATGCCTTTGTAAAAAAAAATACACTGATTTTGTAATACTGTTTCCAGTCTGAGCTACTGCATTACTGACAATCATTCTGTTATGATGCAGGATATATTCTTTGGTGTTTTGGATGCCACTGAAGGACTCCTGCGTGGTGTTAGGAATATGATAGAAAAGATTTTTCTCCCTGCTATCCTCACAACAAATAATTGGGGTGCTTTAAGGCAGACCAAACAAGATACAAAAGACAAAAGGAATTTGGTGGAAACAATTAACAGATACCTTTCATTTTTAGAAGGTAAGCATTGCATTTAGGAAGCAATCAAACTAGAAGAATTCTACTTAAGTATCACATAAGCAAAGAAAAATAAAATGATCAATTACTTGCATAATAAATACTTGGGTCGATTTTTTACTTAAAAGTTACTTAAAAGTAACATACTACTAGAGTATTTTCTTAAGGAGGAACACTATTTAAAATAAGAATTTTCTGCTTTATATGAGTGCAGTAAAATGGCTATTACATTGAAACAGCATTGATTACAGACACATATTCCCAAATTTAAATTGCTTACACTGTTAGAAATTGATTTTAAAGTCTTAATTGGTGCTGTATTGTAAGTGGTTTTTTTTTACAGGGGTTGTTTTGTTGTTTTTTTTTTTTCAGGGGCTGCAATAAGCATTGAAGGAACTGTTGAGTTGAAAAAGATAGATTACATTGATTTTTCTATACTTCAGTCCTTTGAGAAAGTAACTGCAGCAGCTGATAATCCTGACATGATTCACCAGCTAGAGGAAGTACTTATGATATGGTATAGACAGATTGAACAGGTAAACTATTGTTTTAACATATCAATCCAGCATGAATATGGCTGGATATGTATAAATTATATATGAGACTTCCCTGAAGTTAGCTGAAGGCTTCAGCTGCATCTCCTCCCGCATAATACAAGTACTTCACTTCTACACACAAGTGAAGTGGTTAGTCTTTATCCGAAGGAACTTTCAGTCTAGCAAGAACAAGTGTTTCTGAACAGTTAATACACAAACATTAAGAAGGTGAGAACAGATGGATGCAGGAGTAATAACACTGAGGGGGACCACATATATGTACAGTTAGGTATACTCTACACATTACATCCGTTAAGTTTCTGCTGCCGGTCATGGTATGAGATACTACTCTTTGAAAGGTCTTTGACCAGGGCTGGTATGGCATTTTTTTATCCTGTGTAAATCTTACATGATAAGGTCTCAGTTATCCAACAAACTAGTGTCTGAGGCTTCCGTGATAAAGCACAGAACCCTTTGTCAAAATACAGAATCTGTGTACACTGGGACATGCTCTACTGATAAAGTCATACCATGTTTAGTGTGTTTAGCTCACAAGAATGAAAATATAAAAGACATGTAAAAAGAGCTGATTGAATATTTGTCAACATATAAATGAGTATGTTTATGACTTTATGCCTGATATTTAATGTTTTTATTAAAATAGTTCTTCAAGTTTTTTACAAATGAAGTTACATTTGGTGTATTTCAATTCATAAATTCTGATTAAGAAAAAAATATGGGTACATGCTGAGATTCGCACAGCTTATGAGAGCAGTTGAACAGATGTATTAACTGCATTAATTTCCATTTAAGAATATGATTAAGTACAATTCAGACTTAGCATTCTTTTCCAAATCTGAACTGTTTTCACGTGTCATAAACTGCAGGCTTGTGCCTTTTTAAGTTAGTATCCTCAGAGTGTTTCTTCTCTTCCTTATAATGATTTGTCTATTCTTTATAGTAGAAATTTGTTTTTGTTTTTTTCAAATTGGTTGCAGGCTCTGATTGAGAGTAAGCAGGTGAGGAAAGAAGCTGATGATTCAGGTCCACTGACTGAACTACAGCATTGGAAATGTATGTCTGCTAAACTGAATTTTATTATTGAGCAGATCAAGAGACCAAACTGCAAAGCTGTCATTAATTTTCTGAATGTTGGACATTCTAAACTACTAAGGGTAATTATTTTTTCTTTTTTTATGTTGTTTTTTACTATGCTAGACAAAGCTTCTGTTATTTATTTTGTTTCATTGCATCTAAGAGATTTTCTGAGGAGAATTGAGAGGAAAATTTAGGTATGGTGCTGTTATGCTTAATATATTAAGAGAAAGAACAAGACATTTTTAGAGAGACAGACAAAAATTATCAAAAATGCTAATAAGTTTTATTACCTGCTTTGACAATGCCTTTTAAAAACTCATTTCCAAAGATTTACTTCTGGCAAATCAGAAATTGTTTACTATGTATGAAGTTTTTAACAGTACTGTTTTCTCCCTAGATGTGGCAGGAGTTAGATGCCAGAATCACAGATGCAGCGAATGAAGCAAAAGATAATGTGAAATACTTATGCACACTTGCAAAAGTTTGTCAGCCACTTTATAACTATGATGTTGTAAGTATTCCTTTCATCATTCTTTAAGCATAGTTTAGGTATTTACACAGAATGCCCAGAGTGAAAGAAAGCCTTGTTGTATTGCCTAAGAGTAAGTTTTTCTAGTTTACTTTTCTATTTTTGTAATTTTTCTGATTTTTTTTCTAAATGCCTGTCAAGCTAGATGTTAAAGCATTAGTTTATTATATTACATAAAACATAATATTTTAAAATATGTATTTTATCAATAAACATAAATACATGTGATTGCCTAGTAAGT
Organism: Falco naumanni; assembly: GCF_017639655.2. NCBI lineage: Eukaryota > Metazoa > Chordata > Aves > Falconiformes > Falconidae > Falco > Falco naumanni. Next base: position 14,222,618 of record NC_054065.1, read on the forward strand.
CAGTCCTGCTGCCAATATTATTTTGAAAATGAGCTGAAACAGGTACATATTTTATAGTGCAAGAATCTTAAAATATGTCTTTCATTGAAGATTCCATGTGTCAAAAAATAGTCACACAGCTGTAACCAAAGTACCAAAAAATCTGTTATATAGAGAAAATGAAACCTAATGAGGTCCTAAATAGATAATATAATATTTTGCTTTTGAAAACAGTATTAGCTGTTTCTATTTGCAGAAGTACTAGCCAGTCAGAATTTAAATAATTTGTTGTCCGTGTACATTAGTCAGCCCTAGTTCAAGGTACCAGTTATTACATATATTAACTATTACTTTTTATAACAGGTACATGTTTCAAATGTTTGTTGCAAAATAGGGTGATAGAAGGAAATACTGTGGGAAAAATTGTTTGTTCTGGTTTTTAGTCCTCCATGTATTGGTCCTATATGCTTCCTGTTCTTTGTCAGGAGGTGTTGCATTTCTTTTGAATTTCTGGCAGCTTAGGATCCTACTACAAAGTTTTAACTGAGGGGAAGTGAAAAGACACTGATAATTTATGACCTAGAGCTGATACTGCATGGAATAGTAGAAGAGTATGATAACATCTTCAGCTCTTCGGAGTATCACTAGAGGGTGCCAGGTACCAGGACATAATGATGAGCTGCTTCAGAGGAGCTGTGAAGAAAAATTCTTTTATCTTAAAGACAGACAGTCATCTGTCTTTAAATAGTTCATCATTTTACTAATACAAGATAGTTAAGTATAGTTCTTTGTTTAATCTGAAACAATTTGGATACATCTGAATTTCTGTTTACTCACTTGGAGCACTGTTACACAGATGAAGATAATTTAGGTGGGATTTTCTGTGGTATGCAGCTTTAAAATAATTACATCCAAGTTAAATATAACCTCTTTTAAAAAAGAACTACATTCTGGATTGAGTTGAATTTAATATCTGATATTGAAGAGTATTTTAAGTATTAGTGGATCAAGAAAGATGTACATGCAGGTGTAATATGATATTTAATGTGGCATTTAGTACATGCAGTATTACACAGTCACATTTGTAGCTGAGGTTGGTTATGAACTAGGTGTTTAACTCTGGACTTAGAATCAGAGAAATCTGTAGACAGCCAGTATTCAGGGTTTTATTTTTTGTCAAGGATTAAAAAGAAAACCAGTAGACTCAGAATCTCCTGATTCCATTTTGGGGGTGGTGATAGTAATGAACAAAATGTGGACACTGCGGTTTGGTTTTATACCACATAGCCTTTCTTTCACACTCCTGCCAAATGCAAATGCCTGCTATGTCTTTCCACAATATTAGTGTGTTCACTTTGAGTCTGCAGACCAAAATTAACTCCAGGAGCTTGACTTGTTGTTGAGGGCTGACAGTCAGAATTACTTTTTCTTGTTGCTCTGAATTGCAACTCTGATAAGACGTTGATAATGTTAATGAATTACCATTTTTTTACCTTTTTTCCCACTCTTTCTTTCCAAAATACTTTGGAATTGATTGAATTGCAGAATACTTGTAATACCATAGTTTGATTTTAATGATATGATCAATGATTTCTTTAAATGTGTGAAAAATATAGATGTTACATATGATGATAGAATGATTTAGAGACTCATTAATGAAATTAACATTGTGACATTTATTTAATGATTTTTGTGAAATGTCTGAATGAAACATTTGATGTAATGTTGTTACCACAATGTAATCTCATAGACTACATTTAACAGCTGTACTTGAAGAACAGAAGTATTAATCACAGACAACCATTGTCAGCTGCCAGAAGAATACTTGGTTTTGTGCCAAAAAATGCAACCTATACATTTTGAATCAATGTTTGATTTTGATCATCAAAATAGCATATTACAATATTCATGTTAATATATTTAATCTGATTTTTAACCAGAACATCTGCGTTTTATTGTTTTTATTACTTGAGATTTAAAAAATTATTGAGCATGATTACCTTTTATTTTTATTTTTTTCTTTTTACAAGAAACCTTTTGGTAACATGCCATGGCATTTTGAAATTGGTTCTTGTGATTTAGGGGAAAATGTAATTTAGAATTTGTCAATAGAACAGAAATAGAGCTGGTAAGAATAGGAAGTAAAATTTCTCTTAAAACTCCGCTTTAAGGTATCAATGACACACGGAATACCAAACTTGATAAATGCTATACAAATGATTCACCGTGTTTCAAGATATTATAATACTTCTGAGAGAATGACATCGTTGTTTAGAAAGGTAAATACATTCACTATAGTATTAATCATAAAAATGATGGTGTTTTTTTCAGGAACCCCCCCTCATTTTCTTTAAATGAGTTTTTTTTTAAATCAGGACTTTTAAAAAAAATCGTAATAATGAGGGGGTGTCTGCATGGGAAAGGAAGAGAAGCCTGTTGATCAGGGGAGGATTGAACTTGGGTTAGAGTCTTGTCTTCTGGAAGGAACTTTGTTGTTATTCTTGGTTCAGTGAAATTAATTTTTTCTTACCTTCTTGATTAATCTCCTGATGTGAATTAATCTGCTGTTTCATAAATTACTGAATCCATAAAGATTATTTTATCATCTGCCTTGAAGACCTATTAAGCAGATGGCTGTCAGTCTGACTAGGCTATTCCTCCAAAAGGTATGAAAGACAAAAGGTTCCTGTTTTCAGAAGCAAGTCAGACTTGAAAAGTTAATTGAATCTTAGGTCATAAACTTTGCCACCTTAAACAGAAAATTAAGACCAGCTAGGTAATTATACCAATGTCTTTTTCCGGAATCCAGGTATTCACTGCAAGGGAGGATTGTTTGCGTAATGGTTTTAGAACAAAGAAATCCCTTCATAACTAAAATACACACCTCCAGTAAGCATATAGGGGAAATTCCCAGCAGACACTCATTACACCACTTTTTAAATAAGAACATCCCAGATTTTAGTGTAAAGTTTTGTTACAATTCAGTTTGAACTAGGATAATAAGAAATATGTACTTTTTTGAGGCTATATTTATCCAGGGCTGGGGCTGTTCTCCATACATCAGATGTTAGGTATGGATTATGCAGCAATGTTTATATTGCCTGTTATGTAATTTTTAAAAATATGTTTGTGTATTGATACATATTGACACTTGCTAATGTCTATTATTGAATGATCTAAGAGATTGACCATTTCCCTACAGGGGCTAATAATAAACTGGTTACATGAAGTTGTGCTAAGAAAGAGCAGGGAAAAGGATATATTTTATTCTGTTGGCTTAAGGTCCCCTTTACTGTTTGCTTCCATTTAAAGCTCATCAGATGTGACACTGGAGGTCCTACCTACAGCTTCACCAGTCATTGTATTACAGTGTGAGGCTGCCTTTGGTGCAGCAGTTTTCAGTCTACTCAGTTAAGGATTTTTAAGACCTGCTTACAGTACTTTCATGTGTCAGGAGAACTGTGTTGAATTGTGCATGTTATTTAATAGACAAAAATATTGTCTGCCAGTAGCTGTTCTCTAAGATGTGTTTTCTGTATCTGTATTCACTCTCACACTCCTCTCTTTCTGTCATTACAAATTTTGGATTATTGTGGTTGAGAAGTAGAAGTATGTTCTCCCCTTTTCATACCCATGGGAGACCAAGGTAAAGACATACTACTAGAATAGAAAATCGTTTGACAACAGTCTTTAAGGATGCACACACTACAAAGTGTAAAGATGGCAACATTAAGTGTATAACAGTTAGAGTTCTATAACTTCTGTTTGTTCTTGAGTTATGGTTGGTGACATTCTGTGTTTATGCATATGTATTGCTGGACTCATGGTACTTACAAATACTTCCTGGGACTTAAATACGCTTCTGGAAGTGTTTTAAGACTTTTTATAAAGTGTCATTATGTTATATATGCTATTTAACCACTGTTATACCCACTGGTGAAATTTATCTGAACTCTGATAGTACTAATACATGCTGTGGAAATGTTAGATTTTGCAAAACAGGTAAATTTCCTTATAAAATTGAGACCTACTTGTTTTCATTTGTCTGCACCAGGTTACAAATCAAATGGTCACAACATGTAGAGCATATATTACAGATGGTGGCTTGTCTCCTGTCTGGGAGCAGGAGACATCAACAGTCATTGGAAAAATTAAGGTTTGTATGTTGGCATTTTATTATTTACCTATCAAACCTATTGATATGCACAAGGAAGTCCATATCAATAGGTATCAAGTACTTCACACCTCTTTATTGTTTTATGTTATGGTGGTTTTGAGTGTTTTTCCATTTTTTAGCCCATGGATGTTGGCTGAACTTAGAATGCCCTCATCTTTATCAGAGTGATCCATTGCTGATCTTGGAAATGTCATCTTTGCTGTATGTGCTACCACGGAATTTTGTCATCCAGCATAACCCACATTCTTCCCTCTTGGTAGTATCTGATATGGTACCATCTTCCTCTACCATGGGAAACCTGGTATTTGAATAGACCCCTGCTTTCTTACCATAGCTCCTTCCAATACCAGATTTTCTTGGCACACCATGAAAGTTCAATGCTATGAGAGTCTTCTTCAGCTGGTGGTGACATAATAAGAACAAATTAAGCACATGCAATATTCTATGGTAAAAGATGTCCAGCTGTGGGTTACTGATTGCCAGTGCTGACTTGATTTCTACCTTCTCCTTTATCACACCTCAGCTACTGACTTCCTGTTTTACCCAGAAAGACATATGATTTCATATTCCTTTAAAAATTAGGTCCAGAAATACAAAAGTATATGTATTGAATGTATCTCTCCTGAACTGACAGGATGATATGATTCTAATAATTCATCTATTTAATTGAGGTTATCCTGTGGCTGTTCTACAGCTGACAAACCATCATTATTCTATGAGAGAACTATAAGCCCAGTTTCTAATCATGGTGATCAGTCTTCATTCTAGTATTCGTGTATTCCTGAAGATCTGAAAATTCCTTTCATTGAGGACCTTTTTTAATTCCCTGTCATTCATAACCAATTGTTATATATATCTATATATGCAGACAGTCTGGTTACTGCTGCTATATTGTGATTAAAATCTGCTGGTTTCCAAGAACTGACAGAAGATTTTGTATTCCAATGATTATAGACCTTACATTTCTCACCGGTCATTATTTTTACATCTGATAAGGTCTTAGTATTTTAAGTAAATAAGTGACTAAGAAAGACTTATTATTCTTCAATCTCACTTTAACTCAGACTTGTCAACATACTTTAATTTGTATAACCAATTTCCTCCAAGTCCCCTGGTAGTTCCAGACAGACTACCCTGTTATGCCAGATTCTGTCCTTATCCAGAGGACAGTCTGACCATTCTTAATTAAGCTAATGGATTTTGTTAATATTCAAATGTCTCCTGTAGAGCAGGAGTCATCACCTGCTCTTCGCTGGCCTCTAAACCACTCCGTATTTTTACATGAACTAAAATTTTCCTGCTCTTTTTTTGGTGACTCATTTCCCAGTCTTTCACTGTACTGTACTGTTGTGTGTTCATATGTTGTAAATATTTGCTACATGTACTGGAAGAAAACCACTACATGTAAGTCATTACTACCTGATGGCTGAAACTAGACTCAGTGACAATTAATCACTTTGGAATGACAGTAGGTTTGAGTTCTCCAGTCTCTTACCCATAAGAGTAGCATAATGAGTACGGTATTTGTCTCTTCACTTTTTAGGACTGCATGTTTATGTTGAAAGAATATCAGAAATGCTTTCATGAAACAAAGCAAGAGGTTTGGGAAACTCTAGGAGAAAAGGCATTTGATGTATCGGAAATGTATATTTTTGGAAAATCTAAAGCTTTTTGTAGGAGATTAGAAAAAGTGAGTATACAGTGCCCTGTTGTTATCAGTAGAGAAGGGGGGGCCTTTCCAAAGAACAGTTTTCAAGGTAGATGCTTGTCAACATACACGCTCTTAATCATCCTATGAAGGAGTTTTTAACTCTTTATTGAGATAAACTAGGCACTGGCACAAAGTAATCCTAATATTTTAGGCAATTACTGCACTATGTCTTTATGAATTTGTCAGTTTGTCTCTGTTAGTGTGGAAAGACATGACCTAATTGATCTAGATTTAGATCATTATTTTAGGAGGTTTAAAATTACATGGAAAAATAATGCACTTTTGCTTTTCTGAATGGTGTCCTAAGGCATCAAAAACTCCTGTTACTGCCAAACATAGTTCTTCAGATGATTCTGCTACTTGGTGTGGTCTTAACATTTAGCTTGCTAACCTGATGAAAGGATTTTAAACTAGCATTCATAGAGTTTGCCTGGAAAAGATAATAGGTGCTCCTTGGTGCAGAATAAGGTCAGATGACAGATAAGAGGATAATGGGACAGTCATCACAGGGTAGGAATTCTGTAAATCTTTGATGTTTTTCCTTATGCAGTATATATACTAATCTGTATGGCTGCAATTTTTTATTTTGTGAGATCTCTTTGTGCCATCAGTATGTGTATGTCATGTTTTAACTCTTTTTCCATATTACCCTATTGAATCTAGCAGTCAAATATAAAAAAGAAATGCTTTATCATCAAGAAAAATGAAGATTCTTTTACCTTGTGCTGGGTTGTGGTGAGAACTGGTAGTGAAAATGGAATTAGCTATGCTTTGTTGAAGATACTTGACTTAGAAGCTCAGAAGCAACACATTTCTGAATGTAGCAGTTAGAGAAGTGGTTATTGTTTATTTTCTTTTACTCAGGTAGAGAAGTGGTTATTGTTTATTTTCTTTTACTCAGGTTTTAGTTTATAGATGAAGTAACAAATAATATGTTATAAGCCTGAATATAATGTTTATATTTCAGATTACAGAGATGTTAACTGCAGTACAAACTTTTTGTACACTGAGCCTGTCTGCCATCGAAGGGATAGATGTGGCAGTAGAATTCAAAAATATCTACCAAAGTGTTCAAAAGAAACCATATGACATCCTTGATCCACAAAAAACAGAATTTGATGTGGATTTTGTGGACTTCACGACAAAGATTGAAGATTTAGAGGTAAGTATTATTGCTACCAATAATTTACTTGTGGAAAAATCTGCACTACTTATTCAGTATCTCCCTGATACTGAATGTCACTTAGACTTTGGAATGTGATTAGGCTACATTGTTCTTCTTCCAGTGAACATAGTTTGTATTATTTTGGAGGGAGGCTTTCTCTGTTCTTTCTTCTCCTTCCAGAGGGAGCTGTAAAATATATCATAAAGTCCTCACTGAAGGTTGTCACTCAAGCAGCGAAAACAACAACAATTATGAGACCTGACAGAATGATCTATGTGAAGGTCGTTTATTAGCCTGGAGACTGGTGTTTAGATTTTGCATGGAGCAAAGCTGCAACTGTTTTTAATACAATTTAATTCTTCACTAAAATTGTCTGGCATTTTAAGAGATTACTTGACTGACACTGGCTATTGATTTTATTAGCATAGACTGATGAAGGCTGCTATTTTGTGCTTTAAGCAGTAACAATTTCAAATGCCACTATGTTAAGAAACTATCAGACATAAAAATAGTATTATATGACCAGCAAAACTATACTAAATTATGTACTCTTTAGATACGGATACAGACGTTTATGCGTAGCTGTTTTGGGAGATCTCTGTCTTCACAGCATGCTTTTCAGTTACTTCAAAGGTATTGGCAATTATGTTTTAAAATATTTTAAACTACCTTCAAATTACTCATTGGCACAATTTAAATAGCACTAATTTTAGAACAAAGGGCGTAATCAAGAATTTTTGAATATTGGTGTTCTGAACCATGTAATTGTTGTAAAAGACATATTTTAGCTTTCTTATGGGAATCAATATATTCCTCTGATTTTTAATTTTATTACAGTTTATTTCATATATTGAAGAGGATGCTAAAAGAAATACCTAAACCCCCACCACAACAACAAAATAACCCACCAGGGCAGAACTTTTCAGCTTTCTGAATCTTGCTCAAAGCAAAAAAATTTCCCAGATCCAGAAGCATTTCCTAGATTTGTGCTTCTTTCATTTTATGTAATGTTCATTTACCCCAAAATAATAATAAAAAAGTATTTGTGGTTTAGAAATATCAATTGAGGGTTCTCATTTTTAATACAGGGTTCAAAATCTAGGACTGCCGTGCCTTCAAGAAAAAACAGTACATATGGTTAGTTATATTCTTCAACAATATGCAGCAGAACTTGAAGCTACTAAAAAGGTATTTCATTTCTTTGCAATACATTTTAAACATAATGTTAAAATATGAGCAAATATTTGAATAGGTTTTATTTATTCTATTTCATTTATTGTCAATGCTCAGTCATACTTCTGTTTTCCTGTTACAGAAAACAGACCTTAATGTGTAGGCAAAATATGATATACATGCTTTTGCAGGCAAATGAATCATCACAATTTTATTTTTTTTAACCAAAATCTCTTCTGTACTCCTTCATCAACTAAAGAAAAAAAAATATGTTCTTTACTGGCTGTGTACATCACTTGCATATAACTTTTGTTTTTTTTATTATATGAGGCCTCTACAGTTAATTTGCATTTGTACATGGCTATTATCTAATGCTGTAACAGTATAAAATAGATATAAAGTGTAGGTAAATTGTGTTTATGTTCATTATAAAGTAATTTTCCATGATTTGTGTAGCATACCATGACTGTAGCGTAAATGAGAATTAACTTCTGGAGACTGTTCATAGCATTTGACCTTAAACTTTTACAGAGGAAGTCATCTAACCTGACTTTATATGTCTGCAAAATAAACATCTGCCTCAGAACTAGACTTTCATACTCCCTTTTTTCTCAAGAAAGAAAAAAATATTCTAGAGACAATTAATCTGATCTATTTTACTTGCTAACCTGAAGATTTAAATAATTCCCTTGAAATGGCCATTTTGCTTCAATGAGTATAAAGGGAATTTGGAAACTAATTCCAGTTTGATCATCCAGACTGATGCAAATATATATTTTTAGAGACATTTACATGAGGAGCCAAGTATCTGTAAACTGCACTTCCTTAGAAAACCGTTTCTCCAAAAAGTGACCTAAAACTGTAGCCTGGCTTAGTTGCTCTGAACTACTCATCATAGTTGTCCTTTCCCTATCTACTCACTGTATATAACACTTCCTGAACCTCTAATTACTGGCTTAATTTGATAAACATGTTTTCAGCAGCACTGCCTGTTTAACAAATCACTGACCCCACCCTTGGCTGCCTTTTCCCAGCCAAAGAAAAAAAAAAAAGGTATGTTTTCTGAGGGGGTTTCATCCAAGCCAGTTCCTCTCAAGTTCACCATGAAGCTACTTGAATTTCTTTTGTTGGGACTGTGCAGGAGACAGTATAGGGGTAAGAAGACATACCAGTAAGTGAAGAGTTGTGTCTGCTTAAGCAGTACAGCTGTTTGTGTTATCACAGCATAAGTTTGTGTGCCTGAAGTTGGGTGGATACAAATATTCCTCTTTCTTCTGTTGAAGAATGTTGTCAATATACTGGGTAGTTCTAACTATTTATTAGATATTAATGGATTGCTATTTATCTTTGCCAAGCAAGTTTTTTCTATTAAAAAGATGTTCCTGCTGCAATACTGGTTCTAACATACTTGAATAATTTGTTAATGCAAATTTTGTATGTGATATTTCTAAGCCGATTTTTTCTTTACTATAATGTAGCTGTTCAGTGAGCAGGCCCCACCATTTTTTTTAATGTTTTTTTTTGGTCACCATGGGCTGTGTACCCAAGAGTGTCTATATGCATGTTGATGAGAAGTTAAAAGAGCATATCAGAAAATCATAGATTATCCTGAGCTGGAGAGGACCGACAAGAACTATTGAGTCCATCTCCTGAAATGTTAGCTATTAGTCAAGTATACATGTCTGAAGAACAATGTTGATGTTTCTATTCAGTTAAAGCCTTTCAGTTAACAATGCAGCTTAGGCCTCTTCTAAGGGCAGTTCCCAAGCAAAGGAGGAAAAGCCTGAAGGGTTCTCACAACACTTCCTTACACAGCTTGCTTTCTCATCAGATGGCTCCAAAGTTACACAGCTACACCTGTCAGGCTTGGCGTTGAACATGGGCTGCTCAGCCCCTAGGTTTGCAAGGCCTTTTGGTGTACTCAGGGCTCTGTCATAAGTAAGCACAGCTAAGAAGCAGCTTGAGATAATGAAGACAGGAGACATGATGGTAACAATGTGCACGTCTCAGAAGTGTAGCAAGTGGGGGAAGCAATACACAACAGTTCACCAAGAGAAAAATGTAACTCCCCACAAATTTAATCTGTTCGGGAGAGGCAGAAACTGTGATACCAGAAGAAAAAAATCGTTTAACGTTTCAACAGATCTTTCTGTGTGTTTAATGATACTGTTTTTATCATAGCTTTACCAAATTCAGAAAGATGACCCTCCTCTTGCTCGAAACATGCCGCCTGTTGCAGGAAAGATACTGTGGGTGAGACAGCTATTCAGAAGAATAAATGAACCAATCAACTATTTCTATGTAAGTTGATGTGAGGAAAAATTAGGGGGTTTGTGTAACATTGAACTTTCTGGCTATGATGATGTCACTTCTCATATGCTAGGCAACCTTTTTATTTGTATGTGAATACCTAGTTAAAAAAAATATGCTCTCTAGTAATGGCTGTTGTAGATCAAAGATGTAGTGTTAGAATAGAATAGACTATTCCAGTTGGAAAGGGCCTACAATGATCATCTAGTCTACCTGCCTGCCCAGTTGAGGGCTAACCAAAAGCTAAAGCATGTTACTAAAAGCATTGTCCAAATGCTTCTTAAATGGCATTGACCACCTCTTTAGGAAGCCTGTGCCAGTGTTTGACCACAATCTCAGTAAAGAAATGTTTCCTAGTGTCCAATCCAAACCTCCCCTGATGCAGCTTTGAAGCATTCCCATGAATCCCATCACTGAATACCAAGGAGAAGTGATCAACACCTCCCTCTCCACATTCTTTCGTCAGGAAGCTGTAGAGAGCAAGGAGGTCACCCCTCAGCCTCCTTTTCTTCAAACTAGACAAGCCCAAAGTCCTTAGCCACTCCTCACAGGACGTGCCTTCCAGCCCTTCCTCCAGCTTTGTTGCCCTCTCTGGGTGTATTCAAGGACCTTCACATCCTTCTGAAATTATGGTGCCCAGAACTGCACACAGTATTCCAAGTGGGGCTGCACCAAAGCTGAATACAGTGGGATAACCACCCCTTTTGACCAGCTGGTGATGCTGTTTGATGCACCCCAGGATGTGGTTTGCCCTCTTGGCTGCCGGGGCACCCTGCTGACTCTGCTGACTGATCCTTTCTGCATGGCTGCTCTCCAGCTACTCCTCTAATTTATACTTGTGCTCCTTCCTAGGTACAGAATCTGGCAGTTAGACTTGTTAAATTTCATCCCATTAGTCATAGCCCAATGCTTCAATCTGTGTAGATCCTTCTGCAAGGCCTCCTGTACCTCAAGAGAGTCAAAGAGAGCACCTCACAGTCTGGTATCATCAGCAAACTCGCTGATGGTGCATTCAGCTCCTGCATCCAGATTGTTGATCAATATATTGAACAGAACTGACCGGTCACCAGCCAGATGTAGCCCCATGCACTACTCCAACCCTTTGAGCTCTGCCCTTCAGCCGGTTCTTCACCCAGTGCACTGTAAACCTGCTTATCCCACAACTGGACAACTTCTCCAGAAAGATGTTGTGAGGGACAATATCAGAAGCCTTACTAAACTCCAGAAAAGCTATTTCTTTTACTTACCACTTAATTAGAACCCCAAGCTGGAAATCTGCAGTGAATTGTTCGTATGTCTGTCTTCATGTTGCCCAAAGAACTATTTAATCATTCCAGTTAGTGGCATTTTTCTTCTTTTTTAAATGGACCAGACCAAGACTTTTACGTAAGACTTCTGTCCTGTGTTTTAACAGAGTAACCATCTCTTCTGTTCCTCTAGCCCCATAGGGTTCTCTATGGATAATCATGTCTCTTTACCAAGTGGCTTCTAGAAGTAGCTTAAGGCATAAACATGGACTGCCTGACATCCTGAAATTGTTTGGTATATGTGTCTGGTACCAATGAAAAAGCAAGTCTATTATTAGGACCCACGCAATGGCTGCGGTTCTGTAACTGAGAATCTGGTCACCAGTTTTACTGCAGATGATCTCTGAACTAGTCTGGGAACAGGGAATTCCATTACTGAACATCTCATTCTATATTTTCTGTACCATTTAACATACAGATGAAGATTGGTACCAGACATCTGAACGTTAGCATTATGGCTCTTAGGAATTTCTTGGTATTGTGCTTCCTTCCTTCATTGGAATAGTCAGCATCTTGCTATACTAGGATCCACTATAGCAATAATTACTCTTAAAATGTTTGAATGATTTTCCTACAAGGTATCTAGGGTCTCTTGCCAAGTTAACTTCTGTATGAGGGAGGTTTTCACTTTCCTGTTTCCCTTGGATGGGAATAATGATCACTTAAATCTGCTCCAAAGAAAACAGGCATAAATATAATTACTGATTAAAAAAAGGACATTTTTTAAAAATACATTTTTAGTTACTGATCAATTTGGAGTAGAACTGAGTAACCATTTTACTATGAATTACAGGTGTTTATCACAGTATAATAATTGCTTTTACATGTGTTAAATATTTAGTACTTATTACAAGTTCTAACTGACTTCATTGCCCTATAAATTTGAATCATAAATACTTGTTGCAGTTTTTAAGACTTCTGCAAGTATAATTTATAATAATAGCATATTATATATAGTCAGTATTTAATTTGATAAAGACCCAAATAGTATGGTTTTCTTTTGATATGATTTTAATTTGAATGTACTGTATTTTAATAGAAAAAGCCAAATATCTTGGAAAGTCCAGAAGGTAAAGCAGTTGTTCGATTATACAACAGAATTGCCTTTGTATTGGTGGAATTTGAGGTAGTCTATCATAATGCATGGATGAAGGAAATTTCACAATTACAATATTGTAAGTAATTAAATAAGAACTTGGGGTTTTTTAAACTTTCATTAAATGCTAAGTTGACACAAATCAAATTAGTTTTAAGCCTTATTTACCCTTAAAATCTGCAAAATAATAGTGATCTAATAAAGGCGCCTAATAATACAAATCTCTCTCCCTTACTGACCTTGAAACTCGGTTGTGATTTAGTAGACTCTGATAGGTGACTGGAAACACTAAAAAATCTAAAAGCACACAGTTTTTCTTTTTTGTATTGAAACTCTTTATGTATACCACTCTTCCTGTTTTCTTCCCACTATAATAATTTATACACTTGTATTATCTCAGTCCCTCTCAGCACAATTATTGCTTTATGCCTAGAAAAAATGTTTGATAATCAAGCTTTAACATTTAAGGTTAAATGAGAATTGAAGTAAAAAAAAAAAAAAAAAAAAAAAAAAGGAGTAGATTTTTCATGCAAATTGTAGACAATCTGTGGGCTTTAAAATTAGGAGTAGATCTGTAAGAATAACATTTTATCGTTAGTCAACAGAGGCTTTTGTATTGCTGTTTGGACTTTTCTTTTGGATTTTTGCAATATCCTTATGTAAGCATTCATCCTCATCATCCTTCAAGATACTGAGCATCTAATAACAGTGTTGTTTCCAGGTCCTTAGAAAATAAATTTCATAATTTCCAACTTGACCTAAGAAAAGATATGCCACAAATAAGACTGGTTCTGACGCTTGTTTAGCTTATGAGGAGAAAGGTTATATATGGCAGAAAGCTACTACAGTGAATGTCAGTTGTACATTTTCTTTAATGGAAAACAACATGAAGCTGTTTCAGAAGTAACCATACATATTTAATCACCATATAGCAATATTAGAATCTGTGTTCCATAATACTTCATGTAGCAGAAACAGTTGCCTTAGAAACTGATATAAAAATGTCTTTACAGCCTTACAAACCACAATATTTGTACGTCATCCTAAAACCGGGAAGTTCCTCGTTAATTTTGATGCCCAAATTCCAGAGATTGTCCGAGAGACCAAATGTATGATAAAGTTGGGTCTGGAAGTACCGGAGCAAGCAAAAAAGTTGGTGAAAATAGAAAATAACCTGAAGTCAAAAAAGTTGCATTTAGAGGTAAACTTAAAAATTATCATGTTTGCTGTTTAAAAAAAAAAAAAAAAAAAAAGAATATCTGATTAACCATAGAAATTTTTCTATGGTTAAATAAAGATTAAAGATTGGTATGAAGTTCTTTAAGGTAAATTTGTGGAATGCACAAGTGGAAAGTGGACATAGAGGATCTCATTTGAAAAACCTCTACTAACTTCTGTATGGACTAGTATATACTTAAATATAAGCATATATAATTCTTATATCCTGTGGAAAGTTATGTATCTTCTGGTGATGAAATAATTAAAGCTAAACAAGAAGTGTTCACTCTCTGAAAACCAATAAAACGTAGTTTTACAGAGTTTTTGAGAAACAAAGATTGGAATTCTTCTGGATTGGAAGATACCATGAGCCACAAAAACATCAAGAATTTTTCAGGTTACCTGCCAGAGTAGTCAGATTTCTGATACCTGTAGTATTTGCTATTGTTATAGTATTTTGAAAAGTTTGTATCTTGGGGATGAGGTGTACCATACAAGATTTTTGTGTGCCTAAGGCATAAGACAAAAGGAAATTTTAAAACTGAGTTAATATGTGACTTGAATTATCTAAAGCATGTGATACTCAGTTTCAATAGGATATTGTAACTTAGAGTCACTAAAGCTTGAGCTGTCTTTAGCTCCAGATAAATATCATACTTGGTCTGGCTTTGTGCATAAAGAATGTGCTTCATGAAGGCTGCTTTCATTCTTCCTTGTGTAGCTTGATATGTATTCATTACATGCCAGAAACAATGTACATAGGTATGTAATGTCTGTGTAAAACTCTACAGTTGTTTTCAAATGTAGTCTTGTACTGCTTTCCATGTTTTTTTCTGATGATTTTATTGTATAACAGGCTGTTTACTTCAGAAAAGAAAGCACTTAAAATATTCTTGATACTATCCTTTCTAAAAATTAACAGGGTCTTCTCCAATGTTACGAAGATTTGTGTCAAGAAATACCAATGATTTTTGTAAATCTAATGGCACCAGAAATAGAAAAGGTTGGTATTGCAAAATACACTTCAATATACCTCAAAACAAGCTAGAATAACTAAGTATCAGTTTATAATTTTAAAATACTTAGATGGATCTGCATGTTGTGAACTTAATGAACTTCACTCAAATCTTTTAAGATCAAAAATTTACTCTTTGCATCCCTCATACAGTGTTCAAATAATGTGTATTACAGTAGAATAATTTTAGTACCTATGACATGTAAACCCCATAGAACAAAGAATACACACTTTGTGGGTCTATTTATCTACACAAATCTCCAGCTTTGGCATGGAAGTAAATTATCATTTAATATTTCAGTTTTAGAGGTTTTCATGGGAAGTTGTGCTTTTCATTTAGCTGAAATACTAAATGTCTTGATTCTTGTCATTGCATGGAGAGAATTATTGAGTCAGTCCCTTCAGTGATGTGGAAAGGTTATATACTGCAGTAAAAGTACAGTTTTCAGTTTTATTGGAGAAGCTTTTTTTTTTTTTTTTTCCCAGACACTTGCAAGCGTATGTATGTAGCTGTTTTAGGTAGCTCTTCCCTTTTTGGTTCTAAATAATATTAGAAGGTTGAAGAGTTTGCATAAGTTTCTGTAACTACATAGTTGGCATTTACTGAAGTATGAGAAACAAAAAACTTGTCCTTGCTCTTAAAAGATAAATAATAAAAGACCAAGAGATAAGGTGATGGTAGTCTTCACTGTAGTGATACTACTGTAAACATGATTGTATCATAGAGGGAATAACACACCTCTGTATTTTAGAGGAAACAATTGACAAAAGAGAAGGATGAATATAGTACAAACAACAGGAGATGGCAATGTTTATTGAAGAAGTCTTCAGTGTATAAGAAGAGGAAAGCACAAATCCAAAGATGGAATGAGAAAATCTAATCTATGGCTACATTGCTGCCATAATTGGACAGCAACTCATATAGAGCCTTAAACTGTTTCTAGATTGGCTATGTTGGTTACCAGTAACAGTACCATCCCAGCATTGTGGAGTCAAATATATTCCCCAAAACATATATATTATGGTGATAGTAATGGCTGTATTTTCAAATAGCTGTGTGTCTATTTGAGTTGAATTCATTGTTTTAGCAGTGATATAGACATAGCAAAAAGAAGCATTAGGGTGGAGTCCAGGCTGTGACTTGGTAAACATCAAGATGAAAGAGCAGATATGATAGGTGGCTATTTAAAATTAAATATGAGCATAACTGGTTCAGAGTTTCTTCAGCAATTAAGCAAAATTAAACTTCTGTCATTTCAAGGATGATGGGGTTCACAAAATATAAAATTGTGGTGGTTGTATACCTGGCAATCAGTGAGAAGTTTTGGAGTGCTAGGCAAAAATGTCAGGGGAACTCTGTGGGAGAGTCTGGAAAGATTGATTTTCATAGCCTGGTGGTAGTATAAGACTTCCTTTTCCTCGGTGTCCCACCTCCTTTGAAGGTACAGATTCTGCAGTGAAGGAAGGATTTTGGTGTAGATCATACAGTGACAGGGTAACAAGCTGATTTCAGCTAAATGCTGAACATCTTGATGATAAATCCAGTAGAAACAGACCACAGAGAACCAAGAAATCAGTAAGGGAAATGGTACGGAAGAGAGGATTTTTTAAAAAAAAGCATTGAAGCTATAAAAAATTTGGAGAGGATCAGTGTGATTCAAAAGAGTATGAATGAAAAATGTCATTAGATATGTACCTGAAGTTGAAAAAACGTAATTATACTGTTGAGAATGGTCAAGATATATGTTAAATGAGAAATTGTAAGATCAATAGTGGACTTGATTTTAATTTTAGGAAGGAGTGGGAACTACTGAAAGAGACTATCAGGGAGAACAGGAAGGGAAAGATCTTTGCTGAGTGTGTATGCTTGACAGTTGTAGACAGAAGCTGTAGTATGCACTATCCTCCCCTTCCCCAATATTGCATAAATTTATTTGATGTTTTCCTTGAAAAACCATAACCTTCCTTTCAAAACTTAGGCGTAGCTCTTTCTTTCGTCAGTGACATTAGTGATTCTAATAATGACATTTGTTTAAAATTTTCTTTAAAACAAAAAAATCCCTGAAATTTTATTTTTATACTTAGATGGAAGCTGTGTTGACGCAAGGACTTACCACATTGACTTGGTCATCTGTGACACTCGAAAGTTTCTTTCAAGAAGCTGATCAAGTTCTGAATAGATTTAAACAGCTTTTGAAAAAGGTTTGCACCTGATCACTGTATAAATTAAATGACAGTTTAGAGAAATAATTTTTGGTACACTGCTTTAATTTTCTTTGCTTTTTAAAGTATGGTGGGTTTTGGGTTTTTTTTTAAGAATTATATGTACAATGATTCCCTGCCATTATTGCCCTCAAATGTTTGACCTTTGCTTCTGTTCTTGCAGTAGAATATATTTCCATTCATCCTCAGATTCTGTGATTGCCACTCTGATTTTGAGTCAGCCTCTGATTCTCTTTGAGTGCTTGTCCCTCAGTGCAATTGCACACAAGATACCTCCATTGTCCAGTGGAGAACTTCTTAGCATTAACTGTATTCATAGCAGGCATGCCTTGAAACTGTCTCCTCTTTGAGCAGCCCATAAAATAATGAAGGAGAGCACGCTTCTCCCTCACAATTTTCTGCATACTGACTGAGTCCGAGCTTTTTTCCTCCTTGCCACATGATTCTGAATTTTTTTCATTCCATTAACATGCTTGAGGACTTGTATTGGTTCTTTTTCTTTTCAAGAGTTTACGTTGGCAGTCAGATCATCCTTCTGTCTTGACAGTTGAACTGTACGGCTATGGTCTCTCCTAGCAATATCATAAATTTTGTCTCCTGTTGTAGGAGATTGGTAGTTCCTGTTGGGTATATGTATGGCAGAAAAACATAGTTATAGTCAAGAGCTCTGTTTGCTGCTTAAACAAGGATTGGCTATGCAAGAAATTAACAGTTCTCTGAGCCTATGTGAAATAACCATGTCTTTTGTAGGTATTTTTCTTAAATTTGTAGGTTGTGTACCTTTTTTGCTTTCTTATCCCTCACATATCAATGCAAAAAAGTGTAAACCTTCTTGGATCCTTGATTACTGTGAATGGGATATTGTAAACAAATAGAGAAAAAGGGATGTAAAACAGAAGGATGAACGATATTATAACAAATATCCCAGAGATGGGATATCGCAGATGCAGAATATTTCAGGTAAAAAAAATAAAAATTGGACAGAATTCGGTTTTATTTGGATTCTGCCATGAGAAAGCCACTTCACTATAGATGACTGAATGCTGATAATGTACTTTAGAATCAAAAACTCAGTGAAAAGCTGTGTTGACTGAAAGAAGGAGAAGCACTGAAGACTTACACATCAAGCAAGTTATTGCAGGGACTGCCTTGCCTTGCAACTAGACTCATGGCCAGTAAGATCATGAGCAAGGATATAATGATCTTATATCAGCATAGCTTGTTTTGTTGCTGTGTTTTATTTAATCTAGCAGCAGTGTATCCTGCATAACTGGAATGGTCTGGGGTCTGACTTACTATTACTGCCTGTCTGCCTAAAACTGCTCTTAAAACAGCAAGGATTCTTTGGGAATTCTAGCATGGATGACATAATGAAGCAGGACTTCTCTTTTACTCCATCAGTTTCTGAGCTTTCAGGACAGAAGTAAAAGAAGTTTAAAGAAACTACTCCTAGTCTTGGGACCACTTTCTGATGAAGTTCTTGGGGTATAGGAGATTTTTTTTCCTTTGTTACTCATTCATATAATCTTCAAGACTGATCAGCTGAAAGAGCTCTCCAGAGATGCTCATTCAACAGCTAGATCATTCCTGTTATGGTGCAGAAGTAGAAAACTACTTATACTGTCTGTGAAATAATTTCAGTTACACAGTGAATTTAAAAATATGGTGCTGATAACCAGAAATCTGTGAAGTGTGTGGAAACACCAAATTCCTCTAAGGATTTCACTTTCTCAAGGATTCATATGTCTCAGTTTCCCAACACAGAACCAGCAGATATTTAGAAAATTACAAGATTTTGTTTTCAAAGGACTGCCTGAAATGAAATTGTGCACACTACTAATCTTTTTAGAATTCTGTTATCACACCGTGCAAGATTTAAACGCATAGAGTCCTAGCAACTGAGTTCATGTCTTCTGTGGCAATAGTAACCATATAATTTCCAGACTTATATCTCTTTTTTTATTGTTTGTATTCAGATTGTCTGCAATGAAACATGTTAGCAAAAGTTAAATTTTTTTGTAGGGTACTTGTCTCCCTAAATCCCTTCTGTAGATAATGGAGAAAAAGGATAATTCACAATAAATGTAGACTATATTTAGCCATTGTAAATATCCACTAAGTTACCATAACCCATGAGGCATTGTTGTGCTTCCTTTTTTCTGTGCTTTTCTCATATTAAAGTTTTTACTGTTAGTGCTTATACCCTGGTGCGTTTTTTTCTGGTATGGTTTACTTTCTTAGAGGATTTTGTACTGTAACATTCTTGCATTTTCACGGGGTAGAGAGGTGCAATTTTTTGTTTTCTGCAAACCATTGTATACCTGTTAGAGCTCTCTGAAATAGAATATGTTATGCTTTAAACATAAATGTACAGTATTAATACAACTTTTTATTTTTAGGTCAATGATTTAAGTGAAGTGCGTATTGATTTAATATTAAAAGAAATATCAAATACTCTTTTAATTGCCTTACCAGTAGATGGTCCTATCAAAGTAGAGAATATGTTGATCTCCAATGAGGTGTGTGCCACTTTACATCTTCAAATTTTAATTCTTGCGTGTATTAGAAAAAATGCCTTAGTAAATTAATATAAACCTATAAGAGAATTCTTCTAACTGTAGAATTACAGTTTTTTTCATTAAAATATTTTGGTTAAAATATTTTATATGAAGATAAATTGGTACTTAGATATTTGAGATACTTAAACTGTAATATTTCATAGATAAATTTTATTTAACTGCTTCACAATTAAATGAGATAATTTTTCTTTGTATGAAGCTACTCAGACATATGCAGCCTTTTTTCACCCCCCTATTTTTTCCAAACTGTTTTTTAAGGGAGAAGGCAAAAAATACTTTCCAGCAAGTACATTTAAGAATACAAATGAGGCTAAAAATGTATTTAGTTAGTACATTGGTGCAAATAAATAAAATTATTAAGGACATTTGAAAGAATATTTGGGTGATTTCAGATTCAGACTGTGACCTTCCTTCAATATCCATGATTTTCTTCTGACCCTTAAGAATATCATTGCATTTCAAAGATGGAAATGTTAAAAAAAAAAACAGCAGCATTAAAAACATAGTGATAATATAACAGAAGTTTTTTATAATTTTGAATAAAGATTATTGGTTTGGTTTCTCAATTTTCTTTTAAAACTGTGGTTGTTCTATTGAAATAGTCTCAGTCTGAAGAATGCAGTATTCAGGGAAATGTTCTGGCTTTCCATGAAGAACAGTAATAATACAATCAATGATACTGAGATAATTCATTGATATTTTTATTTAACAGGCTTATACTAAAGAATGTTCCCAGTTATTAAACTACAAAAGCATGCACATTGAAGATGCTGTTCAAGAACTAATATCTATATTTGAAAAGAATTATGAAATTCAATATTCTAAGAAAACTTCAGAAAAACATGTATTACCAGGTAGATAATGTTGAATATTTCAATAAAAATTTCTGTCCATAATTATGCAGATTTAGCTAGCACATATAAAAATTTAATTGTTTTAGCTAATTTTCTTCAGACTTCTCCCTCCCATTAAGGTTTCATCTGTGTCTCAGTTCTGCCTTCATTTACTGCTATTAAACTAAACCACTAGCCTATGAAATACAGAGGTAATTCAGTATTGGTGGGGTTTCTAGAATTAAACTCTGTCCTGCTTAGATTAGCAAGATCTTTGCTCTAGAGGAGAAATGTTACGGCTCCATTTCTCTTAGGCACTCATTGTAACTTTTTTTTTCCTTTCCATAAGTGAAATACAGTGTTTCCTTCTTAGCTATTTCAGGTATTTGGTACTGTCCTTCTCTTTGTGACTTTTCTGCCACAGCAGAATTGTATCTCAAATACCTGTGCTTTGCTGGCCAATCACTTTAAATTAGTATAGTCAATTAACTGCTAGTGTACGAGACTCACAGCTGATCAATGTGGCTGGTTCCCGCTGCTCTGGGGTGTGTTACTAAGATTTTAGGAAGTCCTTTACCATTAGAGGAGAAATAGTTTATAGCTGGAGAAAAATATTTTGTTTTAAAGAAAAATTTTGAAGCTTAATCAGTAATGGAGCTCCTTTTCTTACACAGGATTTTTTTATTTTCCTTCTGGGTTCAGTTTCCTCCAGGTATAGAGGCACACTCAGGGTCAACACTTTAGGTAGTTCAATATGATGCAACCAGAAAAAAAATGATGATAACATACTTCTCTGTGTTTTGTTAAATTGTTTTTAATGATTTGGGGGAGGGGGGCTATTTCCAGCTGATACATCCATGTCTGCCTACCTGTCTTTAATAACATATGTGTTGTGCATGGTGTTCATTAGACTGAGGCTTATAAACTGGGATCTTAACCAGATTCCTGGTGTGAAAAAAATGGTGTGAAATACAACCAATTAGCTGATCCAGGTACTACTAAAATAAAAATCAATATTTTTTTGCCTGTAAAGAGGGGGGAAAACATGCTTCAAAGGAGAACACAGTGTTCAATTAACAGAAAGTTAATTGAATGTATGTTTTTTAAATTTATAGCAAAAGTAACACATCTAGTGTCTGAAAATAACGCAGGAGAGAGAGAAAATACTACTTCTGCAGCTCCTCATGGTGATAATAACAAAGGCAATAAGAAAGAAGATGAGTTTAAAAAGGTATTCTGTGATAAGAAGGTGGTTTTTTTTCAGGCCAATCAGATTAGTAAACAGTATCTTGAGTTTTGGTAGCTGGATATCAGTGTTACAGAAAGACATCACATAGAGAATATAGGATGTCATGTAAAAAATGATGAAATAGCTTCCTTAAAAAGTTAGTTTAGGGTGGATTTTAGCTTTCAAAAATATATTCCATGTTACTACAGTTATCACCTTTATATAAAAAAAATTCTTGATATATGGAAAGTATAAAATTTTGGAGAGGCTTTCTTTCTTGGGTGGGCAGAAACACTGATCCTTTCTATCCTCCTTTTCCAAATTCACCCAGAAAGTTCACCTTTCCTTGAAGAATATAATCTCTTCATATTCAGCAGAGAAGGGAAGTGGAAATGGAAAACAAAGAGTAACAAACTTGCAAGCACAAATGCAATAATGGTACAAGGTTGCATTCTGTTATTTTGTGCTAGTGATCAGTACATGTTGCTGTATTTTTATGTTCTTCTTAATCCAGTACAGTCAGATTTTACTGTATTTGCCTCTCTTTTTGAAAAGGGCAAGTATCCACCAATATTATTGAATGATTCATGAAAGGTTTTTTTAATACATTTTAAAGAAGGTATTTTTTAATACTCTGAAGGAGTATGAAACTTCAGCCAGATCTTGGTATTCTGTCTCTGAATAGACAATTTGAGTTTCCTCAGTTGCTATACTCTCTTTTTCATGCAATTTCTATTTACTTACTTACTTACAAGCTGTTCCTCCCACCCCCAGCTTCTCCCCTTGTGTTTCTTGCGTAGCTTACAGCATAAATTCCTTTGGACAAGAACTATTATGTTTGATTTAAAACCTTTTGACATAATTTTCAGGTTCCTGTCTGAGCACAATATTAAATACTGTGTGTTTATTCATTACAGAACTGTAAAGAGATAGTTGCTTATTTCAGTCACCAGCTGCTAGACAGCCTCCAGAAAGCCACCCAACTGTCTTTGAATAGTCTTAAAAAAAGAATATTTGCTTCAAAGTAAGTTGCAAATGAAAGCCTTCAATAGTAATACCAGAGCAAAGTTATTTAACTACTGTGTTAATATATTAATACAAATACACACTCACACGTGTAATGATACATGCACATGTATCATCAGTCAAACAGTTCCAGACCTCTTGGCCCTTTTAGCTCAGCCAAAACCTGGAGAGCACTCACTTTGTTACAGCAATGCTTTGGGCCCACGCTTTTCTTTTAAGCTTTAATTCTTTATGTTGTCAGTTATAGTCTATGTACTTTGTTTTGGACAAAAAATGAAGTTTGTTTCTACTATTGTTTCCCCTCTGCCTGCACCTTTTTGTTTTTATTCCCATATATTTCCATTGGGATTGCTTTTTGCTGTACAGTTTATAGTCCAACATAAACGAGTAGAACTTAAATGACCACTCCAGGTCATGTATGGCAGTGAGCCCATATATTCATCTCATTTCAGATTACTTCTGCAAGCATGACTATGCACTCAGAGTTCTTTCCCATGGGTTAAAGATCATCCATGCACTCTTTATGC
Organism: Falco naumanni; assembly: GCF_017639655.2. Taxonomy (NCBI): domain Eukaryota; kingdom Metazoa; phylum Chordata; class Aves; order Falconiformes; family Falconidae; genus Falco; species Falco naumanni. The sequence goes on from NC_054065.1 coordinate 14,246,185, forward strand.
ATTCCATATGATAATGGCAAGATCCATACAATTTTATCATTCTCTTATATTCAGTATAATTTCTATAGATTCTTCTCTGCTTGAAGAGGCATACAATTCAGAGACATAATTGCTTCAGTATAATACATTCTATGTTGAAAAGCCTACTTAGAATTCTGTTAAGAGCAGGTGAAGCTGACGGTGTTTTGTGATTAGTGTATGTTGAAGCTGGTGTTACTTTTTCTAAGGACAGTTTTCATAGATAATGTAGTGAAGTCCTGATCTTACTGAAGTAAATAGGAATTTATTTGGCTGTGTCCTTTATATTTGTCTATGCTATCATATTGTTGAATCTTCCCTTATTTGGTCACTGTGTCTTGTCATAGCATTTAGAAACTACTTTGCGCTTTGTTTTTAATTTTAGTTTTGAGTGGGTTCAGGGCATGTATTTATCAATTTGCAACAGCTTGTCATCTTCGAACCTTTTCTGTTCTGTTGACTATATCTAAAATGTAATGAGGTAACTTTTACTCTTGATAGGCTGCTGCATGAAATTGTCAGTAAAACCTTCTTATAACCTAGTCAAAGCACTAGCAGAGTTCCATCATTATTAAACTGAGATATTAAAATCCAGAATCAGAAAATATTCTGGATTAAAAAAAAAATCATGAAAACAATGGCTGGATCCAAGGTAACCTTTGTCTGAATGATGGAGCTCTGGCTATTATCTTTCCCCTTTAAACAAGAAGCTTCTATAAGTTTTGTCAAATAGTTCTAACTCAATGTGAAAATTCTCCATGAAGGTTTGCCCAGAAAAAGTAGCTCAAAATTATATTTCTAAGATAATTTTAGAGGATTTCATGGTGAAGTATTTATGACATGTTTCAAAATAATTTTCAGCAAAATGACATTTGGGAGAACAAAGTTTTCTGCTCATCCAAACAGATCTGAAGAGGTTGCTCCTTTTCTAAAAGCAGAAGTACACCTTGCTGCTCCCAATGTGGTAAGTTACGTGTCATATAGTTAAGGTAAAATATGTGCCTTTGTTATCTCTGCATTTGCCCAAGCACAGGATGTGGGTGCACTTGCACTGAACCAACATCCGTTCCAAAGGAGAGCAGTTGTTCAGGCCATTCAGTGCACTGAGAGCACTGATGAAATGTGCTCACACTCTTAGTGTTCCTGGTTCCTGTCTTAGTGGTTCTTGCAGAACCTGGCCTTTTATTGTTCTTGTGTGTTTCAGCAATTATACTGCAATCTGTTCATCAGGTTTCTTTGCAGAATAATAAGTTCTCCTTTATGTGTAGTAGTTGCATTGCTGGAATAGATTTTTCATGTTTGTTTTTTATTTTAACTGTTCTGTTCTTTGTGTGATTTAAAACTTTTGTTGAATAAAAATAATGAACAAAATCTTTACTCAGTTTGGCTTTAGTCATCTCAATAGGAAGTAAGATGACCAGAAGGAGGATCGCTGGACAAAAATGAGAGTGTTCAAAACCAAGAAAAGGGCTGTGGATTTCTGTGTGCAGAGATCAAAAAGGCAGCTTGATTGCAAAGAATACATGCATTTGTTTTTCTTTTGTAGATAACTCTGTGTTACCAATATGTATTTTATTTTCTATATGAGAAGGTAACAATATTATTCATTTTTCTTATAGTAAAATATTAATGAAATTATAATTAATTATATTGAATTAATATATTGAATAAACACTAATGAAATTATAAAAAAAGAAGCTTTTTGTTCTAAGGTAATATTCCTTTGACATTGAACTGGTGTTCATATTGGCATTCTGTTGTACATTCACACTACTTCTGTGTACATTGGAAATATAAGATCTGTCAAAGTCTATAATTTTTACATTGTTGGTATTTGTATAAGCATAAAACCCCAAGCTCCACCCACTGCAAAGGGAAGTGCATCTGTCTTTCCAGTCCTCTGAAATGCTTGGCTGATCCAGGGCAGTAATCAAGTAATGCTAGGTAAAATCCCACTTTGCTAACACTGATAGGATTTTGCAAGATCCTTGCTTTTGTGCATGCAACTGCTAAGTCTGTGAAATTGACTTATAAAACATCAGAGTCACTTTTAAACAGTTTATATCCCAGTTCTGAACACTCCTGTGGATGATTTCATCATTTTAAAATGATGGCTTGCACATGAAAGCTGTAAGATGATGTTCTAAGGACTATATTTGAGGATTGAGTATATCACAAGAGTGATCTTCTGAAATTTTACAAGAAACGCTTTTTCTATTTTTTCTGGGATCACTCTCAGGTAGGTTCTTCCTTCTGCTCAGCATTTTGGCGAAAATTATATGTGCCTTTACTCCATCTTATTCTATATAGAATTATTTTCAAGCAAGGACAGGACAAAGTCACAATTAGCATTACTGTTCCCAATACAGTTAAAAAAGTAAACAGATTAGAGGGTGTTCTTTGACCTCAAAATAAGCCAACGTGAAATGGTGTGTATCCACAGTAATAAATGCTTTTCATCCTTAATCCAAGAGCTTGCATTCAAACTGTGAG